>NW_026893636.1:0-600000 GCF_032452875.1 Bos javanicus
AAGAGACTGAGTAGCTTGGTTTACGGAAGACCAATCAAACTTCAAGACAAGAAGTTTACCACTTACGTAGGCACAGGCGCCCTCTCGAATAGCGAAAGGTGCCTCACCCTAGACACCTTCTCGAGTGGGTCTTAGCAGCCCAGGCATAATTAGTAAGCGTGGTGGGTTCCGCGCTCCAGATGGAGACTCAGCTGGAAGTTAAAGGGAAGAATGACAAGGAACTTTATGAATTGGAGCTGTAAGTTAACTCTTTGACAGAGAGAGCGAGATGGTGGTGGGGACAGCCCCAGTGAAATCAGAGGTGAGAGCACAAAGCAATACAGTAGGCAGACTCTGGTTTTGGGGAGATGCTCGAGAATATCCGGTGGACTCCTGAGGCTCGATCCCGCATTTGCGTATGCCGAGCCTCCTTCCTCATGACCTTTGTCCAGAGTGGAATGCCTCCCGGCTCCCGGCACATGATCAGTGCATGCTCAGTCACGATATCAGTGCATGCTCAGCCACGTGATCACTGACGGCACAGTCACGTGATCAGCGCCTCTCAGTCACGTGATCACCGTATGATAAACACGTGATCAGTGAACGACCAGCCAGGTGATCACTGCATGCGCGGTCAGGTGGTCAGTTCCTGATCAGCCACCTGATCAGTGCGTGCACAGTCCCCTGATCAGCGCCTGTCAGTCACTGATCACTGCCTGATAAACCCGTGATCAGTGCCCGAACAGCCACGTCATCAGTGCATGCGCAGTCACGTGATCAGTGCATGATAGCCACCTGATCAGTGCGTGCACAGTCCCATGATCAGCGCCTGTCAGTCACTGATCATTGCCTGATAAACACGTGATCAGTGCATGATGAGCCATGTGATCAGTGCCTGATCCGCCACGTCATCAGTGCATGCGCAGTCACGTCATCAGTGCATGATAGCCACGTGATCAGTGCATGCTCAGTCACGTGATCTGTACTTGATCAGCCACGTGATCAGTGCCTGCAGAGTCACGTGATCAGGGCCTGCTGAGCTGCGTGATTCCTGCCGGCTCATCTGCATGACAATTGCCATCTGAGCTGCGTGATTCCTGTCGGCTCATCTGCTTGACAATTGCCAGCTGAGCTGCGTGATTCCTGCCTGGTCACGTGCTTGATTATTGCCAGTTGAGCAGCATGATCCGTCACTGCTGAGCTCCATGCTTATTGCCTGCTGATTGCGTGGTTCGTGTCTGCTCAGCTCTTTGAGTATTGCCTCCTGAGGTCCCTGTTCGGTCGCCACCTGCCGGGGACCAGCCCCAACTGATCCAGGGTATTCGAAGGAGAGATGGCCTAGGCGACTATTTATATGCCAATCAGAGATGTCAAGAATAATACTATGAGGAGAGCTCAGTAGGAAAATTCGGTGGAGAAAAGAGACTGAGGAGCTTGGTTTACGCGGAAGACCAATCAAACTTCAAGACAAGAAGTTTGCACCACTTACGTAGGCCGCAGGCGCCCTCTCGAATGGCGAAAGGTGCCTCACCCTAGACACCTTCTCGAGTGGGTCTTAGCAGCCCAGGCATAATTAGTAAGCGTGGTGGGTTCCGCGCTCCAGATGGAGACTCAGCTGGAAGTTAAAGGGAAGAATGACAAGGAACTTTATGAATTGGAGCTGTAAGTTAACTCTTTGACAGAGAGAGCGAGATGGTGGTGGGGGACAGCCCTCAGTGAAATCAGAGGTGAGAGCACAAAGCAATACAGTAGGCAGACTCCGGTTTTTTTGGGGGGAGATGCTCGAGAATATCCGGGTGGACTCCTGAGGCTCGATCCCGCATTTGCGTATGCCGAGCCTCCTTCCTCATGACCTTTGTCCAGAGTGGAATGCCTCCCCGGCTCCCGGCACATGATCAGTGCATGCTCAGTCACGATATCAGTGCCTGCTCAGCCACGTGATCACTGATGGCACAGTCACGTGATCAGCGCCTCTCAGTCACGTGATCACCGTATGATAAACACGTGATCAGTGAGCGACCAGCCACGTGATCACTGCATGCGCGGTCAGGTGGTCAGTTCCTGATCAGCCACCTGATCAGTGCGTGCACAGTCCCCGGATCAGCGCCTGTCAGTCACTGATCACTGCCTGATAAACACGTGATCAGTGCCCGAACAGCCACGTCGTCAGTGCATGCGCAGTCACGTGATCAGTGCATGATAGCCACGTGATCAGTGCGTGCACAGTCCCATGATCAGCGCCTGTCAGTCACTGATCATTGCCTGATAAACACGTGATCAGTGCATGATGAGCCATATGATCAGTGCCTGATCAGCCACGTCATCAGTGCATGCGCAGTCACGTCATCAGTGCATGATAGCCACGTGATCAGTGCATGCTCAGTCACGTGATCTGGACTTGATCAGCCACGTGATCAGTGCCTGCAGAGTCACGTGATCAGGGCCTGCTGAGCTGCGTGATTCCTGCCGACTCATCTGCATGACAATTGCCAGCTGAGCTGCGTGATTCCTGTCGGCTCATCTGCTTGACAATTGCCAGCTGAGCTGCGTGATTCCTGCCTGGTCACGTGCTTGATTATTGCCAGTTGAGCAGCATGATTCGTCACTGCTGAGCTCCATGCTTATTGCCTGTTGATTGCGTGGTTCGTGTCTGCTCAGCTCTTTGAGTATTGCCTCCTGAGGTCCCTGTTCGGTCGCCACCTGCCGGGGACCAGCCCCAACTGATCCAGGGTATTCGAAGGAGAGATGGCCTAGGCGACTATTTATATGCTAATCAGAGATGTCAAGAATAATAGTATGAGGAGAGCTCAGTAGGAAAATTCGGTGGAGAAAAGAGACTGAGTAGCTTGGTTTACGCGGAAGACCAATCAAACTTCAAGACAAGAAGTTTGCACCACTTACGTAGGCCGCAGGCGCCCTCTCGAATAGCGAAAGGTGCCTCACCCTAGACACCTTCTCGAGTGGGTCTTAGCAGCCCAGGCATAATTAGTAAGCGTGGTGGGTTCCGCGCTCCAGATGGAGACTCAGCTGGAAGTTAAAGGGAAGAATGACAAGGAACTTTATGAATTGGAGCTGTAAGTTAACTCTTTGACAGAGAGAGCGAGATGGTGGTGGGGGACAGCCCCCAGTGAAATCAGAGGTGAGAGCACAAAGCAATACAGTAGGCAGACTCCGGTTTTTTTGGGGGGAGATGCTCGAGAATATCCGGGTGGACTCCTGAGGCTCGATCCCGCATTTGCGTATGCCGAGCCTCCTTCCTCATGACCTTTGTCCAGAGTGGAATGCCTCCCGGGCTCCCGGCACATGATCAGTGCATGCTCAGTCACGATATCAGTGCCTGCTCAGCCACGTGATCACTGACGGCACAGTCACGTGATCAGCGCCTATCAGTCACGTGATCACCGTATGATAAACACGTGATCAGTGAACGACCAGCCACGTGATCACTGCATGCGCGGTCAGGTGGTCAGTTCCTGATCAGCCACCTGATCAGTGCGTGCACAGTCCCCTGATCAGCGCCTGTCAGTCACTGATCACTGCCTGATAAACACGTGATCAGTGCCCGAACAGCCACGTCATCAGTGCATGCGCAGTCACGTGATCAGTGCATGATAGCCACGTGATCAGTGCGTGCACAGTCCCATGATCAGCGCCTGTCAGTCACTGATCATTGCCTGATAAACACGTGATCAGTGCATGATGAGCCATGTGATCAGTGCCCGATCAGCCACGTCATCAGTGCATGCGCAGTCACGTCATCAGTGCATGATAGCCACGTGATCAGTGCATGCTCAGTCACGTGATCTGGACTTGATCAGCCACGTGATCAGTGCCTGCAGAGTCACGTGATCAGGGCCTGCTGAGCTGCGTGATTCCTGCCGGCTCATCTGCATTGACAATTGCCAGCTGAGCTGCGTGATTCCTGCCTGGTCACGTGCTTGATTATTGCCAGTTGAGCAGCATGATTCGTCACTGCTGAGCTCCATGCTTATTGCCTGCTGATTGCGTGGTTCGTGTCTGCTCAGCTCTTTGAGTATTGCCTCCTGAGGTCCCTGTTCGGTCGCCACCTGCCGGGGACCAGCCCCAACTGATCCAGGGTATTCGAAGGAGAGATGGCCTAGGCGACTATTTATATGCTAATCAGAGATGTCAAGAATAATAGTATGAGGAGAGCTCAGTAGGAAAATTCGGTGGAGAAAAGAGACTGAGTAGCTTGGTTTACGCGGAAGACCAATCAAACTTCAAGACAAGAAGTTTGCACCACTTACGTAGGCCGCAGGCGCCCTCTCGAATAGCGAAAGGTGCCTCACCCTAGACACCTTCTCGAGTGGGTCTTAGCAGCCCAGGCATAATTAGTAAGCGTGGTGGGTTCCGCGCTCCAGATGGAGACTCAGCTGGAAGTTAAAGGGAAGAATGACAAGGAACTTTATGAATTGGAGCTGTAAGTTAACTCTTTGACAGAGAGAGCGAGATGGTGGTGGGGGGCAGCCCCCAGTGAAATCAGAGGTGAGAGCACAAAGCAGTACAGTAGGCAGACTCCGGTTTTTTTGGGGGAGATGCTCGAGAATATCCGGGTGGACTCCTGAGGCTCGATCCCGCATTTGCGTATGCCGAGCCTCCTTCCTCATGACCTTTGTCCAGAGTGGAATGCCTCCCCGGCTCCCGGCACATGATCAGTGCATGCTCAGTCACGATATCAGTGCCTGCTCAGCCACGTGATCACTGACGGCACAGTCACGTGATCAGCGCCTCTCAGTCACGTGATCACCGTATGATAAACACGTGATCAGTGAACGACCAGCCACGTGATCACTGCATGCGCGGTCAGGTGGTCAGTTCCTGATCAGCCACCTGATCAGTGCGTGCACAGTCCCCTGATCAGCGCCTGTCAGTCACTGATCACTGCCTGATAAACACGTGATCAGTGCCCGAACAGCCACGTCATCAGTGCATGCGCAGTCACGTGATCAGTGCATGATAGCCACGTGATCAGTGCGTGCACAGTCCCATGATCAGCGCCTGTCAGTCACTGATCATTGCCTGATAAACACGTGATCAGTGCATGATGAGCCATGTGATCAGTGCCCGATCAGCCACGTCATCAGTGCATGCGCAGTCACGTCATCAGTGCATGATAGCCACGTGATCAGTGCATGCTCAGTCACGTGATCTGGACTTGATCAGCCACGTGATCAGTGCCTGCAGAGTCACGTGATCAGGGCCTGCTGAGCTGCGTGATTCCTGCCGGCTCATCTGCATGACAATTGCCAGCTGAGCTGCGTGATTCCTGTCGGCTCATCTGCTTGACAATTGCCAGCTGAGCTGCGTGATTCCTGCCTGGTCACGTGCTTGATTATTGCCAGTTGAGCAGCATGATTCGTCACTGCTGAGCTCCATGCTTATTGCCTGCTGATTGCGTGGTTCGTGTCTGCTCAGCTCTTTGAGTATTGCCTCCTGAGGTCCCTGTTCGGTCGCCACCTGCCGGGGACCAGCCCCAACTGATCCAGGGTATTCGAAGGAGAGATGGCCTAGGCGACTATTTATATGCTAATCAGAGATGTCAAGAATAATAGTATGAGGAGAGCTCAGTAGGAAAATTCGGTGGAGAAAAGAGACTGAGTAGCTTGGTTTACGCGGAAGACCAATCAAACTTCAAGACAAGAAGTTTGCACCACTTACGTAGGCCGCAGGCGCCCTCTCGAATAGCGAAAGGTGCCTCACCCTAGACACCTTCTCGAGTGGGTCTTAGCAGCCCAGGCATAATTAGTAAGCGTGGTGGGTTCCGCGCTCCAGATGGAGACTCAGCTGGAAGTTAAAGGGAAGAATGACAAGGAACTTTATGAATTGGAGCTGTAAGTTAACTCTTTGACAGAGAGAGCGAGATGGTGGTGGGGGACAGCCCCCAGTGAAATCAGAGGTGAGAGCACAAAGCAATACAGTAGGCAGACTCCGGTTTTTTTGGGGGGAGATGCTCGAGAATATCCGGGTGGACTCCTGAGGCTCGATCCCGCATTTGCGTATGCCGAGCCTCCTTCCTCATGACCTTTGTCCAGAGTGGAATGCCTCCCCGGCTCCCGGCACATGATCAGTGCATGCTCAGTCACGATATCAGTGCCTGCTCAGCCACGTGATCACTGACGGCACAGTCACGTGATCAGCGCCTCTCAGTCACGTGATCACCGTATGATAAACACGTGATCAGTGAACGACCAGCCACGTGATCACTGCATGCGCGGTCAGGTGGTCAGTTCCTGATCAGCCACCTGATCAGTGCGTGCACAGTCCCCTGATCAGCGCCTGTCAGTCACTGATCACTGCCTGATAAACACGTGATCAGTGCCCGAACAGCCACGTCATCAGTGCATGCGCAGTCACGTGATCAGTGCATGATAGCCACGTGATCAGTGCGTGCACAGTCCCATGATCAGCGCCTGTCAGTCACTGATCATTGCCTGATAAACACGTGATCAGTGCATGATGAGCCATGTGATCAGTGCCCGATCAGCCACGTCATCAGTGCATGCGCAGTCACGTCATCAGTGCATGATAGCCACGTGATCAGTGCATGCTCAGTCACGTGATCTGGACTTGATCAGCCACGTGATCAGTGCCTGCAGAGTCACGTGATCAGGGCCAGCTGAGCTGCGTGATTCCTGCCTGGTCACGTGCTTGATTATTGCCAGTTGAGCAGCATGATTCGTCACTGCTGAGCTCCATGCTTATTGCCTGCTGATTGCGTGGTTCGTGTCTGCTCAGCTCTTTGAGTATTGCCTCCTGAGGTCCCTGTTCGGTCGCCACCTGCCGGGGACCAGCCCCAACTGATCCAGGGTATTCGAAGGAGAGATGGCCTAGGCGACTATTTATATGCTAATCAGAGATGTCAAGAATAATAGTATGAGGAGAGCTCAGTAGGAAAATTCGGTGGAGAAAAGAGACTGAGTAGCTTGGTTTACGCGGAAGACCAATCAAACTTCAAGACAAGAAGTTTGCACCACTTACGTAGGCCGCAGGCGCCCTCTCGAATAGCGAAAGGTGCCTCACCCTAGACACCTTCTCGAGTGGGTCTTAGCAGCCCAGGCATAATTAGTAAGCGTGGTGGGTTCCGCGCTCCAGATGGAGACTCAGCTGGAAGTTAAAGGGAAG
Organism: Bos javanicus; assembly: GCF_032452875.1. Classification (NCBI taxonomy): domain Eukaryota; kingdom Metazoa; phylum Chordata; class Mammalia; order Artiodactyla; family Bovidae; genus Bos; species Bos javanicus. Next base: position 7,123 of record NW_026893636.1, read on the forward strand.
AATGACAAGGAACTTTATGAATTGGAGCTGTAAGTTAACTCTTTGACAGAGAGAGCGAGATGGTGGTGGGGGACAGCCCCCAGTGAAATCAGAGGTGAGAGCACAAAGCAATACAGTAGGCAGACTCCGGTTTTTTTGGGGGGAGATGCTCGAGAATATCCGGGTGGACTCCTGAGGCTCGATCCCGCATTTGCGTATGCCGAGCCTCCTTCCTCATGACCTTTGTCCAGAGTGGAATGCCTCCCCGGCTCCCGGCACATGATCAGTGCATGCTCAGTCACGATATCAGTGCCTGCTCAGCCACGTGATCACTGACGGCACAGTCACGTGATCAGCGCCTCTCAGTCACGTGATCACCGTATGATAAACACGTGATCAGTGAACGACCAGCCACGTGATCACTGCATGCGCGGTCAGGTGGTCAGTTCCTGATCAGCCACCTGATCAGTGCGTGCACAGTCCCCTGATCAGCGCCTGTCAGTCACTGATCACTGCCTGATAAACACGTGATCAGTGCCCGAACAGCCACGTCATCAGTGCATGCGCAGTCACGTGATCAGTGCATGATAGCCACGTGATCAGTGCGTGCACAGTCCCATGATCAGCGCCTGTCAGTCACTGATCATTGCCTGATAAACACGTGATCAGTGCATGATGAGCCATGTGATCAGTGCCCGATCAGCCACGTCATCAGTGCATGCGCAGTCACGTCATCAGTGCATGATAGCCACGTGATCAGTGCATGCTCAGTCACGTGATCTGGACTTGATCAGCCACGTGATCAGTGCCTGCAGAGTCACGTGATCAGGGCCTGCTGAGCTGCGTGATTCCTGCCGGCTCATCTGCATGACAATTGCCAGCTGAGCTGCGTGATTCCTGTCGGCTCATCTGCTTGACAATTGCCAGCTGAGCTGCGTGATTCCTGCCTGGTCACGTGCTTGATTATTGCCAGTTGAGCAGCATGATTCGTCACTGCTGAGCTCCATGCTTATTGCCTGCTGATTGCGTGGTTCGTGTCTGCTCAGCTCTTTGAGTATTGCCTCCTGAGGTCCCTGTTCGGTCGCCACCTGCCGGGGACCAGCCCCAACTGATCCAGGGTATTCGAAGGAGAGATGGCCTAGGCGACTATTTATATGCTAATCAGAGATGTCAAGAATAATAGTATGAGGAGAGCTCAGTAGGAAAATTCGGTGGAGAAAAGAGACTGAGTAGCTTGGTTTACGCGGAAGACCAATCAAACTTCAAGACAAGAAGTTTGCACCACTTACGTAGGCCGCAGGCGCCCTCTCGAATAGCGAAAGGTGCCTCACCCTAGACACCTTCTCGAGTGGGTCTTAGCAGCCCAGGCATAATTAGTAAGCGTGGTGGGTTCCGCGCTCCAGATGGAGACTCAGCTGGAAGTTAAAGGGAAGAATGACAAGGAACTTTATGAATTGGAGCTGTAAGTTAACTCTTTGACAGAGAGAGCGAGATGGTGGTGGGGGACAGCCCCCAGTGAAATCAGAGGTGAGAGCACAAAGCAATACAGTAGGCAGACTCCGGTTTTTTTGGGGGAGATGCTCGAGAATATCCGGGTGGACTCCTGAGGCTCGATCCCGCATTTGCGTATGCCGAGCCTCCTTCCTCATGACCTTTGTCCAGAGTGGAATGCCTCCCCGGCTCCCGGCACATGATCAGTGCATGCTCAGTCACGATATCAGTGCCTGCTCAGCCACGTGATCACTGACGGCACAGTCACGTGATCAGCGCCTCTCAGTCACGTGATCACCGTATGATAAACACGTGATCAGTGAACGACCAGCCACGTGATCACTGCATGCGCGGTCAGGTGGTCAGTTCCTGATCAGCCACCTGATCAGTGCGTGCACAGTCCCCTGATCAGCGCCTGTCAGTCACTGATCACTGCCTGATAAACACGTGATCAGTGCCCGAACAGCCACGTCATCAGTGCATGCGCAGTCACGTGATCAGTGCATGATAGCCACGTGATCAGTGCGTGCACAGTCCCATGATCAGCGCCTGTCAGTCACTGATCATTGCCTGATAAACACGTGATCAGTGCATGATGAGCCATGTGATCAGTGCCCGATCAGCCACGTCATCAGTGCATGCGCAGTCACGTCATCAGTGCATGATAGCCACGTGATCAGTGCATGCTCAGTCACGTGATCTGGACTTGATCAGCCACGTGATCAGTGCCTGCAGAGTCACGTGATCAGGGCCTGCTGAGCTGCGTGATTCCTGCCGGCTCATCTGCATGACAATTGCCAGCTGAGCTGCGTGATTCCTGTCGGCTCATCTGCTTGACAATTGCCAGCTGAGCTGCGTGATTCCTGCCTGGTCACGTGCTTGATTATTGCCAGTTGAGCAGCATGATTCGTCACTGCTGAGCTCCATGCTTATTGCCTGCTGATTGCGTGGTTCGTGTCTGCTCAGCTCTTTGAGTATTGCCTCCTGAGGTCCCTGTTCGGTCGCCACCTGCCGGGGACCAGCCCCAACTGATCCAGGGTATTCGAAGGAGAGATGGCCTAGGCGACTATTTATATGCTAATCAGAGATGTCAAGAATAATAGTATGAGGAGAGCTCAGTAGGAAAATTCGGTGGAGAAAAGAGACTGAGTAGCTTGGTTTACGCGGAAGACCAATCAAACTTCAAGACAAGAAGTTTGCACCACTTACGTAGGCCGCAGGCGCCCTCTCGAATAGCGAAAGGTGCCTCACCCTAGACACCTTCTCGAGTGGGTCTTAGCAGCCCAGGCATAATTAGTAAGCGTGGTGGGTTCCGCGCTCCAGATGGAGACTCAGCTGGAAGTTAAAGGGAAGAATGACAAGGAACTTTATGAATTGGAGCTGTAAGTTAACTCTTTGACAGAGAGAGCGAGATGGTGGTGGGGGACAGCCCCCAGTGAAATCAGAGGTGAGAGCACAAAGCAATACAGTAGGCAGACTCCGGTTTTTTTGGGGGAGATGCTCGAGAATATCCGGGTGGACTCCTGAGGCTCGATCCCGCATTTGCGTATGCCGAGCCTCCTTCCTCATGACCTTTGTCCAGAGTGGAATGCCTCCCCGGCTCCCGGCACATGATCAGTGCATGCTCAGTCACGATATCAGTGCCTGCTCAGCCACGTGATCACTGACGGCACAGTCACGTGATCAGCGCCTCTCAGTCACGTGATCACCGTATGATAAACACGTGATCAGTGAACGACCAGCCACGTGATCACTGCATGCGCGGTCAGGTGGTCAGTTCCTGATCAGCCACCTGATCAGTGCGTGCACAGTCCCCTGATCAGCGCCTGTCAGTCACTGATCACTGCCTGATAAACACGTGATCAGTGCCCGAACAGCCACGTCATCAGTGCATGCGCAGTCACGTGATCAGTGCATGATAGCCACGTGATCAGTGCGTGCACAGTCCCATGATCAGCGCCTGTCAGTCACTGATCATTGCCTGATAAACACGTGATCAGTGCATGATGAGCCATGTGATCAGTGCCCGATCAGCCACGTCATCAGTGCATGCGCAGTCACGTCATCAGTGCATGATAGCCACGTGATCAGTGCATGCTCAGTCACGTGATCTGGACTTGATCAGCCACGTGATCAGTGCCTGCAGAGTCACGTGATCAGGGCCTGCTGAGCTGCGTGATTCCTGCCGGCTCATCTGCATGACAATTGCCAGCTGAGCTGCGTGATTCCTGTCGGCTCATCTGCTTGACAATTGCCAGCTGAGCTGCGTGATTCCTGCCTGGTCACGTGCTTGATTATTGCCAGTTGAGCAGCATGATTCGTCACTGCTGAGCTCCATGCTTATTGCCTGCTGATTGCGTGGTTCGTGTCTGCTCAGCTCTTTGAGTATTGCCTCCTGAGGTCCCTGTTCGGTCGCCACCTGCCGGGGACCAGCCCCAACTGATCCAGGGTATTCGAAGGAGAGATGGCCTAGGCGACTATTTATATGCTAATCAGAGATGTCAAGAATAATAGTATGAGGAGAGCTCAGTAGGAAAATTCGGTGGAGAAAAGAGACTGAGTAGCTTGGTTTACGCGGAAGACCAATCAAACTTCAAGACAAGAAGTTTGCACCACTTACGTAGGCCGCAGGCGCCCTCTCGAATAGCGAAAGGTGCCTCACCCTAGACACCTTCTCGAGTGGGTCTTAGCAGCCCAGGCATAATTAGTAAGCGTGGTGGGTTCCGCGCTCCAGATGGAGACTCAGCTGGAAGTTAAAGGGAAGAATGACAAGGAACTTTATGAATTGGAGCTGTAAGTTAACTCTTTGACAGAGAGAGCGAGATGGTGGTGGGGGACAGCCCCCAGTGAAATCAGAGGTGAGAGCACAAAGCAATACAGTAGGCAGACTCCGGTTTTTTTGGGGGAGATGCTCGAGAATATCCGGGTGGACTCCTGAGGCTCGATCCCGCATTTGCGTATGCCGAGCCTCCTTCCTCATGACCTTTGTCCAGAGTGGAATGCCTCCCCGGCTCCCGGCACATGATCAGTGCATGCTCAGTCACGATATCAGTGCCTGCTCAGCCACGTGATCACTGACGGCACAGTCACGTGATCAGCGCCTCTCAGTCACGTGATCACCGTATGATAAACACGTGATCAGTGAACGACCAGCCACGTGATCACTGCATGCGCGGTCAGGTGGTCAGTTCCTGATCAGCCACCTGATCAGTGCGTGCACAGTCCCCTGATCAGCGCCTGTCAGTCACTGATCACTGCCTGATAAACACGTGATCAGTGCCCGAACAGCCACGTCATCAGTGCATGCGCAGTCACGTGATCAGTGCATGATAGCCACGTGATCAGTGCGTGCACAGTCCCATGATCAGCGCCTGTCAGTCACTGATCATTGCCTGATAAACACGTGATCAGTGCATGATGAGCCATGTGATCAGTGCCCGATCAGCCACGTCATCAGTGCATGCGCAGTCACGTCATCAGTGCATGATAGCCACGTGATCAGTGCATGCTCAGTCACGTGATCTGGACTTGATCAGCCACGTGATCAGTGCCTGCAGAGTCACGTGATCAGGGCCTGCTGAGCTGCGTGATTCCTGCCGGCTCATCTGCATGACAATTGCCAGCTGAGCTGCGTGATTCCTGCCTGGTCACGTGCTTGATTATTGCCAGTTGAGCAGCATGATTCGTCACTGCTGAGCTCCATGCTTATTGCCTGCTGATTGCGTGGTTCGTGTCTGCTCAGCTCTTTGAGTATTGCCTCCTGAGGTCCCTGTTCGGTCGCCACCTGCCGGGGACCAGCCCCAACTGATCCAGGGTATTCGAAGGAGAGATGGCCTAGGCGACTATTTATATGCTAATCAGAGATGTCAAGAATAATAGTATGAGGAGAGCTCAGTAGGAAAATTCGGTGGAGAAAAGAGACTGAGTAGCTTGGTTTACGCGGAAGACCAATCAAACTTCAAGACAAGAAGTTTGCACCACTTACGTAGGCCGCAGGCGCCCTCTCGAATAGCGAAAGGTGCCTCACCCTAGACACCTTCTCGAGTGGGTCTTAGCAGCCCAGGCATAATTAGTAAGCGTGGTGGGTTCCGCGCTCCAGATGGAGACTCAGCTGGAAGTTAAAGGGAAGAATGACAAGGAACTTTATGAATTGGAGCTGTAAGTTAACTCTTTGACAGAGAGAGCGAGATGGTGGTGGGGGACAGCCCCCAGTGAAATCAGAGGTGAGAGCACAAAGCAATACAGTAGGCAGACTCCGGTTTTTTTGGGGGGAGATGCTCGAGAATATCCGGGTGGACTCCTGAGGCTCGATCCCGCATTTGCGTATGCCGAGCCTCCTTCCTCATGACCTTTGTCCAGAGTGGAATGCCTCCCCGGCTCCCGGCACATGATCAGTGCATGCTCAGTCACGATATCAGTGCCTGCTCAGCCACGTGATCACTGACGGCACAGTCACGTGATCAGCGCCTCTCAGTCACGTGATCACCGTATGATAAACACGTGATCAGTGAACGACCAGCCACGTGATCACTGCATGCGCGGTCAGGTGGTCAGTTCCTGATCAGCCACCTGATCAGTGCGTGCACAGTCCCCTGATCAGCGCCTGTCAGTCACTGATCACTGCCTGATAAACACGTGATCAGTGCCCGAACAGCCACGTCATCAGTGCATGCGCAGTCACGTGATCAGTGCATGATAGCCACGTGATCAGTGCGTGCACAGTCCCATGATCAGCGCCTGTCAGTCACTGATCATTGCCTGATAAACACGTGATCAGTGCATGATGAGCCATGTGATCAGTGCCCGATCAGCCACGTCATCAGTGCATGCGCAGTCACGTCATCAGTGCATGATAGCCACGTGATCAGTGCATGCTCAGTCACGTGATCTGGACTTGATCAGCCACGTGATCAGTGCCTGCAGAGTCACGTGATCAGGGCCTGCTGAGCTGCGTGATTCCTGCCGAGCTGATTCCAGCTGCCTGCCTGATCTGCTCACGTGATTATTGCCAGTTGAGCAGCATGATTCGTCACTGCTGAGCTCCATGCTTATTGCCTGCTGATTGCGTGGTTCGTGTCTGCTCAGCTCTTTGAGTATTGCCTCCTGAGGTCCCTGTTCGGTCGCCACCTGCCGGGGACCAGCCCCAACTGATCCAGGGTATTCGAAGGAGAGATGGCCTAGGCGACTATTTATATGCTAATCAGAGATGTCAAGAATAATAGTATGAGGAGAGCTCAGTAGGAAAATTCGGTGGAGAAAAGAGACTGAGTAGCTTGGTTTACGCGGAAGACCAATCAAACTTCAAGACAAGAAGTTTGCACCACTTACGTAGGCCGCAGGCGCCCTCTCGAATAGCGAAAGGTGCCTCACCCTAGACACCTTCTCGAGTGGGTCTTAGCAGCCCAGGCATAATTAGTAAGCGTGGTGGGTTCCGCGCTCCAGATGGAGACTCAGCTGGAAGTTAAAGGGAAGAATGACAAGGAACTTTATGAATTGGAGCTGTAAGTTAACTCTTTGACAGAGAGAGCGAGATGGTGGTGGGGGACAGCCCCCAGTGAAATCAGAGGTGAGAGCACAAAGCAATACAGTAGGCAGACTCCGGTTTTTTTGGGGGAGATGCTCGAGAATATCCGGGTGGACTCCTGAGGCTCGATCCCGCATTTGCGTATGCCGAGCCTCCTTCCTCATGACCTTTGTCCAGAGTGGAATGCCTCCCCGGCTCCCGGCACATGATCAGTGCATGCTCAGTCACGATATCAGTGCCTGCTCAGCCACGTGATCACTGACGGCACAGTCACGTGATCAGCGCCTCTCAGTCACGTGATCACCGTATGATAAACACGTGATCAGTGAACGACCAGCCACGTGATCACTGCATGCGCGGTCAGGTGGTCAGTTCCTGATCAGCCACCTGATCAGTGCGTGCACAGTCCCCTGATCAGCGCCTGTCAGTCACTGATCACTGCCTGATAAACACGTGATCAGTGCCCGAACAGCCACGTCATCAGTGCATGCGCAGTCACGTGATCAGTGCATGATAGCCACGTGATCAGTGCGTGCACAGTCCCATGATCAGCGCCTGTCAGTCACTGATCATTGCCTGATAAACACGTGATCAGTGCATGATGAGCCATGTGATCAGTGCCCGATCAGCCACGTCATCAGTGCATGCGCAGTCACGTCATCAGTGCATGATAGCCACGTGATCAGTGCATGCTCAGTCACGTGATCTGGACTTGATCAGCCACGTGATCAGTGCCTGCAGAGTCACGTGATCAGGGCCTGCTGAGCTGCGTGATTCCTGCCGGCTCATCTGCTTGACAATTGCCAGCTGAGCTGCGTGATTCCTGCCTGGTCACGTGCTTGATTATTGCCAGTTGAGCAGCATGATTCGTCACTGCTGAGCTCCATGCTTATTGCCTGCTGATTGCGTGGTTCGTGTCTGCTCAGCTCTTTGAGTATTGCCTCCTGAGGTCCCTGTTCGGTCGCCACCTGCCGGGGACCAGCCCCAACTGATCCAGGGTATTCGAAGGAGAGATGGCCTAGGCGACTATTTATATGCTAATCAGAGATGTCAAGAATAATAGTATGAGGAGAGCTCAGTAGGAAAATTCGGTGGAGAAAAGAGACTGAGTAGCTTGGTTTACGCGGAAGACCAATCAAACTTCAAGACAAGAAGTTTGCACCACTTACGTAGGCCGCAGGCGCCCTCTCGAATAGCGAAAGGTGCCTCACCCTAGACACCTTCTCGAGTGGGTCTTAGCAGCCCAGGCATAATTAGTAAGCGTGGTGGGTTCCGCGCTCCAGATGGAGACTCAGCTGGAAGTTAAAGGGAAGAATGACAAGGAACTTTATGAATTGGAGCTGTAAGTTAACTCTTTGACAGAGAGAGCGAGATGGTGGTGGGGGACAGCCCCCAGTGAAATCAGAGGTGAGAGCACAAAGCAATACAGTAGGCAGACTCCGGTTTTTTTGGGGGAGATGCTCGAGAATATCCGGGTGGACTCCTGAGGCTCGATCCCGCATTTGCGTATGCCGAGCCTCCTTCCTCATGACCTTTGTCCAGAGTGGAATGCCTCCCCGGCTCCCGGCACATGATCAGTGCATGCTCAGTCACGATATCAGTGCCTGCTCAGCCACGTGATCACTGACGGCACAGTCACGTGATCAGCGCCTCTCAGTCACGTGATCACCGTATGATAAACACGTGATCAGTGAACGACCAGCCACGTGATCACTGCATGCGCGGTCAGGTGGTCAGTTCCTGATCAGCCACCTGATCAGTGCGTGCACAGTCCCCTGATCAGCGCCTGTCAGTCACTGATCACTGCCTGATAAACACGTGATCAGTGCCCGAACAGCCACGTCATCAGTGCATGCGCAGTCACGTGATCAGTGCATGATAGCCACGTGATCAGTGCGTGCACAGTCCCATGATCAGCGCCTGTCAGTCACTGATCATTGCCTGATAAACACGTGATCAGTGCATGATGAGCCATGTGATCAGTGCCCGATCAGCCACGTCATCAGTGCATGCGCAGTCACGTCATCAGTGCATGATAGCCACGTGATCAGTGCATGCTCAGTCACGTGATCTGGACTTGATCAGCCACGTGATCAGTGCCTGCAGAGTCACGTGATCAGGGCCTGCTGAGCTGCGTGATTCCTGCCGGCTCATCTGCATGACAATTGCCACTGAATTGCCATCTGCTGAGCTGCGTGATTCCTGCCTGGTCACGTGCTTGATTATTGCCAGTTGAGCAGCATGATTCGTCACTGCTGAGCTCCATGCTTATTGCCTGCTGATTGCGTGGTTCGTGTCTGCTCAGCTCTTTGAGTATTGCCTCCTGAGGTCCCTGTTCGGTCGCCACCTGCCGGGGACCAGCCCCAACTGATCCAGGGTATTCGAAGGAGAGATGGCCTAGGCGACTATTTATATGCTAATCAGAGATGTCAAGAATAATAGTATGAGGAGAGCTCAGTAGGAAAATTCGGTGGAGAAAAGAGACTGAGTAGCTTGGTTTACGCGGAAGACCAATCAAACTTCAAGACAAGAAGTTTGCACCACTTACGTAGGCCGCAGGCGCCCTCTCGAATAGCGAAAGGTGCCTCACCCTAGACACCTTCTCGAGTGGGTCTTAGCAGCCCAGGCATAATTAGTAAGCGTGGTGGGTTCCGCGCTCCAGATGGAGACTCAGCTGGAAGTTAAAGGGAAGAATGACAAGGAACTTTATGAATTGGAGCTGTAAGTTAACTCTTTGACAGAGAGAGCGAGATGGTGGTGGGGGACAGCCCCCAGTGAAATCAGAGGTGAGAGCACAAAGCAATACAGTAGGCAGACTCCGGTTTTTTTGGGGGAGATGCTCGAGAATATCCGGGTGGACTCCTGAGGCTCGATCCCGCATTTGCGTATGCCGAGCCTCCTTCCTCATGACCTTTGTCCAGAGTGGAATGCCTCCCCGGCTCCCGGCACATGATCAGTGCATGCTCAGTCACGATATCAGTGCCTGCTCAGCCACGTGATCACTGACGGCACAGTCACGTGATCAGCGCCTCTCAGTCACGTGATCACCGTATGATAAACACGTGATCAGTGAACGACCAGCCACGTGATCACTGCATGCGCGGTCAGGTGGTCAGTTCCTGATCAGCCACCTGATCAGTGCGTGCACAGTCCCCTGATCAGCGCCTGTCAGTCACTGATCACTGCCTGATAAACACGTGATCAGTGCCCGAACAGCCACGTCATCAGTGCATGCGCAGTCACGTGATCAGTGCATGATAGCCACGTGATCAGTGCGTGCACAGTCCCATGATCAGCGCCTGTCAGTCACTGATCATTGCCTGATAAACACGTGATCAGTGCATGATGAGCCATGTGATCAGTGCCCGATCAGCCACGTCATCAGTGCATGCGCAGTCACGTCATCAGTGCATGATAGCCACGTGATCAGTGCATGCTCAGTCACGTGATCTGGACTTGATCAGCCACGTGATCAGTGCCTGCAGAGTCACGTGATCAGGGCCTGCTGAGCTGCGTGATTCCTGCCGGCTCATCTGCATGACAATTGCCAGCTGAGCTGCGTGATTCCTGCCTGGTCACGTGCTTGATTATTGCCAGTTGAGCAGCATGATTCGTCACTGCTGAGCTCCATGCTTATTGCCTGCTGATTGCGTGGTTCGTGTCTGCTCAGCTCTTTGAGTATTGCCTCCTGAGGTCCCTGTTCGGTCGCCACCTGCCGGGGACCAGCCCCAACTGATCCAGGGTATTCGAAGGAGAGATGGCCTAGGCGACTATTTATATGCTAATCAGAGATGTCAAGAATAATAGTATGAGGAGAGCTCAGTAGGAAAATTCGGTGGAGAAAAGAGACTGAGTAGCTTGGTTTACGCGGAAGACCAATCAAACTTCAAGACAAGAAGTTTGCACCACTTACGTAGGCCGCAGGCGCCCTCTCGAATAGCGAAAGGTGCCTCACCCTAGACACCTTCTCGAGTGGGTCTTAGCAGCCCAGGCATAATTAGTAAGCGTGGTGGGTTCCGCGCTCCAGATGGAGACTCAGCTGGAAGTTAAAGGGAAGAATGACAAGGAACTTTATGAATTGGAGCTGTAAGTTAACTCTTTGACAGAGAGAGCGAGATGGTGGTGGGGGACAGCCCCCAGTGAAATCAGAGGTGAGAGCACAAAGCAATACAGTAGGCAGACTCCGGTTTTTTTGGGGGGAGATGCTCGAGAATATCCGGGTGGACTCCTGAGGCTCGATCCCGCATTTGCGTATGCCGAGCCTCCTTCCTCATGACCTTTGTCCAGAGTGGAATGCCTCCCCGGCTCCCGGCACATGATCAGTGCATGCTCAGTCACGATATCAGTGCCTGCTCAGCCACGTGATCACTGACGGCACAGTCACGTGATCAGCGCCTCTCAGTCACGTGATCACCGTATGATAAACACGTGATCAGTGAACGACCAGCCACGTGATCACTGCATGCGCGGTCAGGTGGTCAGTTCCTGATCAGCCACCTGATCAGTGCGTGCACAGTCCCCTGATCAGCGCCTGTCAGTCACTGATCACTGCCTGATAAACACGTGATCAGTGCCCGAACAGCCACGTCATCAGTGCATGCGCAGTCACGTGATCAGTGCATGATAGCCACGTGATCAGTGCGTGCACAGTCCCATGATCAGCGCCTGTCAGTCACTGATCATTGCCTGATAAACACGTGATCAGTGCATGATGAGCCATGTGATCAGTGCCCGATCAGCCACGTCATCAGTGCATGCGCAGTCACGTCATCAGTGCATGATAGCCACGTGATCAGTGCATGCTCAGTCACGTGATCTGGACTTGATCAGCCACGTGATCAGTGCCTGCAGAGTCACGTGATCAGGGCCTGCTGAGCTGCGTGATTCCTGCCGGCTCATCTGCATGACAATTGCCAGCTGAGCTGCGTGATTCCTGCCTGGTCACGTGCTTGATTATTGCCAGTTGAGCAGCATGATTCGTCACTGCTGAGCTCCATGCTTATTGCCTGCTGATTGCGTGGTTCGTGTCTGCTCAGCTCTTTGAGTATTGCCTCCTGAGGTCCCTGTTCGGTCGCCACCTGCCGGGGACCAGCCCCAACTGATCCAGGGTATTCGAAGGAGAGATGGCCTAGGCGACTATTTATATGCTAATCAGAGATGTCAAGAATAATAGTATGAGGAGAGCTCAGTAGGAAAATTCGGTGGAGAAAAGAGACTGAGTAGCTTGGTTTACGCGGAAGACCAATCAAACTTCAAGACAAGAAGTTTGCACCACTTACGTAGGCCGCAGGCGCCCTCTCGAATAGCGAAAGGTGCCTCACCCTAGACACCTTCTCGAGTGGGTCTTAGCAGCCCAGGCATAATTAGTAAGCGTGGTGGGTTCCGCGCTCCAGATGGAGACTCAGCTGGAAGTTAAAGGGAAGAATGACAAGGAACTTTATGAATTGGAGCTGTAAGTTAACTCTTTGACAGAGAGAGCGAGATGGTGGTGGGGGACAGCCCCCAGTGAAATCAGAGGTGAGAGCACAAAGCAATACAGTAGGCAGACTCCGGTTTTTTGGGGGGAGATGCTCGAGAATATCCGGGTGGACTCCTGAGGCTCGATCCCGCATTTGCGTATGCCGAGCCTCCTTCCTCATGACCTTTGTCCAGAGTGGAATGCCTCCCCGGCTCCCGGCACATGATCAGTGCATGCTCAGTCACGATATCAGTGCCTGCTCAGCCACGTGATCACTGACGGCACAGTCACGTGATCAGCGCCTCTCAGTCACGTGATCACCGTATGATAAACACGTGATCAGTGAACGACCAGCCACGTGATCACTGCATGCGCGGTCAGGTGGTCAGTTCCTGATCAGCCACCTGATCAGTGCGTGCACAGTCCCCTGATCAGCGCCTGTCAGTCACTGATCACTGCCTGATAAACACGTGATCAGTGCCCGAACAGCCACGTCATCAGTGCATGCGCAGTCACGTGATCAGTGCATGATAGCCACGTGATCAGTGCGTGCACAGTCCCATGATCAGCGCCTGTCAGTCACTGATCATTGCCTGATAAACACGTGATCAGTGCATGATGAGCCATGTGATCAGTGCCCGATCAGCCACGTCATCAGTGCATGCGCAGTCACGTCATCAGTGCATGATAGCCACGTGATCAGTGCATGCTCAGTCACGTGATCTGGACTTGATCAGCCACGTGATCAGTGCCTGCAGAGTCACGTGATCAGGGCCTGCTGAGCTGCGTGATTCCTGCCGGCTCATCTGCATTGACAATTGCCAGCTGAGCTGCGTGATTCCTGCCTGGTCACGTGCTTGATTATTGCCAGTTGAGCAGCATGATTCGTCACTGCTGAGCTCCATGCTTATTGCCTGCTGATTGCGTGGTTCGTGTCTGCTCAGCTCTTTGAGTATTGCCTCCTGAGGTCCCTGTTCGGTCGCCACCTGCCGGGGACCAGCCCCAACTGATCCAGGGTATTCGAAGGAGAGATGGCCTAGGCGACTATTTATATGCTAATCAGAGATGTCAAGAATAATAGTATGAGGAGAGCTCAGTAGGAAAATTCGGTGGAGAAAAGAGACTGAGTAGCTTGGTTTACGCGGAAGACCAATCAAACTTCAAGACAAGAAGTTTGCACCACTTACGTAGGCCGCAGGCGCCCTCTCGAATAGCGAAAGGTGCCTCACCCTAGACACCTTCTCGAGTGGGTCTTAGCAGCCCAGGCATAATTAGTAAGCGTGGTGGGTTCCGCGCTCCAGATGGAGACTCAGCTGGAAGTTAAAGGGAAGAATGACAAGGAACTTTATGAATTGGAGCTGTAAGTTAACTCTTTGACAGAGAGAGCGAGATGGTGGTGGGGGACAGCCCCCAGTGAAATCAGAGGTGAGAGCACAAAGCAATACAGTAGGCAGACTCCGGTTTTTTTGGGGGGAGATGCTCGAGAATATCCGGGTGGACTCCTGAGGCTCGATCCCGCATTTGCGTATGCCGAGCCTCCTTCCTCATGACCTTTGTCCAGAGTGGAATGCCTCCCCGGCTCCCGGCACATGATCAGTGCATGCTCAGTCACGATATCAGTGCCTGCTCAGCCACGTGATCACTGACGGCACAGTCACGTGATCAGCGCCTCTCAGTCACGTGATCACCGTATGATAAACACGTGATCAGTGAACGACCAGCCACGTGATCACTGCATGCGCGGTCAGGTGGTCAGTTCCTGATCAGCCACCTGATCAGTGCGTGCACAGTCCCCTGATCAGCGCCTGTCAGTCACTGATCACTGCCTGATAAACACGTGATCAGTGCCCGAACAGCCACGTCATCAGTGCATGCGCAGTCACGTGATCAGTGCATGATAGCCACGTGATCAGTGCGTGCACAGTCCCATGATCAGCGCCTGTCAGTCACTGATCATTGCCTGATAAACACGTGATCAGTGCATGATGAGCCATGTGATCAGTGCCCGATCAGCCACGTCATCAGTGCATGCGCAGTCACGTCATCAGTGCATGATAGCCACGTGATCAGTGCATGCTCAGTCACGTGATCTGGACTTGATCAGCCACGTGATCAGTGCCTGCAGAGTCACGTGATCAGGGCCTGCTGAGCTGCGTGATTCCTGCCGGCTCATCTGCATGACAATTGCCAGCTGAGCTGCGTGATTCCTGTCGGCTCATCTGCTTGACAATTGCCAGCTGAGCTGCGTGATTCCTGCCTGGTCACGTGCTTGATTATTGCCAGTTGAGCAGCATGATTCGTCACTGCTGAGCTCCATGCTTATTGCCTGCTGATTGCGTGGTTCGTGTCTGCTCAGCTCTTTGAGTATTGCCTCCTGAGGTCCCTGTTCGGTCGCCACCTGCCGGGGACCAGCCCCAACTGATCCAGGGTATTCGAAGGAGAGATGGCCTAGGCGACTATTTATATGCTAATCAGAGATGTCAAGAATAATAGTATGAGGAGAGCTCAGTAGGAAAATTCGGTGGAGAAAAGAGACTGAGTAGCTTGGTTTACGCGGAAGACCAATCAAACTTCAAGACAAGAAGTTTGCACCACTTACGTAGGCCGCAGGCGCCCTCTCGAATAGCGAAAGGTGCCTCACCCTAGACACCTTCTCGAGTGGGTCTTAGCAGCCCAGGCATAATTAGTAAGCGTGGTGGGTTCCGCGCTCCAGATGGAGACTCAGCTGGAAGTTAAAGGGAAGAATGACAAGGAACTTTATGAATTGGAGCTGTAAGTTAACTCTTTGACAGAGAGAGCGAGATGGTGGTGGGGGACAGCCCCCAGTGAAATCAGAGGTGAGAGCACAAAGCAATACAGTAGGCAGACTCCGGTTTTTTTGGGGGAGATGCTCGAGAATATCCGGGTGGACTCCTGAGGCTCGATCCCGCATTTGCGTATGCCGAGCCTCCTTCCTCATGACCTTTGTCCAGAGTGGAATGCCTCCCCGGCTCCCGGCACATGATCAGTGCATGCTCAGTCACGATATCAGTGCCTGCTCAGCCACGTGATCACTGACGGCACAGTCACGTGATCAGCGCCTCTCAGTCACGTGATCACCGTATGATAAACACGTGATCAGTGAACGACCAGCCACGTGATCACTGCATGCGCGGTCAGGTGGTCAGTTCCTGATCAGCCACCTGATCAGTGCGTGCACAGTCCCCTGATCAGCGCCTGTCAGTCACTGATCACTGCCTGATAAACACGTGATCAGTGCCCGAACAGCCACGTCATCAGTGCATGCGCAGTCACGTGATCAGTGCATGATAGCCACGTGATCAGTGCGTGCACAGTCCCATGATCAGCGCCTGTCAGTCACTGATCATTGCCTGATAAACACGTGATCAGTGCATGATGAGCCATGTGATCAGTGCCCGATCAGCCACGTCATCAGTGCATGCGCAGTCACGTCATCAGTGCATGATAGCCACGTGATCAGTGCATGCTCAGTCACGTGATCTGGACTTGATCAGCCACGTGATCAGTGCCTGCAGAGTCACGTGATCAGGGCCTGCTGAGCTGCGTGATTCCTGTCGGCTCATCTGCTTGACAATTGCCAGCTGAGCTGCGTGATTCCTGCCTGGTCAGGTGCTTGATTATTGCCAGTTGAGCAGCATGATTCGTCACTGCTGAGCTCCATGCTTATTGCCTGCTGATTGCGTGGTTCGTGTCTGCTCAGCTCTTTGAGTATTGCCTCCTGAGGTCCCTGTTCGGTCGCCACCTGCCGGGGACCAGCCCCAACTGATCCAGGGTATTCGAAGGAGAGATGGCCTAGGCGAATATTTATATGCTAATCAGAGATGTCAAGAATAATAGTATGAGGAGAGCTCAGTAGGAAAATTCGGTGGAGAAAAGAGACTGAGTAGCTTGGTTTACGCGGAAGACCAATCAAACTTCAAGACAAGAAGTTTGCACCACTTACGTAGGCTGCAGGCGCCCTCTCGAATAGCGAAAGGTGCCTCACCCTAGACACCTTCTCGAGTGGGTCTTAGCAGCCCAGGCATAATTAGTAAGCGTGGTGGGTTCCGCGCTCCAGATGGAGACTCAGCTGGAAGTTAAAGGGAAGAATGACAAGGAACTTTATGAATTGGAGCTGTAAGTTAACTCTTTGACAGAGAGAGCGAGACGGTGGTGGGGGACAGCCCCCAGTGAAATCAGAGGTGAGAGCACAAAGCAATACAGTAGGCAGACTCCGGTTTTTTTGGGGGGAGATGCTCGAGAACATCCGGGTGGACTCCTGAGGCTCGATCCCGCATTTGCGTATGCCGAGCCTCCTTCCTCATGACCTTTGTCCAGAGTGGAATGCCTCCCCGGCTCCCGGCACATGATCAGTGCATGCTCAGTCACGATATCAGTGCCTGCTCAGCCACGTGATCACTGACGGCACAGTCACGTGATCAGCGCCTCTCAGTCACGTGATCACCGTATGATAAACACGTGATCAGTGAACGACCAGCCACGTGATCACTGCATGCGCGGTCAGGTGGTCAGTTCCTGATCAGCCACCTGATCAGTGCGTGAACAGTCCCCTGATCAGCGCCTGTCAGTCACTGATCACTGCCTGATAAACAGGTGATCAGTGCCCGAACAGCCACGTCATCAGTGCATGCGCAGTCACGTGATCAGTGCATGATAGCCACGTGATCAGTGCGTGCACAGTCCCATGATCAGCGCCTGTCAGTCACTGATCTTTGCCTGATAAATACGTGATCAGTGCATGATGAGCCATGTGATCAGTGCCCGATCAGCCACGTCATCAGTGCATGCGCAGTCACGTCATCAGTGCATGATAGCCACGTGATCAGTGCATGCTCAGTCACGTGATCTGGACTTGATCAGCCACGTGATCAGTGCCTGCAGAGTCACGTGATCAGGGCCTCCTGAGCTGCGTGATTCCTGCCGGCTCATCTGCTTGACAATTGCCAGCTGAGCTGCGTGATTCCTGCCTGGTCACGTGCTTGATTATTGCCAGTTGAGCAGCATGATTCGTCACTGCTGAGCTCCATGCTTATTGCCTGCTGATTGCGTGGTTCGTGTCTGCTCAGCTCTTTGAGTATTGCCTCCTGAGGTCCCTGTTCGGTCGCCACCTGCCGGGGACCAGCCCCAACTGATCCAGGGTATTCGAAGGAGAGATGGCCTAGGCGAATATTTATATGCTAATCAGAGATGTCAAGAATAATAGTATGAGGAGAGCTCAGTAGGAAAATTCGGTGGAGAAAAGAGACTGAGTAGCTTGGTTTACGCGGAAGACCAATCAAACTTCAAGACAAGAAGTTTGCACCACTTACGTAGGCCGCAGGCGCCCTCTCGAATAGCGAAAGGTGCCTCACCCTAGACACCTTCTGGAGTGGGTCTTAGCAGCCCAGGCATAATTAGTAAGCGTGGTGGGTTCCGCGCTCCAGATGGAGACTCAGCTGGAAGTTAAAGGGAAGAATGACAAGGAACTTTATGAATTGGAGCTGTAAGTTAACTCTTTGACAGAGAGAGCGAGATGGTGGTGGGGGACAGTCCCCAGTGAAATCAGAGGTGAGAGCACAAAGCAATACAGTAGGCAGACTCCGGTTTTTTTGGGGGGAGATGCTCGAAAATATCCGGGTGGACTCCTGTGGCTCCATCCCGCATTTGCGTATGCCGAGCCTCCTTCC
This sequence comes from Bos javanicus, assembly GCF_032452875.1. NCBI lineage: Eukaryota > Metazoa > Chordata > Mammalia > Artiodactyla > Bovidae > Bos > Bos javanicus. The sequence continues at coordinate 25,262 of NW_026893636.1, forward strand.
TCATGACCTTTGTCCAGAGTGGAATGCCTCCCCGGCTCCCGGCACATGATCAGTGCATGCTCAGTCACGATATCAGTGCCTGCTCAGCCACCTGATCACTGACGGCACAGTCACGTGATCAGCGCCTCTCAGTCACGTGATCACCGTATGATAAACACGTGATCAGTGAACGACCAGCCATGTGATCACTGCATGCGCGGTCAGGTGGTCAGTTCCTGATCAGCCACCTGATCAGTGCGTGCACAGTCCCCTGATCAGCGCCTGTCAGTCACTGATCACTGCCTGATAAACAGGTGATCAGTGCCCGAACAGCCACGTCATCAGTGCATGCGCAGTCACGTGATCAGTGCATGATAGCCACGTGATCAGTGCGTGCACAGTCCCATGATCAGCGCCTGTCAGTCACTGATCATTGCCTGATAAACACGTGATCAGTGCATGATGAGCCATGTGATCAGTGCCCGATCAGCCACGTCATCAGTGCATGCGCAGTCACGTCATCAGTGCATGATAGCCACGTGATCAGTGCATGCTCAGTCACGTGATCTGGACTTGATCAGCCACGTGATCAGTGCCTGCAGAGTCACGTGATCAGGGCCTGCTGAGCTGCGTGATTCCTGCCGGCTCATCTGCTTGACAATTGCCAGCTGAGCTGCGTGATTCCTGCCTGGTCACGTGCTTGATTATTGCCAGTTGAGCAGCATGATTCGTCACTGCTGAGCTCCATGCTTATTGCCTGCTGATTGCGTGGTTCGTGTCTGCTCAGCTCTTTGAGTATTGCCTCCTGAGGTCCCTGTTCGGTCGCCACCTGCCGGGGACCAGCCCCAACTGATCCAGGGTATTCGAAGGAGAGATGGCCTAGGCGAATATTTATATGCTAATCAGAGATGTCAAGAATAATAGTATGAGGAGAGCTCAGTAGGAAAATTCGGTGGAGAAAAGAGACTGAGTAGCTTGGTTTACGCGGAAGACCAATCAAACTTCAAGACAAGAAGTTTGCACCACTTACGTAGGCCGCAGGCGCCCTCTCGAATAGCGAAAGGTGCCTCACCCTAGACACCTTCTCGAGTGGGTCTTAGCAGCCCAGGCATAATTAGTAAGCGTGGTGGGTTCCTCGCTCGAGATGGAGACTCAGCTGGAAGTTAAAGGGAAGAATGACAAGGAACTTTATGAATTGGAGCTGTAAGTTAACTCTTTGACAGAGAGAGCGAGACGGTGGTGGGGGACAGCCCCCAGTGAAATCAGAGGTGAGAGCACAAAGCAATACAGTAGGCAGACTCCGGTTTTTTTTGGGGGGGGAGATGCTCGAGAACATCCGGGTGGACTCCTGAGGCTCGATCCCGCATTTGCGTATGCCGAGCCTCCTTCCTCATGACCTTTGTCCAGAGTGGAATGCCTCCCCGGCTCCCGGCACATGATCAGTGCATGCTCAGTCACGATATCAGTGCCTGCTCAGCCACCTGATCACTGACGGCACAGTCACGTGATCAGCGCCTCTCAGTCACGTGATCACCATATGATAAACACGTGATCAGTGAACGACCAGCCACGTGATCACTGCATGCGCGGTCAGGTGGTCAGTTCCTGATCAGCCACCTGATCAGTGCGTGCACAGTCCCCTGATCAGCGCCTGTCAGTCACTGATCACTGCCTGATAAACAGGTGATCAGTGCCCGAACAGCCAGGTCATCAGTGCATGCGCAGTCACGTGATCAGTGCATGATAGCCACGTGATCAGTGCGTGCACAGTCCCATGATCAGCGCCTGTCAGTCACTGATCATTGCCTGATAAACACGTGATCAGTGCATGATGAGCCATGTGATCAGTGCCCGATCAGCCACGTCATCAGTGCATGCGCAGTCACGTCATCAGTGCATGATAGCCACGTGATCAGTGCATGCTCAGTCACGTGATCTGGACTTGATCATCCACGTGATCAGTGCCTGCAGAGTCACGTGATCAGGGCCTGCTGAGCTGCGTGATTCCTGCCGGCTCATCTTCATGACAATTGCCAGCTGAGCTGCGTGATTCCTGCCTGGTCAGGTGCTTGATTATTGCCAGTTGAGCAGCATGATTCGTCACTGCTGAGCTCCATGCTTATTGCCTGCTGATTGCGTGGTTCGTGTCTGCTCAGCTCTTTGAGTATTGCCTCCTGAGGTCCCTGTTCGGTCGCCACCTGCCGGGGACCAGCCCCAACTGATCCAGGGTATTCGAAGGAGAGATGGCCTAGGCGAATATTTATATGCTAATCAGAGATGTCAAGAATAATAGTATGAGGAGAGCTCAGTAGGAAAATTCGGTGGAGAAAAGAGACTGAGTAGCTTGGTTTACGCGGAAGACCAATCAAACTTCAAGACAAGAAGTTTGCACCACTTACGTAGGCTGCAGGCGCCCTCTCGAATAGCGAAAGGTGCCTCACCCTAGACACCTTCTCGAGTGGGTCTTAGCAGCCCAGGCATAATTAGTAAGCGTGGTGGGTTCCGCGCTCCAGATGGAGACTCAGCTGGAAGTTAAAGGGAAGAATGACAAGGAACTTTATCAATTGGAGCTGTAAGTTAACTCTTTGACAGAGAGAGCGAGACGGTGGTGGGGGACAGCCCCCAGTGAAATCAGAGGTGAGAGCACAAAGCAATACAGTAGGCAGACTCCGGTTTTTTTTGGGGGGGAGATGCTCGAGAATATCCGGGTGGACTCCTGAGGCTCGATCCCGCATTTGCGTATGCCGAGCCTCCTTCCTCATGACCTTTGTCCAGAGTGGAATGCCTCCCCGGCTCCCGGCACATGATCAGTGCATGCTCAGTCACGATATCAGTGCCTGCTCAGCCACGTGATCACTGACGGCACAGTCACGTGATCAGCGCCTCTCAGTCACGTGATCACCGTATGATAAACACGTGATCAGTGAACGACCAGCCACGTGATCACTGCATGCGCGGTCAGGTGGTCAGTTCCTGATCAGCCACCTGATCAGTGCGTGAACAGTCCCCTGATCAGCGCCTGTCAGTCACTGATCACTGCCTGATAAACAGGTGATCAGTGCCCGAACAGCCACGTCATCAGTGCATGCGCAGTCACGTGATCAGTGCATGATAGCCACGTGATCAGTGCGTGCACAGTCCCATGATCAGCGCCTGTCAGTCACTGATCTTTGCCTGATAAATACGTGATCAGTGCATGATGAGCCATGTGATCAGTGCACGATCAGCCACGTCATCAGTGCATGCGCAGTCACGTCATCAGTGCATGATAGCCACGTGATCAGTGCATGCTCAGTCACGTGATCTGGACTTGATCAGCCACGTGATCAGTGCCTGCAGAGTCACGTGATCAGGGCCTCCTGAGCTGCGTGATTCCTGCCGGCTCATCTGCTTGACAATTGCCAGCTGAGCTGCGTGATTCCTGCCTGGTCACGTGCTTGATTATTGCCAGTTGAGCAGCATGATTCGTCACTGCTGAGCTCCATGCTTATTGCCTGCTGATTGCGTGGTTCGTGTCTGCTCAGCTCTTTGAGTATTGCCTCCTGAGGTCCCTGTTCGGTCGCCACCTGCCGGGGACCAGCCCCAACTGATCCAGGGTATTCGAAGGAGAGATGGCCTAGGCGAATATTTATATGCTAATCAGAGATGTCAAGAATAATAGTATGAGGAGAGCTCAGTAGGAAAATTCGGTGGAGAAAAGAGACTGAGTAGCTTGGTTTACGCGGAAGACCAATCAAACTTCAAGACAAGAAGTTTGCACCACTTACGTAGGCCGCAGGCGCCCTCTCGAATAGCGAAAGGTGCCTCACCCTAGACACCTTCTGGAGTGGGTCTTAGCAGCCCAGGCATAATTAGTAAGCGTGGTGGGTTCCGCGCTCCAGATGGAGACTCAGCTGGAAGTTAAAGGGAAGAATGACAAGGAACTTTATGAATTGGAGCTGTAAGTTAACTCTTTGACAGAGAGAGCGAGATGGTGGTGGGGGACAGCCCCCAGTGAAATCAGAGGTGAGAGCACAAAGCAATACAGTAGGCAGACTCCGGTTTTTTTGGGGGAGATGCTCGAGAACATCCGGGTGGACTCCTGAGGCTCGATCCCGCATTTGCGTATGCCGAGCCTCCTTCCTCATGACCTTTGTCCAGAGTGGAATGCCTCCCCGGCTCCCGGCACATGATCAGTGCATGCTCAGTCACGATATCAGTGCCTGCTCAGCCACCTGATCACTGACGGCACAGTCACGTGATCAGCGCCTCTCAGTCACGTGATCACCGTATGATAAACACGTGATCAGTGAACGACCAGCCATGTGATCACTGCATGCGCGGTCAGGTGGTCAGTTCCTGATCAGCCACCTGATCAGTGCGTGCACAGTCCCCTGATCAGCGCCTGTCAGTCACTGATCACTGCCTGATAAACAGGTGATCAGTGCCCGAACAGCCACGTCATCAGTGCATGCGCAGTCACGTGATCAGTGCATGATAGCCACGTGATCAGTGCGTGCACAGTCCCATGATCAGCGCCTGTCAGTCACTGATCATTGCCTGATAAACACGTGATCAGTGCATGATGAGCCATGTGATCAGTGCCCGATCAGCCACGTCATCAGTGCATGCGCAGTCACGTCATCAGTGCATGATAGCCACGTGATCAGTGCATGCTCAGTCACGTGATCTGGACTTGATCAGCCACGTGATCAGTGCCTGCAGAGTCACGTGATCAGGGCCTGCTGAGCTGCGTGATTCCTGCCGGCTCATCTGCATGACAATTGCCAGCTGAGCTGCGTGATTCCTGTCGGCTCATCTGCTTGACAATTGCCAGCTGAGCTGCGTGATTCCTGCCTGGTCACGTGCTTGATTATTGCCAGTTGAGCAGCATGATTCGTCACTGCTGAGCTCCATGCTTATTGCCTGCTGATTGCGTGGTTCGTGTCTGCTCAGCTCTTTGAGTATTGCCTCCTGAGGTCCCTGTTCGGTCGCCACCTGCCGGGGACCAGCCCCAACTGATCCAGGGTATTCGAAGGAGAGATGGCCTAGGCGAATATTTATATGCTAATCAGAGATGTCAAGAATAATAGTATGAGGAGAGCTCAGTAGGAAAATTCGGTGGAGAAAAGAGACTGAGTAGCTTGGTTTACGCGGAAGACCAAACAAACTTCAAGACAAGAAGTTTGCACCACTTACGTAGGCCGCAGGCGCCCTCTCGAATAGCGAAAGGTGCCTCACCCTAGACACCTTCTCGAGTGGGTCTTAGCAGCCCAGGCATAATTAGTAAGCGTGGTGGGTTCCGCGCTCCAGATGGAGACTCAGCTGGAAGTTAAAGGGAAGAATGACAAGGAACTTTATGAATTGGAGCTGTAAGTTAACTCTTTGACAGAGAGAGCGAGATGGTGGTGGGGGACAGCCCCCAGTGAAATCAGAGGTGAGAGCACAAAGCAATACAGTAGGCAGACTCCGGTTTTTTTGGGGGGAGATGCTCGAGAACATCCGGGTGGACTCCTGAGGCTCGATCCCGCATTTGCGTATGCCCAGCCTCCTTCCTCATGACCTTTGTCCAGAGTGGAATGCCTCCCCGGCTCCCGGCACATGATCAGTGCATGCTCAGTCACGATATCAGTGCCTGCTCAGCCACCTGATCACTGACGGCACAGTCACGTGATCAGCGCCTCTCAGTCACGTGATCACCGTATGATAAACACGTGATCAGTGAACGACCAGCCATGTGATCACTGCATGCGCGGTCAGGTGGTCAGTTCCTGATCAGCCACCTGATCAGTGCGTGCACAGTCCCCTGATCAGCGCCTGTCAGTCACTGATCACTGCCTGATAAACAGGTGATCAGTGCCCGAACAGCCACGTCATCAGTGCATGCGCAGTCACGTGATCAGTGCATGATAGCCACGTGATCAGTGCGTGCACAGTCCCATGATCAGCGCCTGTCAGTCACTGATCTTTGCCTGATAAATACGTGATCAGTGCATGATGAGCCATGTGATCAGTGCCCGATCAGCCACGTCATCAGTGCATGCGCAGTCACGTCATCAGTGCATGATAGCCACGTGATCAGTGCATGCTCAGTCACGTGATCTGGACTTGATCAGCCACGTGATCAGTGCCTGCAGAGTCACGTGATCAGGGCCTCCTGAGCTGCGTGATTCCTGCCGGCTCATCTGCTTGACAATTGCCAGCTGAGCTGCGTGATTCCTGCCTGGTCACGTGCTTGATTATTGCCAGTTGAGCAGCATGATTCGTCACTGCTGAGCTCCATGCTTATTGCCTGCTGATTGCGTGGTTCGTGTCTGCTCAGCTCTTTGAGTATCGCCACCTGAGGTCCCTGTTCGGTCGCCACCTACCGGGGACCAGCCCCAACTGATCCAGGGTATTCGAAGGAGAGATGGCCTAGGCGAATATTTATATGCTAATCAGAGATGTCAAGAATAATAGTATGAGGAGAGCTCAGTAGGAAAATTCGGTGGAGAAAAGAGACTGAGTAGCTTGGTTTACGCGGAAGACCAATCAAACTTCAAGACAAGAAGTTTGCACCACTTACGTAGGCCGCAGGCGCCCTCTCGAATAGCGAAAGGTGCCTCACCCTAGACACCTTCTGGAGTGGGTCTTAGCAGCCCAGGCATAATTAGTAAGCGTGGTGGGTTCCGCGCTCCAGATGGAGACTCAGCTGGAAGTTAAAGGGAAGAATGACAAGGAACTTTATGAATTGGAGCTGTAAGTTAACTCTTTGACAGAGAGAGCGAGATGGTGGTGGGGGACAGCCCCCAGTGAAATCAGAGGTGAGAGCACAAAGCAATACAGTAGGCAGACTCCGGTTTTTTTGGGGGGAGATGCTCGAGAACATCCGGGTGGACTCCTGAGGCTCGATCCCGCATTTGCGTATGCCGAGCCTCCTTCCTCATGACCTTTGTCCAGAGTGGAAGGCCTCCCCGGCTCCCGGCACATGATCAGTGCATGCTCAGTCACGATATCAGTGCCTGCTCAGCCACGTGATCACTGACGGCACAGTCACGTGATCAGCGCCTCTCAGTCACGTGATCACCGTATGATAAACACGTGATCAGTGAACGACCAGCCACGTGATAACCGCATGCGCGGTCAGCTGGTCAGTTCCTGATCAGCCACCTGATCAGTGCGTGCACAGTCCCCTGATCAGCCCCTGTCAGTCACTGATCACTGCCTGATAAACACGTGATCAGTGCCCGAACAGCCACGTCATCAGTGCATGCGCAGTCACGTGATCAGTGCATGATAGCCACGTGATCAGTGCGAGAACAGTCCCATGATCAGCGCCTGTCAGTCACTGATCATTACCTGACAAACACGTGATCAGTGCATGATGAGCCATGTGATCAGTGCCCGATCAGCCACGTCATCAGTGCATGCGCAGTCACGTCATCAGTGCATGATAGCCACGTGATCAGTGCATGCTCAGTCACGTGATCTGGACTTGATCAGCCACGTGATCAGTGCCTGCAGAGTCACGTGATCAGGGCCTGCTGAGCTGTGTGATTCCTGCCGGCTCATCTGCATGACAATTGCCAGCTGAGCTGCGTGATTCCTGTCGGCTCATCTGCTTGACAATTGCCAGCTGAGCTGCGTGATTCCTGCCTGGTCACGTGCTTGATTATTGCCAGTTGAGCAGCATGATTCGTCACTGCTGAGCTCCATGCTTATTGCCTGCTGATTGCGTGGTTCGTGTCTGCTCAGCTCTTTGAGTATTGCCTCCTGAGGTCCCTGTTCGGTCGCCACCTGCCGGGGACCAGCCCCAACTGATCCAGGGTATTCGAAGGAGAGATGGCCTAGGCGACTATTTATATGCTAATCAGAGATGTCAAGAATAATAGTATGAGGAGAGCTCAGTAGGAAAATTCGGTGGAGAAAAGAGACTGAGTAGCTTGGTTTACGCGGAAGACCAATCAAACTTCAAGACAAGAAGTTTGCACCACTTACGTAGGCCGCAGGCGCCCTCTCGAATAGCGAAAGGTGCCTCACCCTAGACACCTTCTCGAGTGGGTCTTAGCAGCCCAGGCATAATTAGTAAGCGTGGTGGGTTCCGCGCTCCAGATGGAGACTCAGCTGGAAGTTAAAGGGAAGAATGACAAGGAACTTTATGAATTGGAGCTCTAAGTTAACTCTTTGACAGAGAGAGCGAGATGGTGGTGGGGGACAGCCCCCAGTGAAATCAGAGGTGAGAGCACAAAGCAATACAGTAGGCAGACTCCGGTTTTTTTGGGGGGGGGAGATGCTCGAGAACATCCGGGTGGACTCCTGAGGCTCAATCCCGCATTTGCGTATGCCGAGCCTCCTTCCTCATGACCTTTGTCCAGAGTGGAATGCCTCCTCGGCTCCCGGCACATGATCAGTGCATGCTCAGTCACGATATCAGTGCCTGCTCAGCCACGTGATCACTGACGGCACAGTCACGTGATCAGCGCCTCTCAGTCACGTGATCACCGTATGATAAACACGTGATCAGTGAACGACCAGCCACGTGATCACTGCATGCGCGGTCAGGTGGTCAGTTCCTGATCAGCCACCTGATCAGTGCGTGCACAGTCCCCTGATCAGCGCCTGTCAGTCACTGATCACTGCCTGATAAACAGGTGATCAGCGCCCGAACAGCCACGTCATCAGTGCATGCGCAGTCACGTGATCAGTGCATGATAGCCACGTGATCAGTGCGTGCACAGTCCCATGATCAGCGCCTGTCAGTCACTGATCATTGCCTGATAAACACGTGATCAGTGCATGATGAGCCATGTGATCAGTGCCCGATCAGCCACGTCATCAGTGCATGATCGCCACGTGATCAGTGCATGCTCATTCACGTGATCTGGACTTGATCAGCCACGTGATCAGTGCCTGCAGAATCAGGTGATAAGGGCCTGCTGAGCTGCGTGATTCCTGCTGGCTCATCTGCATGACAATTGCCAGCTGAGCTGCGTGATTCCTGTCGGCTCATCTGCTTGACAATTGCCAGCTGAGCTGCGTGATTCCTGCCTGGTCACGTGCTTGATTATTGCCAGTTGAGCAGCATGATTCGTCACTGCTGAGCTCCATGCTTATTGCCTGCTGATTGCGTGGTTCGTGTCTGCTCAGCTCTTTGAGTATTGCCTCCTGAGGTCCCTGTTCGGTCGCCACCTGCCGGGGACCAGCCCCAACTGATCCAGGGTATTCGAAGGAGAGATGGCCTAGGCGACTATTTATATGCTAATCAGAGATGACAAGAATAATAGTATGAGGAGAGCTCAGTAGGAAAATTCGGTGGAAAAAAGAGACTGAGTAGCTTGGTTTACGCGGAAGACCAATCAAACTTCAAGACAAGAAATTTGCACCACATACGTAGGCCGCAGGCGCCCTCTCGAATAGCGAAAGGTGCCTCACCCTAGACACCTTCTCGAGTGGGTCTTTGCAGCCCAGGCATAATTAGTAAGCGTGGTGGGTTCCGCGCTCCAGATGGAGACTCAGCTGGAAGTTAAAGGGAAGAATGACAAGGAACTTTATGAATTGGAGCTGTAAGTTAACTCTTTGACAGAGAGAGCGAGATGGTGGTGGGGGACAGCCCCCAGTGAAATCAGAGGTGAGAGCACAAAGCAAAACAGTAGGCAGACTCCGGTTTTTTTGGGGGAGATGCTCGAGAACATCCGGGTGGACTCCTGAGGCTCGATCCCGCATTTGCGTATGCCGAGCCTCCTTCCTCATGACCTTTGTCCAGAGTGGAATGCCTCCCCGGCTCCCGGCACATGATCAGTGCATGCTCAGTCACGATATCAGTGCCTGCTCAGCCACGTGATCACTGACGGCACAGTCACGTAATCAGCGCCTCTCAGTCACGTGATCACCGTATGATAAACACGTGATCAGTGAACGACCAGCCACGTGATCACCGCATGCGCGGTCAGGTGGTCAGTTCCTGATCAGCCACCTGATCAGTGCGTGCACAGTCCCCTGATCAGCGCCTGTCAGTCACTGATCACTGCCTGATAAACAGGTGATCAGTGCCCGAACAGCCACGTCATCAGTGCATGCGCAGTCACGTGATCAGTGCATGATAGCCACGTGATCAGTGCGTGCACACTCCCATGATCAGCGCCTGTCAGTCACTGATCATTGCCTGATAAACACGTGATCAGTGCATGATGAGCCATGTGATCAGTGCCCGATCAGCCACGTCATCAGTGCATGCGCAGTCACGTCATCAGTGCATGATAGCCACGTGATCAGTGCATGCTCAGTCACGTGATCTGGACTTGATCATCCACGTGATCAGTGCCTGCAGAGTCACGTGATCAGGGCCTGCTGAGCTGCGTGATTCCTGCCGGCTCATCTGCATGACAATTGCCAGCTGAGCTGCGTGATTCCAGTCGGCTCATCTGCTTGACAATTGCCGGCTGAGCTGCGTGATTCCTGCCTGGTCACGTGCTTGATTATTGCCAGTTGAGCAGCATGATTCGTCACTGCTGAGCTCCATGCTTATTGCCTGCTGATTGCGTGGTTCTTGTCTGCTCAGCTCTTTGAGTATTGCCTCCTGAGGTTCCTGTTCGGTCGCCAACTGCCGGGGACCAGCCCCAACTGATCCAGGGTATTCGAAGGAGAGATGGCCTAGGCGACTATTTATATGCTAATCAGAGATGACAAGAATAATAGTATGAGGAGAGCTCAGTAGGAAAATTCGGTGGAGAAAAGAGACTGAGTAGCTTGGTTTACGCGGAAGACTAATCAAACTTCAAGACAAGAAGTTTGCACCACTTACGTAGGCCGCAGGCGCCCTCTCGAATAGCGAAAGGTGCCTCACCCTAGACACCTTCTCGAGTGGGTCTTTGCAGCCCAGGCATAATTAGTAAGCGTGGTGGGTTCCGCGCTCCAGATGGAGACTCAGCTGGAAGTTAAAGGGAAGAATGACAAGGAACTTTATGAATTGGAGCTCTAAGTTAACTCTTTGACAGAGAGAGCGAGATGGTGGTGGGGGACAGCCCCCAGTGAAATCAGAGGTGAGAGCACAAAGCAATACAGTAGGCAGACTCCGGTTTTTTTTGGGGGGAGATGCTCGAGAACATCCGGGTGGACTCCTGAGGCTCGATCCCGCATTTGCGTATGCCGAGCCTCCTTCCTCATGACCTTTGTCCAGAGTGGAATGCCTCCCCGGCTCCCGGCACATGATCAGTGCATGCTCAGTCACGATATCAGTGCCTGCTCAGCCACGTGATCACTGACGGCACAGTCACGTGATCAGCGCCTCTCAGTCACGTGATCACCGTATGATAAACACGTGATCAGTGAACGACCAGCCACGGGATCACTGCATGCGCGTTCAGGTGGTCAGTTCCTGATCAGCCACCTGATCAGTGCGTGAACAGTCCCCTGATCAGCGCCTGTCAGTCACTGATCAATGCCTGATAAACACGTGATCAGTGCCCGAACAGCCACGTCATCAGTGCATGCGCAGTCACGTGATCAGTGCATGATAGCCACGTGATCAGTGCGTGCACAGTCCCATGATCAGCGCCTGTCAGTCACTGATCTTTGCCTGATAAACACGTGATCAGTGCATGATGAGCCATGTGATCAGTGCCCGATCAGCCACGTCATCAGTGCATGCGCAGTCACGTCATCAGTGCATGATAGCCACGTGATCAGTGCATGCTCATTCACGTGATCTGGACTTGATCAGCCACGTGATCAGTGCCTGCAGAATCAGGTGATCAGGGCCTGCTGAGCTGCGTGATTCCTGCTGGCTCATCTGCATGACAATTGCCAGCTGAGCTGCGTGATTCCTGTCGGCTCATCTGCTTGACAATTGCCAGCTGAGCTGCGTGATTCCTGCCTGGTCACGTGCTTGATTATTGCCAGTTGAGCAGCATGATTCGTCACTGCTGAGCTCCATGCTTATTGCCTGCTGATTGCGTGGTTCTTGTCTGCTCAGCTCTTTGAGTATTGCCTCCTGAGGTCCCTGTTCGGTCGCCACCTGCCGGGGACCAGCCCCAACTGATCCAGGGTATTCGAAGGAGAGATGGCCTAGGCGACTATTTATATGCTAATCAGAGATGACAAGAATAATAGTATGAGGAGAGCTCAGTAGGAAAATTCGGTGGAGAAAAGAGACTGAGTAGCTTGGTTTACGCGGAAGACCAATCAAACTTCAAGACAAGAAGTTTGCACCACATACGTAGGCCGCAGGCGCCCTCTCGAATAGCGAAAGGTGCCTCACCCTAGACACCTTCTCGAGTGGGTCTTTGCAGCCCAGGCATAATTAGTAAGCGTGGTGGGTTCCGCGCTCCAGATGGAGACTCAGCTGGAAGTTAAAGGGAAGAATGACAAGGAACTTTATGAATTGGAGCTGTAAGTTAACTCTTTGACAGAGAGAGCGAGATGGTGGTGGGGGACAGCCCCCAGTGAAATCAGAGGTGAGAGCACAAAGCAAAACAGTAGGCAGACTCCGGGTTTCTTTGGGGGGGGAGATGCTCGAGAACATCCGGGTGGACTCCTGAGGCTCGATCCCGCATTTGCGTATGCCGAGCCTCCTTCCTCATGACCTTTGTCCAGAGTGGAATGCCTCCCCGGCTCCCGGCACATGATCAGTGCATGCTCAGTCACGATATCAGTGCCTGCTCAGCCACGTGATCACTGACGGCACAGTCACGTGATCAGCGCCTCTCAGTCACGTGATCACCGTATGATAAACACGTGATCAGTGAACGACCAGCCACGTGATCACCGCATGCGCGGTCAGGTGGTCAGTTCCTGATCAGCCACCTGATCAGTGCGTGCACAGTCCCCTGATCAGCGCCTGTCAGTCACTGATCACTGCCTGATAAACAGGTGATCAGTGCCCGAACAGCCACGTCATCAGTGCATGCGCAGTCACGTGATCAGTGCATGATAGCCACGTGATCAGTGCGTGCACACTCCCATGATCAGCGCCTGTCAGTCACTGATCATTGCCTGATAAACACGTGATCAGTGCATGATGAGCCATGTGATCAGTGCCCGATCAGCCACGTCATCAGTGCATGCGCAGTCACGTCATCAGTGCATGATAGCCACGTGATCAGTGCATGCTCAGTCACGTGATCTGGACTTGATCATCCACGTGATCAGTGCCTGCAGAGTCACGTGATCAGGGCCTGCTGAGCTGCGTGAATCCTGCCGGCTCATCTGCATGACAATTGCCAGCTGAGCTGCGTGATTCCTGTCGGCTCATCTGCTTGACAATTGCCGGCTGAGCTGCGTGATTCCTGCCTGGTCACGTGCTTGATTATTGCCAGTTGAGCAGCATGATTCGTCACTGCTGAGCTCCATGCTTATTGCCTGCTGATTGCGTGGTTCTTGTCTGCTCAGCTCTTTGAGTATTGCCTCCTGAGGTTCCTGTTCGGTCGCCACCTGCCGGGGACCAGCCCCAACTGATCCAGGGTATTCGAAGGAGAGATGGCCTAGGCGACTATTTATATGCTAATCAGAGATGACAAGAATAATAGTATGAGGAGAGCTCAGTAGGAAAATTCGGTGGAGAAAAGAGACTGAGTAGCTTGGTTTACGCGGAAGACTAATCAAACTTCAAGACAAGAAGTTTGCACCACTTACGTAGGCCGCAGGCGCCCTCTCGAATAGCGAAAGGTGCCTCACCCTAGACACCTTCTCGAGTGGGTCTTTGCAGCCCAGGCATAATTAGTAAGCGTGGTGGGTTCCGCGCTCCAGATGGAGACTCAGCTGGAAGTTAAAGGGAAGAATGACAAGGAACTTTATGAATTGGAGCTCTAAGTTAACTCTTTGACAGAGAGAGCGAGATGGTGGTGGGGGACAGCCCCCAGTGAAATCAGAGGTGAGAGCACAAAGCAATACAGTAGGCAGACTCCGGTTTTTTTTGGGGGGGGAGATGCTCGAGAACATCCGGGTGGACTCCTGAGGCTCGATCCCGCATTTGCGTATGCCGAGCCTCCTTCCTCATGACCTTTGTCCAGAGTGGAATGCCTCCCCGGCTCCCGGCACATGATCAGTGCATGCTCAGTCACGATATCAGTGCCTGCTCAGCCACGTGATCACTGACGGCACAGTCACGTGATCAGCGCCTCTCAGTCACGTGATCACCGTATGATAAACACGTGATCAGTGAACGACCAGCCACGGGATCACCGCATGCGCGTTCAGGTGGTCAGTTCCTGATCAGCCACCTGATCAGTGCGTGAACAGTCCCCTGATCAGCCCGTGTCAGTCACTGATCAATGCCTGATAAACACGTGATCAGTGCCCGAACAGCCACGTCATCAGTGCATGCGCAGTCACGTGATCAGTGCATGATAGCCACGTGATCAGTGCGTGCACAGTCCCATGATCAGCGCCTGTCAGTCACTGATCTTTGCCTGATAAACACGTGATCAGTGCATGATGAGCCATGTGATCAGTGCCCGATCAGCCACGTCATCAGTGCATGCGCAGTCACGTCATCAGTGCATGATAGCCACGTGATCAGTGCATGCTCATTCACGTGATCTGGACTTGATCAGCCACGTGATCAGTGCCTGCAGAGTCACGTGATCAGGGCCTGCTGAGCTGCGTGATTCCTGCCGGCTCATCTGCATGACAATTGCCAGCTGAGCTGCGTGATTCCTGTCGGCTCATCTGCTTGACAATTGCCAGCTGAGCTGCGTGATTCCTGCCTGGTCACGTGCTTGATTATTGCCAGTTGAGCAGCATGATTCGTCACTGCTGAGCTCCATGCTTATTGCCTGCTGATTGCGTGGTTCGTGTCTGCTCAGCTCTTTGAGTATTGCCTCCTGAGGTCCCTGTTCGGTCGCCACCTGCCGGGGACCAGCCCCAACTGATCCAGGGTATTCGAAGGAGAGATGGCCTAGGCGACTATTTATATGCTAATCAGAGATGTCAAGAATAATAGTATGAGGAGAGCTCAGTAGGAAAATTCGGTGGAGAAAAGAGACTGAGTAGCTTGGTTTACGCGGAAGACCAATCAAACTTCAAGACAAGAAGTTTGCACCACTTACGTAGGCCGCAGGCGCCCTCTCGAATAGCGAAAGGTGCCTCACCCTAGACACCTTCTCGAGTGGGTCTTAGTAGCCCAGGCATAATTAGTAAGCGTGGTGGGTTCCGCGCTCCAGATGGAGACTCAGCTGGAAGTTAAAGGGAAGAATGACAAGGAACTTTATGAATTGGAGCTGTAAGTTAACTCTTTGACAGAGAGAGCGAGATGGTGGTGGGGGACAGCCCCCAGTGAAATCAGAGGTGAGAGCACAAAGCAATACAGTAGGCAGACTCCGGTTTTTTTTTGGGGGGGAGATGCTCGAGAACATCCGGGTGGACTCCTGAGGCTCGATCCCACATTTGCGTATGCCGAGCCTCCTTCCTCATGACCTTTGTCCAGAGTGGAATGCCTCCCCGGCTCCCGGCACATGATCAGTGCATGCTCAGTCACGATATCAGTGCCTGCTGAGCCACGTGATCACTGACGGCACAGTCACGTGATCAGCGCCTCTCAGTCACGTGATCACCCTATGATAAACACGTGATCAGTGAACGACCAGCCACGTGATCACTGCATGCGCGGTCAGGTGGTCAGTTCCTGATCAGCCGCCTGATCAGTGCGAGCACAGTCCCCTGATCAGCGCCTGTCAGTCACTGTTCACTGCCTGATAAACAGGTGATCAGTGCCCGAACAGCCACGTCATCAGTGCATGTGCAGTCACGTGATCAGTGCATGATAGCCACGTGATCAGTGCGTGCACAGTCCCATGATCAGCGCCTGTCAGTCACTGATCATTGCCTGATAAACACGTGATCAGTGCATGATGAGCCATGTGATCAGTGCCCGATCAGCCACGTCATCAGTGCATGCGCAGTCACGTCATCAGTGCATGATAGCCACGTGATCAGTGCATGCTCAGTCACGTGATCTGGACTTGATCATCCACGTGATCAGTGCCTGCAGAGTCACGTGATCAGGGCCTGCTGAGCTGCGTGAATCCTGCCGGCTCATCTGCATGACAATTGCCAGCTGAGCTGCGTGATTCCTGTCGGCTCATCTGCTTGACAATTGCCGGCTGAGCTGCGTGATTCCTGCCTGGTCACGTGCTTGATTATTGCCAGTTGAGCAGCATGATTCGTCACTGCTGAGCTCCATGCTTATTGCCTGCTGATTGCGTGGCTCTTGTCTGCTCAGCTCTTTGAGTATTGCCTCCTGAGGTTCCTGTTCGGTCGCCACCTGCCGGGGACCAGCCCCAACTGATCCAGGGTATTCGAAGGAGAGATGGCCTAGGCGACTATTTATATGCTAATCAGAGATGACAAGAATAATAGTATGAGGAGAGCTCAGTAGGAAAATTCGGTGGAGAAAAGAGACTGAGTAGCTTGGTTTACGCGGAAGACCAATCAAACTTCAAGACAAGAAGTTTGCACCACTTACGTAGGCCGCAGGCGCCCTCTCGAATAGCGAAAGGTGCCTCACCCTAGACACCTTCTCGAGTGGGTCTTGGCAGCCCAGGCATAATTAGTAAGCGTGGTGGGTTCCGCGCTCCAGACGGAGACTCAGCTGGAAGTTAAAGGGAAGAATGACAAGGAACTTTATGAATTGGAGCTGTAAGTTAACTCTTTGACAGAGAGAGCGAGATGGTGGTGGGGGACAGCCCCCAGTGAAATCAGAGGTGAGAGCACAAAGCAATACAGTAGGCAGACTCTGAATTTTTTGGGGGGGAGATGCTCGAGAATATCCGGGTGGACTCCTGAGGCTCGATCCCGCATTTGCGTATGCCGAGCCTCCTTCCTCATGACCTTTGTCCAGACTGGAAGGCCTCCCCGGCTCCCGGCACATGATCAGTGCATGCTGAGCCACGATATCAGTGCCTGCTCAGCCACGTGATCACTGACGGCACAGTCACGTGATCAGCGCCTCTCAGTCACGTGATCACCGTATGATAAACACGTGATCAGTGAACGACCAGCCACGTGATCACTGCATGCACAGTCAGGTGGTCAGTTCCTGATCAGCCACCTGATCAGTGCGTGCACAGTCCCCTGATCAGTGCCTGTGAGTCACTGATCACTGCCTGATAAACACGTGATCAGTGCCCGAACAGCCACGTCATCAGTGCATGCGCAGTCACGTGATCAGTGCATGATAGCCACGTGATCAGTGAGTGCACAGTCCCATGATCAGCGCCTGTCAGTCACTGATCATTGCTTGATTAACACGTGATCGGTGCATGATGAGCCATGTGATCAGTGCCTGATCAGCCACGTCATCAGTGCATGCGCAGTGACGTCATCAGTGCATGATAGCCACGTGATCAGTGCATGCTCAGTCACGTGATCTGGACTTGATCAGCCACGTGATCAGTGCCTGCAGAGTCACGTGATCAGGGCCTGCTGGGCTGCGTGATTCCTGCCGGCTCATCTGCTAGACAATTGCCAGCTGAGCTGCGTGATTCCTGTCGGCTCATCTGCTTGACAATTGCCAGCTGAGCTGCGTGATTCCTGCCTGGTCACGTGCTTGATTATTGCCAGTTGAGCAGCATGATTCGTCAATGCTGAGCTCTATACTTATTGCCTGCTGATTGCGTGGTTCGTGTCTGCTCAGCTCTTTGAGTATCGCCTCCTGAGGTCCCTGTTCGGTCGCCACCTGCCGGGGACCAGCCCCAACTGATCCAGGGTATTCGTAGGAGAGATGGCCTAGGCGACTATTTATATGCTAATCAGAGATGTCAAGAATAATAGTATGAGGAGAGCTCAGTAGGAAAATTCGGTGGAGAAAAGAGACTGAGTAGCTTGGTTTACGCGGAAGACCAATCAAACTTCAAGACAAGAAGTTTGCACCACTTACGTAGGCCGCAGGCGCCCTCTCGAATAGCGAAAGGTGCCTCACCCTAGACACCTTCTCGAGTGGGTCTTAGCAGCCCAGGCATAATTAGTAAGCATGGTGGGTTCCGCGCTCCAGATGGAGACTCAGCTGGAAGTTAAAGGGAAGAATGACAAGGAACTTTATGAATTGGAGCTGTAAGTTAACTCTTTGACAGAGAGAGCGAGATGGTGGTGGGGGACAGCCCCCAGTGAAATCAGAGGTGAGAGCAAAAGCAATAGAGTAGGCAGACTCTGGTTTTTTGGGGGGAGATGCTCGAGAATATCCGGGTGGACTCCTGAGGCTCGATCCCGCATTTGCGTATGCCGAGCCTCCTTCCTCATGACCTTTGTCCAGAGTGGAAGGCCTCCCCGGCTCCCGGCACATGATCAGTGCATGCTCAGCCACGATATCAGTGCCTGCTCAGCCACGTGATCACTGACGGCACAGTCACGTGATCAGCGCCTCTCAGTCACGTGATCACCGTATGATAAACACGTGATCAGTGAACGACCAGCCACGTGATCACTGCATGCGCAGTCAGGTGGTCAGTTCCTGATCAGCCACCTGATCAGTGCGTGCACAGTCCCCTGATCAGCCCCTGTCAGTCACTGATCACTGCCTGATAAACACGTGATCAGTGCCCGAACAGCCACGTCAGCAGTTCATGCGCAGCCACGTCATCAGTGCATGCACAGTCACGTGATCAGTGCAGGATAGCCACGTGATCAGTGCGTGCACAGTCCCATGATCAGCGCCTGTCAGTCACTGATCATTGCCTGATAAACACGTGATCAGTGCATGATGAGCCATGTGATCAGTGCCTGATCAGCCACGTCATCAGTGCATGCGCAATCACGTCATCAGTGCATGATAGCCACGTGATCAGTGCATGATCAGTCATGTGATATGTGTGATCAGCCACGTGATCAGTGCATGATATCCATATAATCAGTGCATGGTAGCCACGTGATCACTTCAAGTTTAGTCACGTCAGCTGTGCATGACCAGGCACGATGAGTGCATGATATCCACGTGATCAGTACATTATAGCCACGTGATCATTGCATGAGAGCCACGTGATCATTGCATGGTCAGTCACGTGATACATGTTTGATCAGCCACGTGATCAGTGCATGATGAGCCACGTGATCAGTGCAGGATCAATTACGTGATCATTGCATGATCAGTCACGTGACCAGTACATGGTTGCTACGTGATCATTGCATGATCAGCCACGTGAGCAGAGCATGATAGCCACGTGATCACTGCATGATCAGTCACGTAATCAGTACATGATCAGTCACGTGAACAGTGCATGATCATTTACGTGATCTGTGCATGATCAGTCACCTGACCAGTATATGGTAGCTACGTGATCATTGCATGACGAGCCACGGAGCAGTGCCTGATAGCCACGTGATGGGTGCATGATCAGTTACGTGAGCAGAGTATGATCAGTCACGTGATCAGTGCATGAGTTCCCCGTGATCACTGCATGATCAGTCACGTGACAGGTGTGTGATCAGCCACGTGAACAGTGCATGTTCAGCCACGAGATCAGTGCATGATCAGTTACGTGAACAGTGTATGATCAGCCACGTGAGCAGTGCATGGTCAGACACGTGAACAGTGTATGATCAAACACGTGATCATTGCATGATATCCACGTGATCAGTGCATGATGAGTCTCGTGAACAGTGCATGATCAGTCACGTGAACAGTGCATGATAAGTCACCCGATCAGTGCATGATTAATTACGTGATCAGTGCATGGTCACTCACGTGACCAGTACATGTTAGCTACGTGATCATTGCATGATCAGCCACGTCAGCAGTGCATGATAGCCACGTGATCAGTGCATGATCAGTTTCGGGAGCAGAGTATGATAAGCCACTTCATCAGTGCATGATAGCCACGTTATCACTGCATGATCTGTCACATGATCAGTGTATGATCATCCACATGTTCATTGCATGGGCAGTCATGTGATCAGTGCGTGATATAGACGTGATCAGTGCATGATCAGTCTCGCGATCAGTGTATGATCAACCACGTGAACAGTGCACGATAGCCAGGTAATGAGTGCATGAGAGCCAGATGATCAGGGCATTATCAGTCAGGTGATCAGTGTATGATCAGCCAAGTAATCACTGCCTGGTAGCCAACTGTTCAGTGGATGATCAGTCACGTGGTCAGTGCATGATCAGTTACGTGATCAGTGCATGATCAATTACGTGATCAGTGCATGATCAGTCATGTGACCAGTACATGGTAGCTGCGTGATCATCGCTGGATCAACCACGTGAGCAGTGCATGATAGCCAGTGCATGATCAGATACGAGATCAGTGCATGATCAGTCACGTGATCAGTGCATGATCAGCCACGTGATCAGTCCATGACCAGGCACGTGATCAGTGTATGTCCAGCCAAGTGATCAGTGCATGATAGCCACGTGATCAGTGCATGATCAGTCACGTGATCAGTGCATGATCAGTCACGTGATCTGTGCATGATAGCCAGGTGATCAGTGCATGATAGCCACGTGATCAGTGCATGATCAGTCACGTGATCAGTGCATGATCAGCCACCTGATCAGTGCATGACCAGGCACGTGATCAGTGTATGTCCAGCCAAGTGATCAGTGCATGATAGCCACGTGATCAGTGCATGATCAGTCACGTGATCAGTGCATGATCAGTTATGTGATCAGTGTATGATCAGCCACGTGATCAGTGCATGATCAGCCACATGATCAGTGCATGATCAATCACGTGATCAGTGTATGATCAGCCACGTGAACAGTGCATGCTCAGTCACGTGATCAGGGCCTGCTGAGCTGCGTGATTACTGTCTGCTCATCTGCTTGACAATTTCCAGCTGAGGTGCACGATTCCTGCCTGCCATCTCCTTGACAATTGCCACCTGTGCTGCGTAATTCCTGCCTGCTCATTTATTTGATTATTGCCAGCTGAGCAGCATGATTTCTCAGAGCTGAGTTCCATGATTATAGCCTGCTGACTGTTTCCTGCCTACTCAGCTCTATGTTCTTTGCCTCCAGAGGCACATGATCACTGTGTGACACCAAACATGATCAGCACATGATCAGTCACATGATCAATGCATGACAAGCCAGGTGATCAGTGCATGATCAATTACGTGATCAGTGCATGATCAGTCATGTGACCAGTACATGGTAGCTGTGTGATCATTGCATGATCAGCCACGTGATCAGTGCATGATCAGAGACGTGATCAGTGCATGGTAGCTACGTGATCATTGCATGATCAGCCACGTGATCAGTGCATGATATCCACGTGATCAGTGCAGGATAGCCACGTGATCACTTCATGATTAGTCACGTGATCAGTACATGATCAGTCACGTGAACAGTGCATGATCATTTACGTGATCTGTGCATGATCAGTCACGTGACCAGTGTATGGTAGCTTCGTGATCATTCCATGACGAACCACGTGAGCAGTGCATGATAGCCACGTGATGTGTGCATGATGAGTTACGTGAGCAGAGTATGATCAGCCACGTATTCAGTGCATGATAGCCACGTGATCAGTGCATGATCAGTTACGTGAGCAGTGTATGATCAGCCACGTGATCAGTGCATGGTCAGACACGTCAACAGTGTATGATCAGCCACGTGATCAGTGCATGATCAGAGACGTGATCAGTGCATGGTAGCTACGTGATCATTGCATGATCAGCCACGTGATCAGTGCATGAAATCCACGTGATCAGTGCAGGATATCCACGTGATCAGTGCAGGATAGCCACATGATCACTTCATGATTAGTCACGTGATCAGTACATGATCAGTCACGTGAACAGTGCATGATCATTTACGTGATCTGTGCATGATCAGTCACGTGACCAGTGTATGGTAGCTTCGTGATCATTCCATGACGAACCACGTGAGCAGTGCATGATAGCCACGTGATGTGTGCATGATGAGTTACGTGAGCAGAGTATGATCAGCTACGTGATCAGTGCATGAGTGCCACGTGATCAGTACATGATATGTCACGTGACAGGTGTGCGATCAGCCACGTGAACAGTGCATGTTCAGCCACGTATTCAGTGCATGATAGCCACGTGATCAGTGCATGATCAGTTACGTGAGCAGTGTATGATCAGCCACGTGATCAGTGCATGATCAGACACGTCAACAGTGTATGATCAGCCACGTGATCAGTGCATGATATCCAAGTGATCAGTGCATGATCATCACGTGATCAGTGCATGATCAGTCACGTGATCAGTGGATGATCAGCCACGTGATCAGTGCATGATCAGCCACATGATCAGTGCATGATCAATTACGTGATCAGTGCATGATCAGTCACGTGAGCACTATATGGTAGCTAGGTGATCATTGCATGATCAGCCACATGACCCGTGCATGATAGCCACGAGATCAGTGCATGATCAGTCACGGGATCAGTGCATGATCACTCACGTTAACAGTGCATGATAAGTGACCTGATCAGTGCATGAACAATTACGTGATCAGTGCATGATCACTCACGTGACCAGTACATGGTAGCTACGTCATCATTGCATGAGCAGCCGCGTGAGCAGTGCATGATAGCCACGTGATCAGTGCATGATCTGTCGCATGATCAGTGTATGATCATCCGGGTGATCAGTGCATGGGCAGTCATGTGATCAGTGCATGATATAGACGTGATCAGTGCATGATCAGTCTCGTGATCAGTGGATGATCAACCACGTGATCAGTGCATGATAGCCAGGTAATGAGTGCACGATAGCCAGATGATCAGTGCATTATCAGTCACGTGATCAGTGTATGATCAGCCAAGTAATCAGTGCATGATAGCCAACTGATCAGTGGATGATCCGTCACATGATCAGTGCATGGTCAGTCACGTGATCATTGCATGATCAGCCACGTGATCAGTGCATGATCAATTACGTTATCAGTGCATGATCAGTCACGTGATCAGTGCATGATCAGTCACGTGATCAGTGCATGATCAGTCACGTGATCTGTGCATGATAGCCAGGTGATCAGTGCATGATAGCCACGTGATCAGTGCATGATCAGTCACGTGATCAGTGCATGATCAGCCACGTGATCAGTGCATGATCAGGCACGTGATCAGTGTATGTGCAGCCAAGTGATCAGTGCATGATAGACACTTTATCAGTGCATGATCAGTCACGTGATCAGTGCATGATCAGTCACGTGATCTGTACATGATCAGTCACGTTAACAGTGCGTGATCATTTATGTAATCTGTATATGACCAGCCAAGTGATCAGTGCATGATAGCCACGTGATCAGTGCATGATCAGTCACGTGACAGGTGTGTGATCAGCCACGTGAACAGTGCATGTTCAGCCACGTGATCAGTGCATGATAGCCACGTGATCAGTGCATGATCAATCACGTGATCAGTGTATGATCATCCACGTGAACAGTGCATGCTCAGTCACGTGATCAGGGCCTGCTGAGCTGCGTGATTACTGTCTGTTCATCTGCTTGACAATTGCAAGCTGAGCTGCAAGATTCCTGCCTGTCATCTGCTTCACAATTGCCAGCTGTGCTGCGTAATTCCTGCCTGCTCAGCTGCTTGATTATTGCCAGCTGAGCAGCATGATTCCTCACACCTGAGTTCAATGATTATTGCCTGCTGACTGTATGATTCGTGCCTACTCTGCTCTTTGTATATTGCCTCCAGAGGCAATTCATCAGTGTATGATAGCAAACATGATGAGTGCATGATCAGTCACATGATCAGTGCATGATCCGTCACGTGACCAGTGCATGATCCGTCACGTGATCAGTGCATGATCAGTCACGGTACCAGTGCATGATCAGCCACGTGATCAGTGAATGATCAATTACGTGATCATTGCATAATCAGCCGCGTGATCAGTGCAGGATTGCCACGTGATCAGTGCATGATAGCCACGTGATCAGTGCATGATCAGTCACGTGATACGTGTGTGATCAGCCACGTGATCAGTGCATGATATCCACGTGATCAGTACAGGATAGCCACGTGATCACTTCATGATTAGTCACGTGATCTGTACATGATCAGTCACGTGATACGTGTGTGATCAGCCACGTGATCAGTGCATGATATCCACGTGATCAATACAGGATAGCCACGTGATCAGTGCATGATAGCCACGTGATCAGTGCATGATAGTCACCTGATCAGTGCATGATCAGTCACGTGATACGTGTGTGATCAGCCAGTTGATCAGTGCGTGGTGAGCCACGGGATCAGTGTAGGATCAATTACGTGATCAGTGCATGATCAGTCACGTGACCGGTACATGGTAGCAACATGATCATTGCATGATCAGCCACGTGAGTAGTGCAAGATAGCCAAGTGATGTGTGCATGATCAGATACGTGAGCAGAGTATGATCAGCCATGTGATCAGTGCATGAGTGCCACGTGATCAGTGCATGATCAGTCACGTGACAGGTGTGTGGTAAGCCACGTGAACAGTGCATGTTCAGCCACGTGATCAGTGCATGATATCCACGTGATCAGTGCATGATCAGTTACGTGAACAGTGTATGATCAGCCACGTGAGCAGTGCATGGTCAGACACGTGAACCATGTATGATCAAACACGTGATCATTGCATGATATCCACGTGGTCAGTGCATGATGAGTCTCGTGAACAGT
The DNA here is from genome assembly GCF_032452875.1 of Bos javanicus. Classification (NCBI taxonomy): domain Eukaryota; kingdom Metazoa; phylum Chordata; class Mammalia; order Artiodactyla; family Bovidae; genus Bos; species Bos javanicus. The sequence continues at coordinate 49,776 of NW_026893636.1, forward strand.
GCATGATCAGTCACGTGAACAGTGCATGATCAGCCACGTGATCAGTGCATGATCAGTCACGTGACCAGTACATGGTAGCTATGTGATCATTGCATGATCAGCCACGTGAGCAGTGCATCATAGCCACGTGATCAGTTTATGATCAGCCACGTGATCACTGCATAATCAGTCATGTGATCAGTGCATGGTTAGTCACGTGATCAGTGCATGATCATCCACGTGATCAGTGCATGTGGAGTCATGTAGTCAATGCATGATAGCGCCGTAATCAGTGCACGATCAGTCCCGTGATGAGTGTATGATCAGCCAAGTGATCAGTGCAAGATAGCTACGTGATCAGTGCATGATCAGTCACATGATCAGTGCATGATCAGCCACGTGATCAGTGCATGATAGCCACGTGAGCAGTGCATACAATTACGTGATTCGTGCATGCGCAATGACCTGATCAGTGCATGAGAGCCACCTGATCAGTGCATGATCAGTTACGTGAGCAGTGTATGATCAGCCACGTGAGCAGTGCATGGTCAGACACGAGAACAGTGTATGATCAGCCACGTGATCAGTGCATGATATCCAAGTGATCAGTGCATGATCAATCACGTGAACAGTGTATGATCAGCCACGTGAACAGTGCATGCTCAGTCACGTGATCTGGGCCTGCTGAGCTGCGTGATTACTGTCTGCTCATCTGCTTGACAATTGCCAGCTGAGCTGCGTAATTCCTGCCTGCTCAGCTGCTTGATTTTTGCCAGCTGAGCAGCATGATTCCTCACACCTGAGTTCCATGATTATTGCCTGCTGACTGTTTGATTCGTGCCTACTCAGCTCTTTGTTTATTGCCTCCAGAGGCACATGATCAGTGTATGATAGCAAACATGATCAGCGCATGATCAGTCACATGATCAGCGTCATTAAGTCACGTGATCACTACATGATAGTCATGTGATCAGTCCATGCTCAGTCACGGTATCAGTGCATGATCAGCCACGTGATCAGTGCATGATCTGTCACATGATTAGTGTATGATCACCCACGTGATCAGTGCATGGGCACTCATGTGATCAGTGAATGATATAGACGTGATCAGTGCATGATCAGTCTCGTGATCAGTGCATGATAGCCACGTGATCAGTGCATGATAGCCACGTGATCAGTGCATGATCAGTCACCTGATGGGTGTATGATCATTCACGTGACCTGTACATGGTAGCTACATGATCATTGCATGATCAGCCACGTGAGTAGTGCATGATAGCCACGTGATCACTGCCTGATCAGTCACGTGATCAGTGCATGATCAGTCATGTGACCAGTACATGGTAGCTGCGTGATCATCGCTGGATCAACCACGTGAGCAGTGCATGATAGCCAGTGCATGATCAGACACGAGATCAGTGCATGATCAGTCACGTGATCAGTGCATGATCAGCCACGTGATCAGTGCATGACCAGGCACGTGATCAGTGTATGTCCAGCCAAGTGATCAGTGCATGATAGCCACGTGATCAGTGCATGATCAGTCACGTGATCAGTGCATGATCAGTCACGTGATCTGTGCATGATAGCCAGGTGATCAGTGCATGATAGCCACGTGATCAGTGCATGATCAGTCACGTGATCAGTGCATGATCAGCCACCTGATCAGTGCATGACCAGGCACGTGATCAGTGTATGTCCAGCCAAGTGATCAGTGCATGATAGACACGTGATCAGTGCATGATCAGTCACGTGATCAGTGCATGATCAGTCACGTGATCTGTGCATGATAGCCAGGTGATCAGTGCATGATCAGTCACGTGATACGTGTGTGATCAGCCACGTGATCAGTGCATGATATCCACGTGATCAGTACAGGATAGCCACGTGATCACTTCATGATTAGTCACGTGATCTGTACATGATCAGTCACGTGATACGTGTGTGATCAGCCACGTGATGAGTGCATGATATCCACGTGATCAATACAGGATAGCCACGTGATCAGTGCATGATAGCCACGTGATCAGTGCATGATAGTCACCTGATCAGTGCATGATCAGTCACGTGATACGTGTGTGATCAGCCAGTTGATCAGTGCGTGGTGAGCCACGGGATCAGTGTAGGATCAATTACGTGATCAGTGCATGATCAGTCACGTGACCGGTACATGGTAGCAACATGATCATTGCATGATCAGCCACGTGAGTAGTGCAAGATAGCCAAGTGATGTGTGCATGATCAGATACGTGAGCAGAGTATGATCAGCCATGTGATCAGTGCATGAGTGCCACGTGATCAGTGCATGATCAGTCACGTGACAGGTGTGTGGTAAGCCACGTGAACAGTGCATGTTCAGCCACGTGATCAGTGCATGATATCCACGTGATCAGTGCATGATCAGTTACGTGAACATTGTATGATCAGCCACGTGAGCAGTGCATGGTCAGACACGTGAACAGTGTATGATCAAACACGTGATCATTGCATGATATCCACGTGATCAGTGCATGATCAGTTACGTGTACAGTGTATGATCAGCCACGTGAGCAGTGCATGGTCAGACACGTGAACCATGTATGATCAAACACGTGATCATTGCATGATATCCACGTGGTCAGAGCATGATGAGTCTCGTGAACAGTGCATGATCAGTCACGTGATCAGTGCATGATCAGCCACGTGATCAGTGCATGATCAGTCACGTGACCAGTACATGGTAGCTACGTGATCATTGCATGATCAGCCACGTGAGCAGTGCATCATAGCCACATGATCAGTTTATGATCAGCCACGTGATCACTGCATAATCAGTCATGTGATCAGTGCATGGTTAGTCACGTGATCAGTGCATGATCATCCACGTGATCAGTGCATGTGGAGTCATGTAGTCAATGCATGATAGCGCCGTAATCAGTGCACGATCAGTCCCGTGATGAGTGTATGATCAGCCAAGTGATCAGTGCAAGATAGCTACGTGATCAGTGCATGATCAATCACATGATCAGTGCATGATCAGCCACGTGATCAGTGCATGATAGCCACGTGAGCAGTGCATACAATTACGTGATTCGTGCATGCGCAATCACCTGATCAGTGCATGAGAGCCACGTGATCAGTGCATGATCAGTTACGTGAGCAGTGTATGATCAGCCACGTGAGCAGTGCATGGTCAGACACGAGAACAGTGTATGATCAGCCACGTGATCAGTGCATGATATCCAAGTGATCAGTGCATGATCAATCACGTGAACAGTGTATGATCAGCCACGTGAACAGTGCATGCTCAGTCACGTGATCTGGGCCTGCTGAGCTGCGTGATTACTGTCTGCTCATCTGCTTGACAATTGCCAGCTGAGCTGCGTAATTCCTGCCTGCTCAGCTGCTTGATTTTTGCCAGCTGAGCAGCATGATTCCTCACACCTGAGTTCCATGATTATTGCCTGCTGACTGTTTGATTCGTGCCTACTCAGCTCTTTGTTTATTGCCTCCAGAGGCACATGATCAGTGTATGATAGCAAACATGATCAGCGCATGATCAGTCACATGATCAGCGTCATTAAGTCACGTGATCACTACATGATAGTCATGTGATCAGTCCATGCTCAGTCACGGTATCAGTGCATGATCAGCCACGTGATCAGTGCATGATCTGTCACATGATTAGTGTATGATCACCCACGTGATCAGTGCATGGGCACTCATGTGATCAGTGAATGATATAGACGTGATCAGTGCATGATCAGTCTCGTGATCAGTGCATGATAGCCACGTGATCAGTGCATGATAGCCACGTGATCAGTGCATGATCAGTCACCTGATGGGTGTATGATCATTCACGTGACCTGTACATGGTAGCTACATGATCATTGCATGATCAGCCACGTGAGTAGTGCATGATAGCCACGTGATCACTGCCTGATCAGTCACGTGATCAGTGCATGATCAGTCATGTGACCAGTACATGGTAGCTGCGTGATCATCGCTGGATCAACCACGTGAGCAGTGCATGATAGCCAGTGCATGATCAGACACGAGATCAGTGCATGATCAGTCACGTGATCAGTGCATGATCAGCCACGTGATCAGTGCATGACCAGGCACGTGATCAGTGTATGTCCAGCCAAGTGATCAGTGCATGATAGCCACGTGATCAGTGCATGATCAGTCACGTGATCAGTGCATGATCAGTCACGTGATCTGTGCATGATAGCCAGGTGATCAGTGCATGATAGCCACGTGATCAGTGCATGATCAGTCACGTGATCAGTGCATGATCAGCCACCTGATCAGTGCATGACCAGGCACGTGATCAGTGTATGTCCAGCCAAGTGATCAGTGCATGATAGACACGTGATCAGTGCATGATCAGTCACGTGATCAGTGCATGATCAGTCACGTGATCTGTGCATGATAGCCAGGTGATCAGTGCATGATCAGTCACGTGATACGTGTGTGATCAGCCACGTGATCAGTGCATGATATCCACGTGATCAGTACAGGATAGCCACGTGATCACTTCATGATTAGTCACGTGATCTGTACATGATCAGTCACGTGATACGTGTGTGATCAGCCACGTGATGAGTGCATGATATCCACGTGATCAATACAGGATAGCCACGTGATCAGTGCATGATAGCCACGTGATCAGTGCATGATAGTCACCTGATCAGTGCATGATCAGTCACGTGATACGTGTGTGATCAGCCAGTTGATCAGTGCGTGGTGAGCCACGGGATCAGTGTAGGATCAATTACGTGATCAGTGCATGATCAGTCACGTGACCGGTACATGGTAGCAACATGATCATTGCATGATCAGCCACGTGAGTAGTGCAAGATAGCCAAGTGATGTGTGCATGATCAGATACGTGAGCAGAGTATGATCAGCCATGTGATCAGTGCATGAGTGCCACGTGATCAGTGCATGATCAGTCACGTGACAGGTGTGTGGTAAGCCACGTGAACAGTGCATGTTCAGCCACGTGATCAGTGCATGATATCCACGTGATCAGTGCATGATCAGTTACGTGAACAGTGTATGATCAGCCACGTGAGCAGTGCATGGTCAGACACGTGAACAGTGTATGATCAAACACGTGATCATTGCATGATATCCACGTGATCAGTGCATGATCAGTTACGTGTACAGTGTATGATCAGCCACGTGAGCAGTGCATGGTCAGACACGTGAACCATGTATGATCAAACACGTGATCATTGCATGATATCCACGTGGTCAGAGCATGATGAGTCTCGTGAAAAGTGCATGATCAGTCACGTGATCAGTGCATGATCAGCCACGTGATCAGTGCATGATCAGTCACGTGACCAGTACATGGTAGCTACGTGATCATTGCATGATCAGCCACGTGAGCAGTGCATCATAGCCACATGATCAGTTTATGATCAGCCACGTGATCACTGCATAATCAGTCATGTGATCAGTGCATGGTTAGTCACGTGATCAGTGCATGATCATCCACGTGATCAGTGCATGTGGAGTCATGTAGTCAATGCATGATAGCGCCGTAATCAGTGCACGATCAGTCCCGTGATGAGTGTATGATCAGCCAAGTGATCAGTGCAAGATAGCTACGTGATCAGTGCATGATCAATCACATGATCAGTGCATGATCAGCCACGTGATCAGTGCATGATAGCCACGTGAGCAGTGCATACAATTACGTGATTCGTGCATGCGCAATCACCTGATCAGTGCATGAGAGCCACGTGATCAGTGCATGATCAGTTACGTGAGCAGTGTATGATCAGCCACGTGAGCAGTGCATGGTCAGACACGAGAACAGTGTATGATCAGCCACGTGATCAGTGCATGATATCCAAGTGATCAGTGCATGATCAATCACGTGAACAGTGTATGATCAGCCACGTGAACAGTGCATGCTCAGTCACGTGATCTGGGCCTGCTGAGCTGCGTGATTACTGTCTGCTCATCTGCTTGACAATTGCCAGCTGAGCTGCGTAATTCCTGCCTGCTCAGCTGCTTGATTTTTGCCAGCTGAGCAGCATGATTCCTCACACCTGAGTTCCATGATTATTGCCTGCTGACTGTTTGATTCGTGCCTACTCAGCTCTTTGTTTATTGCCTCCAGAGGCACATGATCAGTGTATGATAGCAAACATGATCAGCGCATGATCAGTCACATGATCAGCGTCATTAAGTCACGTGATCACTACATGATAGTCATGTGATCAGTCCATGCTCAGTCACGGTATCAGTGCATGATCAGCCACGTGATCAGTGCATGATCTGTCACATGATTAGTGTATGATCACCCACGTGATCAGTGCATGGGCACTCATGTGATCAGTGAATGATATAGACGTGATCAGTGCATGATCAGTCTCGTGATCAGTGCATGATAGCCACGTGATCAGTGCATGATAGCCACGTGATCAGTGCATGATCAGTCACCTGATGGGTGTATGATCATTCACGTGACCTGTACATGGTAGCTACATGATCATTGCATGATCAGCCACGTGAGTAGTGCATGATAGCCACGTGATCACTGCCTGATCAGTCACGTGATCAGTGCATGATCAGTCATGTGACCAGTACATGGTAGCTGCGTGATCATCGCTGGATCAACCACGTGAGCAGTGCATGATAGCCAGTGCATGATCAGACACGAGATCAGTGCATGATCAGTCACGTGATCAGTGCATGATCAGCCACGTGATCAGTGCATGACCAGGCACGTGATCAGTGTATGTCCAGCCAAGTGATCAGTGCATGATAGCCACGTGATCAGTGCATGATCAGTCACGTGATCAGTGCATGATCAGTCACGTGATCTGTGCATGATAGCCAGGTGATCAGTGCATGATAGCCACGTGATCAGTGCATGATCAGTCACGTGATCAGTGCATGATCAGCCACCTGATCAGTGCATGACCAGGCACGTGATCAGTGTATGTCCAGCCAAGTGATCAGTGCATGATAGACACGTGATCAGTGCATGATCAGTCACGTGATCAGTGCATGATCAGTCACGTGATCTGTGCATGATAGCCAGGTGATCAGTGCATGATCAGTCACGTGATACGTGTGTGATCAGCCACGTGATCAGTGCATGATATCCACGTGATCAGTACAGGATAGCCACGTGATCACTTCATGATTAGTCACGTGATCTGTACATGATCAGTCACGTGATACGTGTGTGATCAGCCACGTGATGAGTGCATGATATCCACGTGATCAATACAGGATAGCCACGTGATCAGTGCATGATAGCCACGTGATCAGTGCATGATAGTCACCTGATCAGTGCATGATCAGTCACGTGATACGTGTGTGATCAGCCAGTTGATCAGTGCGTGGTGAGCCACGGGATCAGTGTAGGATCAATTACGTGATCAGTGCATGATCAGTCACGTGACCGGTACATGGTAGCAACATGATCATTGCATGATCAGCCACGTGAGTAGTGCAAGATAGCCAAGTGATGTGTGCATGATCAGATACGTGAGCAGAGTATGATCAGCCATGTGATCAGTGCATGAGTGCCACGTGATCAGTGCATGATCAGTCACGTGACAGGTGTGTGGTAAGCCACGTGAACAGTGCATGTTCAGCCACGTGATCAGTGCATGATATCCACGTGATCAGTGCATGATCAGTTACGTGAACAGTGTATGATCAGCCACGTGAGCAGTGCATGGTCAGACACGTGAACAGTGTATGATCAAACACGTGATCATTGCATGATATCCACGTGATCAGTGCATGATCAGTTACGTGTACAGTGTATGATCAGCCACGTGAGCAGTGCATGGTCAGACACGTGAACCATGTATGATCAAACACGTGATCATTGCATGATATCCACGTGGTCAGAGCATGATGAGTCTCGTGAACAGTGCATGATCAGTCACGTGATCAGTGCATGATCAGCCACGTGATCAGTGCATGATCAGTCACGTGACCAGTACATGGTAGCTACGTGATCATTGCATGATCAGCCACGTGAGCAGTGCATCATAGCCACATGATCAGTTTATGATCAGCCACGTGATCACTGCATAATCAGTCATGTGATCAGTGCATGGTTAGTCACGTGATCAGTGCATGATCATCCACGTGATCAGTGCATGTGGAGTCATGTAGTCAATGCATGATAGCGCCGTAATCAGTGCACGATCAGTCCCGTGATGAGTGTATGATCAGCCAAGTGATCAGTGCAAGATAGCTACGTGATCAGTGCATGATCAATCACATGATCAGTGCATGATCAGCCACGTGATCAGTGCATGATAGCCACGTGAGCAGTGCATACAATTACGTGATTCGTGCATGCGCAATCACCTGATCAGTGCATGAGAGCCACGTGATCAGTGCATGATCAGTTACGTGAGCAGTGTATGATCAGCCACGTGAGCAGTGCATGGTCAGACACGAGAACAGTGTATGATCAGCCACGTGATCAGTGCATGATATCCAAGTGATCAGTGCATGATCAATCACGTGAACAGTGTATGATCAGCCACGTGAACAGTGCATGCTCAGTCACGTGATCTGGGCCTGCTGAGCTGCGTGATTACTGTCTGCTCATCTGCTTGACAATTGCCAGCTGAGCTGCGTAATTCCTGCCTGCTCAGCTGCTTGATTTTTGCCAGCTGAGCAGCATGATTCCTCACACCTGAGTTCCATGATTATTGCCTGCTGACTGTTTGATTCGTGCCTACTCAGCTCTTTGTTTATTGCCTCCAGAGGCACATGATCAGTGTATGATAGCAAACATGATCAGCGCATGATCAGTCACATGATCAGCGTCATTAAGTCACGTGATCACTACATGATAGTCATGTGATCAGTCCATGCTCAGTCACGGTATCAGTGCATGATCAGCCACGTGATCAGTGCATGATCTGTCACATGATTAGTGTATGATCACCCACGTGATCAGTGCATGGGCAGTCATGTGATCAGTGAATGATATAGACGTGATCAGTGCATGATCAGTCTCGTGATCAGTGCATGATAGCCACGTGATCAGTGCATGATAGCCACGTGATCAGTGCATGATCAGTCACCTGATGGGTGTATGATCATTCACGTGACCTGTACATGGTAGCTACATGATCATTGCATGATCAGCCACGTGAGTAGTGCATGATAGCCACGTGATCACTGCCTGATCAGTCACGTGATCAGTGCATGATCAGTCATGTGACCAGTACATGGTAGCTGCGTGATCATCGCTGGATCAACCACGTGAGCAGTGCATGATAGCCAGTGCATGATCAGACACGAGATCAGTGCATGATCAGTCACGTGATCAGTGCATGATCAGCCACGTGATCAGTGCATGACCAGGCACGTGATCAGTGTATGTCCAGCCAAGTGATCAGTGCATGATAGCCACGTGATCAGTGCATGATCAGTCACGTGATCAGTGCATGATCAGTCACGTGATCTGTGCATGATAGCCAGGTGATCAGTGCATGATAGCCACGTGATCAGTGCATGATCAGTCACGTGATCAGTGCATGATCAGCCACCTGATCAGTGCATGACCAGGCACGTGATCAGTGTATGTCCAGCCAAGTGATCAGTGCATGATAGACACGTGATCAGTGCATGATCAGTCACGTGATCAGTGCATGATCAGTCACGTGATCTGTGCATGATAGCCAGGTGATCAGTGCATGATCAGTCACGTGATACGTGTGTGATCAGCCACGTGATGAGTGCATGATATCCACGTGATCAATACAGGATAGCCACGTGATCAGTGCATGATAGCCACGTGATCAGTGCATGAGAGTCACCTGATCAGTGCATGATCAGTCACGTGATACGTGTGTGATCAGCCAGTTGATCAGTGCGTGGTGAGCCACGGGATCAGTGTAGGATCAATTACGTGATCAGTGCATGATCAGTCACGTGACCGGTACATGGTAGCAACATGATCATTGCATGATCAGCCACGTGAGTAGTGCAAGATAGCCAAGTGATGTGTGCATGATCAGATACGTGAGCAGAGTATGATCAGCCATGTGATCAGTGCATGAGTGCCACGTGATCAGTGCATGATCAGTCACGTGACAGGTGTGTGGTAAGCCACGTGAACAGTGCATGTTCAGCCACGTGATCAGTGCATGATATCCACGTGATCAGTGCATGATCAGTTACGTGAACAGTGTATGATCAGCCACGTGAGCAGTGCATGGTCAGACACGTGAACAGTGTATGATCAAACACGTGATCATTGCATGATATCCACGTGGTCAGAGCATGATGAGTCTCGTGAACAGTGCATGATCAGTCACGTGATCAGTGCATGATCAGCCACGTGATCAGTGCATGATCAGTCACGTGACCAGTACATGGTAGCTACGTGATCATTGCATGATCAGCCACGTGAGCAGTGCATCATAGCCACGTGATCAGTTTATGATCAGCCACATGATCACTGCATAATCAGTCATGTGATCAGTGCATGGTTAGTCACGTGATCAGTGCATGATCATCCACGTGATCAGTGCATGTGGAGTCATGTAGTCAATGCATGATAGCGCCGTAATCAGTGCACGATCAGTCCCGTGATGAGTGTATGATCAGCCAAGTGATCAGTGCAAGATAGCTACGTGATCAGTGCATGATCAATCACATGATCAGTGCATGATCAGCCACGTGATCAGTGCATGATAGCCACGTGAGCAGTGCATACAATTACGTGATTCGTGCATGCGCAATCACCTGATCAGTGCATGAGAGCCACGTGATCAGTGCATGATCAGTTACGTGAGCAGTGTATGATCAGCCACGTGAGCAGTGCATGGTCAGACACGAGAACAGTGTATGATCAGCCACGTGATCAGTGCATGATATCCAAGTGATCAGTGCATGATCAATCACGTGAACAGTGTATGATCAGCCACGTGAACAGTGCATGCTCAGTCACGTGATCTGGGCCTGCTGAACTGCGTGATTACTGTCTGCTCATCTGCTTGACAATTGCCAGCTGAGCTGCGTAATTCCTGCCTGCTCAGCTGCTTGATTTTTGCCAGCTGAGCAGCATGATTCCTCACACCTGAGTTCCATGATTATTGCCTGCTGACTGTTTGATTCGTGCCTACTCAGCTCTTTGTTTATTGCCTCCAGAGGCACATGATCAGTGTATGATAGCAAACATGATCAGCGCATGATCAGTCACATGATCAGCGTCATTAAGTCACGTGATCACTACATGATAGTCATGTGATCAGTCCATGCTCAGTCAGGGTATCAGTGCATGATCAGCCACGTGATCAGTGCATGATCTGTCACATGATTAGTGTATGATCACCCACGTGATCAGTGCATGGGCAGTCATGTGATCAGTGAATGATATAGACATGATCAGTGCATGATCAGTCTCGTGATCAGTGCATGATAGCCACGTGATCAGTGCATGATAGCCACGTGATCAGTGCATGATCAGTCACCTGATGGCTGTATGATCATTCACGTGACCTGTACATGGTAGCTACATGATCATTGCATGATCAGCCACGTGAGTAGTGCATGATAGCCACGTGATCACTGCCTGATCAGTCACGTGATCAGTGCATGATCAGTCATGTGACCAGTACATGGAAGCTGCGTGATCATCGCTGGATCAACCACGTGAGCAGTGCATGATAGCCAGTGCATGATCAGACACGAGATCAGTGCATGATCAGTCACGTGATCAGTGCATGATCAGCCACGTGATCAGTGAATGATCAATTACGTGATCATTGCATAATCAGCCGCGTGATCAGTGCAGGATTGCCACGTGATCAGTGCATGATAGCCACGTGATCAGTGCATGATCAGTCACGTGATACGTGTGTGATCAGCCACGTGATCAGTGCATGATATCCACGTGATCAGTACAGGATAGCCACGTGATCACTTCATGATTAGTCACGTGATCTGTACATGATCAGTCACGTGATACGTGTGTGATCAGCCACGTGATGAGTGCATGATATCCACGTGATCAATACAGGATAGCCACGTGATCAGTGCATGATAGCCACGTGATCAGTGCATGATAGTCACCTGATCAGTGCATGATCAGTCACGTGATACGTGTGTGATCAGCCAGTTGATCAGTGCGTGGTGAGCCACGGGATCAGTGTAGGATCAATTACGTGATCAGTGCATGATCAGTCACGTGACCGGTACATGGTAGCAACATGATCATTGCATGATCAGCCACGTGAGTACTGCAAGATAGCCAAGTGATGTGTGCATGATCAGATACGTGAGCAGAGTATGATCAGCCATGTGATCAGTGCATGAGTGCCACGTGATCAGTGCATGATCAGTCACGTGACAGGTGTGTGGTAAGCCACGTGAACAGTGCATGTTCAGCCACGTGATCAGTGCATGATATCCACGTGATCAGTGCATGATCAGTTACGAGAACAGTGTATGATCAGCCACGTGAGCAGTGCATGGTCAGACACGTGAACCATGTATGATCAAACACGTGATCATTGCATGATATCCACGTGGTCAGTGCATGATGAGTCTCGTGAACAGTGCATGATCAGTCACGTGATCAGTGCATGATCAGCCACGTGATCAGTGCATGATCAGTCACGTGACCAGTACATGGTAGCTACGTGATCATTGCATGATCAGCCACGTGAGCAGTGCATCATAGCCACGTGATCAGTTTATGATCAGCCACGTGATCACTGCATAATCAGTCATGTGATCAGTGCATGGTTAGTCACGTGATCAGTGCATGATCATCCACGTGATCAGTGCATGTGGAGTCATGTAGTCAATGCATGATAGCGCCGTAATCAGTGCACGATCAGTCCCGTGATGAGTGTATGATCAGCCAAGTGATCAGTGCAAGATAGCTACGTGATCAGTGCGTGATCAGTCACATGATCAGTGCATGATCAGCCACGTGATCAGTGCATGATAGCCACGTGAGCAGTGCATACAATTACGTGATTCGTGCATGCGCAATCACCTGATCAGTGCATGAGAGCCACGTGATCAGTGCATGATCAGTTACGTGAGCAGTGTATGATCAGCCACGTGAGCAGTGCATGGTCAGACACGAGAACAGTGTATGATCAGCCACGTGATCAGTGCATGATATCCAAGTGATCAGTGCATGATCAATCACGTGAACAGTGTATGATCAGCCACGTGAACAGTGCATGCTCAGTCACGTGATCTGGGCCTGCTGAGCTGCGTGATTACTGTCTGCTCATCTGCTTGACAATTGCCAGCTGAGCTGCGTAATTCCTGCCTGCTCAGCTGCTTGATTTTTGCCAGCTGAGCAGCATGATTCCTCACACCTGAGTTCCATGATTATTGCCTGCTGACTGTTTGATTCGTGCCTACTCAGCTCTTTGTTTATTGCCTCCAGAGGCACATGATCAGTGTATGATAGCAAACATGATCAGCGCATGATCAGTCACATGATCAGCGTTATTAAGTCACGTGATCATTACATGATAGTCATGTGATCAGTCCATGCTCAGTCACGGTATCAGTGCATGATCAGCCACGTGATCAGTGCATGATCTGTCACATGATTAGTGTATGATCACCCACGTGATCAGTGCATGGGCAGTCATGTGATCAGTGAATGATATAGACGTGATCAGTGCATGATCAGTCTCGTGATCAGTGCATGATAGCCACGTGATCAGTGCATGATCAGTCACCTGATGGGTGTATGATCATTCACGTGACCTGTACATGGTAGCTACATGATCATTGCATGATCAGCCACGTGAGTAGTGCATGATAGCCACGTGATCACTGCATGATCAGTCACGTGATCAGTGCATGATCAGTCATGTGACCAGTACATGGTCGCTGCGTGATCATCGCTGGATCAACCACGTGAGCAGTGCATGATAGCCAGTGCATGATCAGACACGAGATCAGTGCATGATCAGTCACGTGATCAGTGCATGATCAGCCACGTGATCAGTGCATGACCAGGCACGTGATCAGTGTATGTCCAGCCAAGTGATCAGTGCATGATAGCCACGTGATCAGTGCATGATCAGTCACGTGATCAGTGCATGATCAGTCACGTGATCTGTGCATGATAGCCAGGTGATCAGTGCATGATAGCCACGTGATCAGTGCATGATCAGTCACGTGATCAGTGCATGATCAGCCACCTGATCAGTGCATGACCAGGCACGTGATCAGTGTATGTCCAGCCAAGTGATCAGTGCATGATAGACACGTGATCAGTGCATGATCAGTCACGTGATCAGTGCATGATCAGTCACGTGATCTGTGCATGATAGCCAGGTGATCAGTGCATGATCAGTCACGTGATACGTGTGTGATCAGCCACGTGATCAGTGCATGATATCCACGTGATCAGTACAGGATAGCCACGTGATCACTTCATGATTAGTCACGTGACCTGTACATGATCAGTCACGTGATACATGTGTGATCAGCCACGTGATGAGTGCATGATATCCACGTGATCAATACAGGATAGCCACGTGATCAGTGCATGATAGCCACGTGATCAGTGCATGATAGTCACCTGATCAGTGCATGATCAGTCACGTGATACGTGTGTGATCAGCCAGTTGATCAGTGCGTGGTGAGCCACGGGATCAGTGTAGGATCAATTACGTGATCAGTGCATGATCAGTCACGTGACCGGTACATGGTAGCAACATGATCATTGCATGATCAGCCACGTGAGTAGTGCAAGATAGCCAAGTGATGTGTGCATGATCAGATACGTGAGCAGAGTATGATCAGCCATGTGATCAGTGCATGAGTGCCACGTGATCAGTGCATGATCAGTCACGTGACAGGTGTGTGGTAAGCCACGTGAACAGTGCATGATCAGTCACGTGATCAGTGCATGATCAGCCACGTGATCAGTGCATGATCAGTCACGTGACCAGTACATGGTAGCTACGTGATCATTGCATGATCAGCCACGTGAGCAGTGCATCATAGCCACATGATCAGTTTATGATCAGCCACGTGATCACTGCATAATCAGTCATGTGATCAGTGCATGGTTAGTCACGTGATCAGTGCATGATCATCCACGTGATCAGTGCATGTGGAGTCATGTAGTCAATGCATGATAGCGCCGTAATCAGTGCACGATCAGTCCCGTGATGAGTGTATGATCAGCCAAGTGATCAGTGCAAGATAGCTACGTGATCAGTGCATGATCAGTCACATGATCAGTGCATGATCAGCCACGTGATCAGTGCATGATAGCCACGTGAGCAGTGCATACAATTACGTGATTCGTGCATGCGCAATCACCTGATCAGTGCATGAGAGCCACGTGATCAGTGCATGATCAGTTACGTGAGCAGTGTATGATCAGCCACGTGAGCAGTGCATGGTCAGACACGAGAACAGTGTATGATCAGCCACGTGATCAGTGCATGATATCCAAGTGATCAGTGCATGATCAATCACGTGAACAGTGTATGATCAGCCACGTGAACAGTGCATGCTCAGTCACGTGATCTGGGCCTGCTGAGCTGCGTGATTACTGTCTGCTCATCTGCTTGACAATTGCCAGCTGAGCTGCGTAATTCCTGCCTGCTCAGCTGCTTGATTTTTGCCAGCTGAGCAGCATGATTCCTCACACCTGAGTTCCATGATTATTGCCTGCTGACTGTTTGATTCGTGCCTACTCAGCTCTTTGTTTATTGCCTCCAGAGGCACATGATCAGTGTATGATAGCAAACATGATCAGCGCATGATCAGTCACATGATCAGCGTCATTAAGTCACGTGATCACTACATGATAGTCATGTGATCAGTCCATGCTCAGTCACGGTATCAGTGCATGATCAGCCACGTGATCAGTGCATGATCTGTCACATGATTAGTGTATGATCACCCACGTGATCAGTGCATGGGCACTCATGTGATCAGTGAATGATATAGACGTGATCAGTGCATGATCAGTCTCGTGATCAGTGCATGATAGCCACGTGATCAGTGCATGATAGCCACGTGATCAGTGCATGATCAGTCACCTGATGGGTGTATGATCATTCACGTGACCTGTACATGGTAGCTACATGATCATTGCATGATCAGCCACGTGAGTAGTGCATGATAGCCACGTGATCACTGCCTGATCAGTCACGTGATCAGTGCATGATCAGTCATGTGACCAGTACATGGAAGCTGCGTGATCATCGCTGGATCAACCACGTGAGCAGTGCATGATAGCCAGTGCATGATCAGACACGAGATCAGTGCATGATCAGTCACGTGATCAGTGCATGATCAGCCACGTGATCAGTGCATGACCAGGCACGTGATCAGTGTATGTCCAGCCAAGTGATCAGTGCATGATAGCCACGTGATCAGTGCATGATCAGTCACGTGATCAGTGCATGATCAGTCACGTGATCTGTGCATGATAGCCAGGTGATCAGTGCATGATAGCCACGTGATCAGTGCATGATCAGTCACGTGATCAGTGCATGATCAGCCACGTGATCAGTGCATGACCAGGCACGTGATCAGTGTATGTCCAGCCAAGTGATCAGTGCATGATAGACACGTGATCAGTGCATGATCAGTCACGATATCAGTGCATGATCAGCCACGTGATCAGTGCATGACCAGGCACGTGATCAGTGTATGTGCAGCCAAGTTATCAGTGCATGATAGACACGTTATCAGTGCATGATCAGTCACTTGATCAGTACATGATAGCCAGGTGATCAGTGCATGATAGCCACGTTATCAGTGCATGATCAGTCACGTGATCAGTACATGATAGCCAGGTGATCAGTGCATGATAGCCACGTGATCAGTGCATGATCAGTCACGTGATCAGTGCATGATCATCCACGTGATCAGTGCATGTGGAGTCATGTAATCAATGCATGATAGCGCCTTGATCAGGGCACGATCAGTCCCGTGATGAGTGTATGATCAGCCAAGTGATCAGTGCATGATAGCCACGTGATCAGTGCATGATCAGCCACGTGATCAGTGCATGATCAGTCACGTGATCTGTGCATGATAGCCAGGTGATCAGTGCATGATAGCCACGTGATCAGTGCATGATCAGTCACGTGATCAGTGCATGATCAGCCACGTGGTCAGTGCATGATCAGGCACGTGATCAGTGTATGTGCAGCCAAGTTATCAGTGCATGATAGACACGTTATCAGTGCATGATCAGTCACGTGATCAGTACATGATAGCCAGGTGATCAGTGCATGATAGCCACGTGATCAGTGCATGATCAGTCACGTGATCAGTGCATGATCATCCACGTGATCAGTGCATGTGGAGTCATGTAATCAATGCATGATAGCGCCTTGATCAAGGCACGATCAGTCCCGTGATGAGTGTATGATCAGCCAAGTTATCAGTGCAAGATAGCTACGTGATCAGTGCATGATCAGTCATATGATCAGTGCATGATTAGCCACGTCATCAGTGCATGATAGCCACGTGATCGGTGCATATCTTACGTGAACAATGCATGTGCAATCACGTGATCAGTGCATGAGAGCCACGTGATCAGTGCATGATCATTCACGTGATAGGTGTGTGATCAGCCATGTGAACAGTGCATGCTCAGTCACGATATCAGGGCCTGCTGAGCTGCGTGATTACTGTCTGCTCATCTGCTTCACAATTTCCAGCCTAGGTGCACGATTCCTGTCTGCCATCTCCTTTACAATTGCCACCTGTGCTGCGTAATTCCTGCCTGCTCATTTATTTGATTATTGCCAGCTGAGCAGCATGATTTCTCAGAGCTGAGTTCCATGATTATAGCCTGCTGATTGTTTCCTGCCTACTCAGCTCTATGTTCTTTGCCTCCAGAGGCACATGATCACTGTGTGACACCAAACATGATCAGCACATGATCAGTCACATGATCAATGCATGACAATCCAGGTGATCAGTGCATGATCAATTACGTGATCAGTGCATGATCAGTCATGTGACCAGTACATGGTAGCTGTGTGATCATTGCATGATCAGCCACGTGATCAGTGCATGATCAGAGACGTGATCAGTGCATGGTAGCTACGTGATCATTGCATGATCAGCCACGTGATCAGTGCATGATATCCACGTGATCAGTGCAGGATAGCCACGTGATCACTTCATGATTAGTCACGTGATCAGTACATGATCAGTCACGTGAACAGTGCATGATCATTTACGTGATCTGTGCATGATCAGTCACGTGACCAGTGTATGGTAGCTTCGTGATCATTCCATGACGAACCACGTGAGCAGTGCATGATAGCCACGTGATGTGTGCATGATGAGTTACGTGAGCAGTGTATGATCAGCCACGTGATCAGTGCATGGTCAGACACGTCAACAGTGTATGATCAGCCACGTGATCAGTGCATGATATCCAAGTGATCAGTGCATGATCATCACGTGATCAGTGCATGATCAGTCACGTGATCAGTGGATGATCAGCCACGTGATCAGTGCATGATCAGCCACATGATCAGTGCATGATCAATTACGTGATCAGTGCATGATCAGTCACGTGAGCACTATATGGTAGCTAGGTGATCATTGCATGATCAGCCACATGAGCCGTGCATGATAGCCACGAGATCAGTGCATGATCAGTCACGTGATCAGTGCATGATCACTCACGTTAACAGTGCATGATAAGTGACCTGATCAGTGCATGAACAATTACGTGATCAGTGCATGATCACTCACGTGACCAGTACATGGTAGCTACGTCATCATTGCATGAGCAGCCGCGTGAGCAGTGCATGATAGCCACGTGATCAGTGCATGATCTGTCGCATGATCAGTGTATGATTATCCGGGTGATCAGTGCATGGGCAGTCATGTGATCAGTGCATGATATAGACGTGATCAGTGCATGATCAGTCTCGTGATCAGTGTATGATCAACCACGTGATCAGTGCATGATAGCCAGGTAATGAGTGCACGATAGCCAGATGATCAGTTCATTATCAGTCACGTGATCAGTGTATGATCAGCCAAGTAATCAGTGCATGATAGCCAACTGATCAGTGGATGATCCGTCACGTGATCAGTGCATGGTCAGTCACGTGATCATTGCATGATCAGCCACGTGATCAGTGCATGATCAATTACGTTATAAGTGCATGATCAGTCACGTGGTCAGTGCATGATCAGTCACGTGATCAGTCCATGATCAGTCACGTGATCTGTGTATGATAGCCAGGTGATCAGTGCATGATAGCCACGTGATCAGTGCATGATCAGTCACGTGATCAGTGCATGATCAGCCACGTGATCAGTGCATGACCAGGCACGTGATCAGTGTATGTCCAGCCAAGTGATCAGTGCATGATAGCCACGTGATCAGTGCATGATCAGCCACGTGATCAGTGCATGATCAGTCACGTGATCTGTGCATGATAGCCAGGTGATCAGTGCATGATAGCCACGTGATCAGTGCATGATCAGTCACGTGATCAGTGCATGATCAGCCACGTGGTCAGTGCATGATCAGGCACGTGATCAGTGTATGTGCAGCCAAGTTATCAGTGCATGATAGACACGTTATCAGTGCATGATCAGTCACGTGATCAGTACATGATAGCCAGGTGATCAGTGCATGATAGCCACGTGATCAGTGCATGATCAGTCACGTGATCAGTGCATGATCATCCACGTGATCAGTGCATGTGGAGTCATGTAATCAATGCATGATAGCGCCTTGATCAAGGCACGATCAGTCCCGTGATGAGTGTATGATCAGCCAAGTGATCAGTGCAAGATAGCTACGTGATCAGTGCATGATCAGTCATATGATCAGTGCATGATTAGCCACGTCATCAGTGCATGATAGCCACGTGATCGGTGCATGATCAATTACGTTATAAGTGCATGATCAGTCACGTGGTCAGTGCATGATCAGTCACTTGATCAGTCCATGATCAGTCACGTAATCTGTGCATGATAGCCAGGTGATCAGTGCATGATAGCCACGTGATCAGTGCATGATCAGTCACGTGATCAGTGCATGATCAGCCACGTGATCAGTGCATGATCAGGCACGTGATCAGTGTATGTGCAGCCAAGTGATCAGTGCATGATAGACACGTTATCAGTGCATGATCAGTCACGTGATCAGTGCATGATCAGTCACGTGATCAGTGCATGATCAGTCCCGTGATCAGTGTATGATCAGCCACGTGAGTAGTGCATGATAGCCACGTGATCACTGCATGATCAGTCACGTGATCAGTGCATGATCAGTCATGTGACCAGTACATGGTAGCTGCGTGATAATCGCATGATCAGCCACGTGAGCAGTGCATGATAGCCACGTGATCAGTGCATGATCAGACACGAGATCAGTGCATGATCAGCCACGTGATCAGTGCATGACCAGGCACGTGATCAGTGTATGTCCAGCCAAGTGATCAGTGCATGATAGCCACGTGATCAGTGCATGATCAGCCACGTGATCAGTGCATGATCAGTCACGTGATCTGTGCATGATAGCCAGGTGATCAGTGCATGATAGCCACGTGATCAGTGCATGATCAGTCACGTGATCAGTGCATGATCAGCCACGTGGTCAGTGCATGATCAGGCACGTGATCAGTGTATGTGCAGCCAAGTTATCAGTGCATGATAGACACGTTATCAGTGCATGATCAGTCACGTGATCAGTACATGATAGCCAGGTGATCAGTGCATGATAGCCACGTGATCAGTGCATGATCAGTCAGGTGATCAGTGCATGATCATCCACGTGATCAGTGCATGTGGAGTCATGTAATCAATGCATGATAGCGCCTTGATCAAGGCACGATCAGTCCCGTGATGAGTGTATGATCAGCCAAGTGATCAGTGCAAGATAGCTACGTGATCAGTGCATGATCAGTCATATGATCAGTGCATGATTAGCCACGTCATCAGTGCATGATAGCCACGTGATCGGTGCATGATCAATTACGTTATAAGTGCATGATCAGTCACGTGGTCAGTGCATGATCAGTCACGTGATCAGTCCATGATCAGTCACGTAATCTGTGCATGATAGCCAGGTGATCAGTGCATGATAGCCACGTGATCAGTGCATGATCAGTCACGTGATCAGTGCATGATCAGCCACGTGATCAGTGCATGATCAGGCACGTGATCAGTGTATGTGCAGCCAAGTGATCAGTGCATGATAGACACGTTATCAGTGCATGATCAGTCACGTGATCAGTGCATGATCAGTCACGTGATCAGTGCATGATCAGTCACGTGATCAGTGCATGATCAGCCACGTGATCAGTGCATGATAGCCACGTGATCAGTGCATGATCAGTCACGTGATCAGTGCATGATCAGTCACGTGACCAGTACATGGTAGCTGCGTGATCATGCATGATCAGCCACGTGATCAGTGCATGATAGCCACGTGATCAGTGCATGATCAGTCACGTGATCAGTGCATGATCAGCCACGTGATCAGTGCATGATCAGGCACGTGATCAGTGCATGATCAGCCACGTGATCAGTGCATGATAGCCACGTGATCAGTGCATGATCAGCCACGTGATCAGTGCATGATCAGTCACGTGATCAGTGCATGATAGCCACGTGATCAGTGCATGATAGCCACGTGATCAGTGCATGATCAGTCACGTGATCAGTGCATGATCAGCCACGTGATCAGTGCATGATCAGGCACGTGATCAGTGCATGATCAGCCACGTGATCAGTGCATGATAGCCACGTGATCAGTGCATGATCAGTCACGTGATCAGTGCATGATAGCCACGTGATCAGTGCATGATAGCCACGTGATCAGTGCATGATCAGTCACGTGATCAGTGCATGATCATCCACGTGATCAGTGCATGTGGAGTCATGTGATCAGTGCATGATAGCCCGTGATCAGTGCATGATCAGTCCGTGATCAGTGCATGATCAGCCACGTGATCAGTGCATGATAGCCACGTGATCAGTGCATGATCAGTCACGTGATCAGTGCATGATCAGCCACGTGATCAGTGCATGATCAGCCACGTGATCAGTGCATATCAGACGTGAACAGTGCATGATCAGCCACGTGATCAGTGCATGATAGCCACGTGATCAGTGCATGATCAGTCACGTGATCAGTGTATGATCAGCCACGTGAACAGTGCATGCTCAGTCACGTGATCAGGGCCTGCTGAGCTGCGTGATTACTGTCTGCTCATCTGCTTGACAATTGCCAGCTGAGCTGCACGATTCCTGCCTGTCATCTGCTTGACAATTGCCAGCTGTGCTGCGTAATTCCTGCCTGCTCAGCTACTTGATTATTGCCAGCTGAGCAGCATGATTCCTCACAGCTGAGTTCCATGATTATTGCCTGCTGACTGTTTCCTGCCTACTCAGCTCTTTGTTCTTTGCCTCCAGAGGCACATGATCAGTGTATGATACCAAACATGATCAGCGCATGATCAGTCACATGATCAATGCATGACAATCCAGGTGATCAGTGCATGATCAGTTACGTGATCAGTGCATGATCAGTCACGTGATCAGTGCATGATAGCCACGTGATCAGTGCATGATCAGCCACGTGATCAGTGCATGATCAGCCACGTGATCAGTGCATGATCAGCACGTGATCAGTGCATGATCAGCCACGTGATCAGTGCATGATCATCCACGTGATCAGTGCATGATAGCCACGTGATCAGTGCATGATCAGTCACGTGATCAGTGCATGATCAGTCACGTGATCAGTGCATGATCAGTTACGTGATCAGTGCATGATCAGTCACGTGACCAGTGCATGGTAGCCGTGATCATTGCATGATCAGCCACGTGATCAGTGCATGATAGCCACGTGATCAGTGCATGATCAGTCACGTGATCAGTGTATGATCAGCCACGTGATCAGTGCATGATGCCACGTGATCAGTGCATGATATGTCACGTGACAGTGTGTGATCAGCCACGTGATCAGTGCATGATCAGCCACGTGATCAGTGCATGATAGCCACGTGATCAGTGCATGATCAGTTACGTGATCAGTGCATGATCAGCCACGTGATCAGTGCATGATCAGACACGTGATCAGTGCATGATCAGCCACGTGATCAGTGCATGATATCCACGTGATCAGTGCATGATCATCACGTGATCAGTGCATGATCAGTCACGTGATCAGTGCATGATCAGCCACGTGATCAGTGCATGATCAGCCACGTGATCAGTGCATGATCAATTACGTGATCAGTGCATGATCAGTCACGTGATCAGTGCATGGTAGCTACGTGATCAGTGCATGATCAGCCACGTGATCAGTGCATGATAGCCACGTGATCAGTGCATGATCAGTCACGTGATCAGTGCATGATCAGTCACGTGATCAGTGCATGATCAGTCACGTGATCAGTGCATGATCAATTACGTGATCAGTGCATGATCAGTCACGTGACCAGTACATGGTAGCTACGTGATCATTGCATGATCAGCCACGTGATCAGTGCATGATAGCCACGTGATCAGTGCATGATCAGTCACATGATCAGTGTATGATTATCCGGGTGATCAGTGCATGATCAGTCATGTGATCAGTGCATGATATAGACGTGATCAGTGCATGATCAGTCACGTGATCAGTGCATGATCAGCCACGTGATCAGTGCATGATAGCCACGTGATCAGTGCATGATAGCCAGTGATCAGTGCATGATCAGTCACGTGATCAGTGCATGATCAGCCACGTGATCAGTGCATGATAGCCACGTGATCAGTGCATGATCAGTCACGTGATCAGTGCATGATCAGTCACGTGATCAGTGCATGATCAGCCACGTGATCAGTGCATGATCAGCCACGTGATCAGTGCATGATCAGTCACGTGATCAGTGCATGATCAGTCACGTGATCAGTGCATGATCAGTCACGTGATCAGTGCATGATAGCCACGTGATCAGTGCATGATAGCCACGTGATCAGTGCATGATCAGTCACGTGATCAGTGCATGATCAGCCACGTGATCAGTGCATGATCAGGCACGTGATCAGTGCATGTCCAGCCACGTGATCAGTGCATGATAGCCACGTGATCAGTGCATGATCAGCCACGTGATCAGTGCATGATCAGTCACGTGATCAGTGCATGATAGCCACGTGATCAGTGCATGATAGCCACGTGATCAGTGCATGATCAGTCACGTGATCAGTGCATGATCAGCCACGTGATCAGTGCATGATCAGCACGTGATCAGTGCATGTTCAGCCACGTGATCAGTGCATGATAGCCACGTGATCAGTGCATGATCAGTCACGTGATCAGTGCATGATAGCCACGTGATCAGTGCATGATCAGCCACGTGATCAGTGCATGATCAGTCACGTGATCAGTGCATGATCATCCACGTGATCAGTGCATGTCAGTCATGTGATCAGTGCATGATAGCGCCTTGATCAGTGCATGATCAGTCCCGTGATCAGTGCATGATCAGCCACGTGATCAGTGCATGATAGCTACGTGATCAGTGCATGATCAGTCACGTGATCAGTGCATGATCAGCCACGTGATCAGTGCATGATAGCCACGTGATCAGTGCATGATCAGTCACGTGATCAGTGCATGATCAGTCACGTGATCAGTGCATGATCAGTCACGTGATCAGTGCATGATCAGTCACGTGATCAGTGCATGATAGCCACGTGATCAGTGCATGATAGCCACGTGATCAGTGCATGATCAGTCACGTGATCAGTGCATGATCAGCCACGTGATCAGTGCATGATCAGGCACGTGATCAGTGCATGATCAGCCACGTGATCAGTGCATGATAGCCACGTGATCAGTGCATGATCAGTCACGTGATCAGTGCATGATCAGTCACGTGATCAGTGCATGATCAGTCCCGTGATCAGTGCATGATCAGCCACGTGATCAGTGCATGATAGCCACGTGATCAGTGCATGATCAGTCACGTGATCAGTGCATGATCAGTCACGTGACCAGTACATGGTAGCTGCGTGATCATGCATGATCAGCCACGTGATCAGTGCATGATAGCCACGTGATCAGTGCATGATCAGTCACGTGATCAGTGCATGATCAGCCACGTGATCAGTGCATGATCAGCCACGTGATCAGTGCATGATCAGCCACGTGATCAGTGCATGATAGCCACGTGATCAGTGCATGATCAGCCACGTGATCAGTGCATGATCAGCCACGTGATCAGTGCATGATCAGTCACGTGATCAGTGCATGATCAGCCACGTGATCAGTGCATGATCAGGCACGTGATCAGTGCATGATCAGCCACGTGATCAGTGCATGATAGCCACGTGATCAGTGCATGATCAGTCACGTGATCAGTGCATGATAGCCACGTGATCAGTGCATGATCAGCCACGTGATCAGTGCATGATCAGTCACGTGATCAGTGCATGATCATCCACGTGATCAGTGCATGATCAGTCATGTGATCAGTGCATGATAGCCCGTGATCAGTGCATGATCAGTCCCGTGATCAGTGCATGATCAGCCACGTGATCAGTGCATGATAGCCACGTGATCAGTGCATGATCAGTCACGTGATCAGTGCATGATCAGCCACGTGATCAGTGCATGATCAGCCACGTGATCAGTGCATGGTCAGACGTGAACAGTGCATGATCAGCCACGTGATCAGTGCATGATAGCCACGTGATCAGTGCATGATCAGTCACGTGATCAGTGTATGATCAGCCACGTGAACAGTGCATGCTCAGTCACGTGATCAGGGCCTGCTGAGCTGCGTGATTACTGTCTGCTCATCTGCTTGACAATTGCCAGCTGAGCTGCACGATTCCTGCCTGTCATCTGCTTGACAATTGCCAGCTGTGCTGCGTAATTCCTGCCTGCTCAGCTGCTTGATTATTGCCAGCTGAGCAGCATGATTTCTCACAGCTGAGTTCCATGATTATTGCCTGCTGACTGTTTCCTGCCTACTCAGCTCTTTGTTTATTGCCTCCAGAGGCACATGATCAGTGTATGATAGCAAACATGATCAGCGCATGATCAGTCACATGATCAGTGCATGACAGCCACGTGATCAGTGCATGATCAGTACGTGATCAGTGCATGATCAGTCACGTGATCAGTGCATGATAGCCACGTGATCAGTGCATGATCAGCCACGTGATCAGTGCATGATAGCCACGTGATCAGTGCATGATCAGTCACGTGATCAGTGCATGATCAGTCACGTGATCAGTGCATGATCAGTCACGTGATCAGTGCATGATCAGTCACGTGATCAGTGCATGATCAGTCACGTGACCAGTACATGGTAGCTACGTGATCATTGCATGATCAGCCACGTGATCAGTGCATGATAGCCACGTGATCAGTGCATGATCAGTCACGTGATCAGTGCATGATCATCCACGTGATCAGTGCATGATCAGTCACGTGATCAGTGCATGATATAGACGTGATCAGTGCATGATCAGTCACGTGATCAGTGCATGATCAGCCACGTGATCAGTGCATGATAGCCACGTGATCAGTGCATGATAGCCACGTGATCAGTGCATGATCAGTCACGTGATCAGTGCATGATCAGCCACGTGATCAGTGCATGATAGCCACGTGATCAGTGCATGATCAGTCACGTGATCAGTGCATGATCAGTCACGTGATCAGTGCATGATCAGCCACGTGATCAGTGCATGATCAGTCACGTGATCAGTGCATGATCAGTCACGTGATCAGTGCATGATAGCCACGTGATCAGTGCATGATAGCCACGTGATCAGTGCATGATCAGTCACGTGATCAGTGCATGATCAGCCACGTGATCAGTGCATGATCAGGCACGTGATCAGTGCATGATCAGCCACGTGATCAGTGCATGATAGCCACGTGATCAGTGCATGATCAGTCACGTGATCAGTGCATGATCAGTCACGTGATCAGTGCATGATCAGTCACGTGATCAGTGCATGATCAGCCACGTGATCAGTGCATGATCAGCCACGTGATCAGTGCATGATAGCCACGTGATCAGTGCATGATCAGCCACGTGATCAGTGCATGATCAGCCACGTGATCAGTGCATGATAGCCACGTGATCAGTGCATGATCAGTCACGTGATCAGTGCATGATCAGTCACGTGATCAGTGCATGATCAGTCACGTGATCAGTGCATGATCAGCCACGTGATCAGTGCATGATCAGCCACGTGATCAGTGCATGATCAGCCACGTGATCAGTGCATGATCAGCCACGTGATCAGTGCATGATCAGCCACGTGATCAGTGCATGATAGCCACGTGATCAGTGCATGATCAGTCACGTGATCAGTGCATGATAGCCACGTGATCAGTGCATGATAGCCACGTGATCAGTGCATGATCAGTCACGTGATCAGTGCATGATCAGCCACGTGATCAGTGCATGATCAGGCACGTGATCAGTGCATGATCAGCCACGTGATCAGTGCATGATAGCCACGTGATCAGTGCATGATCAGTCACGTGATCAGTGCATGATCAGTCACGTGATCAGTGCATGATAGCCACGTGATCAGTGCATGATCAGTCACGTGATCAGTGCATGATCAGCCACGTGATCAGTGCATGATAGCCACGTGATCAGTGCATGATAGCCACGTGATCAGTGCATGATCAGCCACGTGATCAGTGCATGACAGTCACGTGATCAGTGCATGATCAGTCACGTGATCAGTGCATGATCAGCCAGTGATCAGTGCATGATGAGCCACGTGATCAGTGCATGATCAGTTACGTGATCAGTGCATGATCAGTCACGTGATCAGTACATGGTAGCAACGTGATCATTGCATGATCAGCCACGTGATCAGTGCATGATAGCCACGTGATCAGTGCATGATCAGTACGTGATCAGTGCATGATCAGCCACGTGATCAGTGCATGATGCCACGTGATCAGTGCATGATCAGTCACGTGACAGTGCATGATCAGCCACGTGATCAGTGCATGATCAGCCACGTGATCAGTGCATGATAGCCACGTGATCAGTGCATGATCAGTCACGTGATCAGTGCATGATCAGCCACGTGATCAGTGCATGATCAGTCACGTGATCAGTGCATGATCAGCCACGTGATCAGTGCATGATATCCACGTGATCAGTGCATGATCAGTCACGTGATCAGTGCATGATCAGTCACGTGATCAGTGCATGATCAGCCACGTGATCAGTGCATGATCAGTCACGTGATCAGTGCATGATAGCTACGTGATCAGTGCATGATCAGCCACGTGATCAGTGCATGATAGCCACGTGATCAGTGCATGATCAGCCACGTGATCAGTGCATGATCAGTCACGTGATCAGTGCATGATCAGTCACGTGATCAGTGCATGATCATCCACGTGATCAGTGCATGATCAGTCATGTGTCAGTGCATGATAGCCCGTGATCAGTGCATGATCAGTCCCGTGATCAGTGCATGATCAGCCACGTGATCAGTGCATGATAGCCACGTGATCAGTGCATGATCAGTCACGTGATCAGTGCATGATCAGCCACGTGATCAGTGCATGATAGCCACGTGATCAGTGCATGATCAGCCACGTGATCAGTGCATGATCAGTCACGTGATCAGTGCATGATAGCCACGTGATCAGTGCATGATCAGTTACGTGAGCAGTGTATGATCAGCCACGTGATCAGTGCATGGTCAGACACGTGAACAGTGTATGATCAGCCACGTGATCAGTGCATGATATCCAAGTGATCAGTGCATGATCAATCACGTGATCAGTGTATGATCAGCCACGTGAACAG
This sequence comes from Bos javanicus, assembly GCF_032452875.1. NCBI lineage: Eukaryota > Metazoa > Chordata > Mammalia > Artiodactyla > Bovidae > Bos > Bos javanicus. The sequence continues at coordinate 78,533 of NW_026893636.1, forward strand.
TGCATGCTCAGTCACGTGATCTGGGCCTGCTGAGCTGCGTGATTACTGTCTGCTCATCTGCTTGACAATTGCCAGCTGAGCTGCGTAATTCCTGCCTGCTCAGCTGCTTGATTATTGCCAGCTGAGCAGCATGATTCCTCACACCTGAGTTCCATGATTATTGCCTGCTGACTGTTTGATTCGTGCCTACTCAGCTCTTTGTTTATTGCCTCCAGAGGCACATGATCAGTGTATGATAGCAAACATGATCAGCGCATGATCAGTCACATGATCAGCGCCATTAAGTCACGTGATCACTACATGATAGTCATGTGATCAGTCCATGCTCAGTCACGGTATCAGTGCATGATCAGCCACGTGATCAGTGCATGATCTGTCACATGATTAGTGTATGATCATCCACGTGATCAGTGCATGGGCAGTCATGTGATCAGTGCATGATATAGACGTGATCAGTGCATGATCAGTCTCGTGATCAGTGCATGATAGCCACGTGATCAGTGCATGATAGCCACGTGATCAGTGCATGATCAGTCACCTGATGGTGTATGATCATTCACGTGACCTGTACATGGTAGCTACATGATCATTGCATGATCAGCCACGTGAGTAGTGCATGATAGCCACGTGATCACTGCATGATCAGTCACGTGATCAGTGCATGATCAGTCATGTGACCAGTACATGGTAGCTGCGTGATCATGCATGATCAGCCACGTGAGCAGTGCATGATAGCCAGTGCATGATCAGACACGTGATCAGTGCATGATCAGTCACGTGATCAGTGCATGATCAGCCACGTGATCAGTGCATGATCAGTCACGTGATCAGTGCATGATCAGCCACGTGATCAGTGCATGATAGCCACGTGATCAGTGCATGATAGCCACGTGATCAGTGCATGATCAGTCACGTGATCAGTGTGTGATCAGCCACGTGATCAGTGCATGATAGCCACGTGATCAGTGCATGATAGCCACGTGATCAGTGCATGATCAGTCACGTGATCAGTGCATGATCAGTCACGTGATCAGTGCATGATCAGCCACGTGATCAGTGCATGATAGCCACGTGATCAGTGCATGATCAGCCACGTGATCAGTGCATGATCAGCCACGTGATCAGTGCATGATAGTCACGTGATCAGTGCATGATCAGTCACGTGATACGTGTGTGATCAGCCACGTGATCAGTGCATGATGAGCCACGTGATCAGTGCATGATCAGTTACGTGATCAGTGCATGATCAGTCACGTGATCAGTGCATGGTAGCAACGTGATCAGTGCATGATCAGCCACGTGATAGTGCATGATAGCCACGTGATCAGTGCATGATCAGTACGTGATCAGTGCATGATCAGCCACGTGATCAGTGCATGATGCCACGTGATCAGTGCATGATCAGTCACGTGATCAGTGCATGATCAGCCACGTGATCAGTGCATGATCAGCCACGTGATCAGTGCATGATAGCCACGTGATCAGTGCATGATCAGTCACGTGATCAGTGCATGATCAGCCACGTGATCAGTGCATGATCAGACACGTGATCATGTATGATCAGCCACGTGATCAGTGCATGATATCCACGTGATCAGTGCATGATCAGTCACGTGATCAGTGCATGATCAGTCACGTGATCAGTGCATGATCAGCCACGTGATCAGTGCATGATCAGTCACGTGATCAGTGCATGGTAGCTACGTGATCAGTGCATGATCAGCCACGTGATCAGTGCATGATAGCCACGTGATCAGTGCATGATCAGCCACGTGATCAGTGCATGATCAGTCACGTGATCAGTGCATGATCAGTCACGTGATCAGTGCATGATCATCCACGTGATCAGTGCATGATCAGTCATGTGTCAGTGCATGATAGCCCGTGATCAGTGCATGATCAGTCACGTGATCAGTGCATGATCAGCCACGTGATCAGTGCATGATAGCCACGTGATCAGTGCATGATCAGTCACGTGATCAGTGCATGATCAGCCACGTGATCAGTGCATGATAGCCACGTGATCAGTGCATGATCAGTCACGTGATCAGTGCATGATCAGTCACGTGATCAGTGCATGATAGCCACGTGATCAGTGCATGATCAGTTACGTGAGCAGTGTATGATCAGCCACGTGATCAGTGCATGGTCAGACACGTGATCAGTGTATGATCAGCCACGTGATCAGTGCATGATATCCACGTGATCAGTGCATGATCAGTCACGTGATCAGTGTATGATCAGCCACGTGAACAGTGCATGCTCAGTCACGTGATCTGGGCCTGCTGAGCTGCGTGATTACTGTCTGCTCATCTGCTTGACAATTGCCAGCTGAGCTGCGTAATTCCTGCCTGCTCAGCTGCTTGATTATTGCCAGCTGAGCAGCATGATTCCTCACACCTGAGTTCCATGATTATTGCCTGCTGACTGTTTGATTCGTGCCTACTCAGCTCTTTGTTTATTGCCTCCAGAGGCACATGATCAGTGTATGATAGCAAACATGATCAGCGCATGATCAGTCACATGATCAGCGCCATTAAGTCACGTGATCACTACATGATAGTCATGTGATCAGTCCATGCTCAGTCACGGTATCAGTGCATGATCAGCCACGTGATCAGTGCATGATCTGTCACATGATTAGTGTATGATCAGCCACGTGATCAGTGCATGGGCAGTCATGTGATCAGTGCATGATATAGACGTGATCAGTGCATGATCAGTCACGTGATCAGTGCATGATAGCCACGTGATCAGTGCATGATCAGTCACCTGATGGGTGTATGATCATTCACGTGACCTGTACATGGTAGCTACATGATCATTGCATGATCAGCCACGTGAGTAGTGCATGATAGCCACGTGATCAGTGCATGATCAGTCACGTGATCAGTGCATGATCAGTCATGTGACCAGTACATGGTAGCTGCGTGATCATGCATGATCAGCCACGTGATCAGTGCATGATAGCCAGTGCATGATCAGACACGTGATCAGTGCATGATCAGTCACGTGATCAGTGCATGATCAGCCACGTGATCAGTGCATGATCAGGCACGTGATCAGTGTATGTCAGCCACGTGATCAGTGCATGATAGCCACGTGATCAGTGCATGATCAGTCACGTGATCAGTGCATGATCAGTCACGTGATCAGTGCATGATCAGCCACGTGATCAGTGCATGATAGCCACGTGATCAGTGCATGATCAGTCACGTGATCAGTGCATGATCAGCCACGTGATCAGTGCATGATCAGGCACGTGATCAGTGCATGATCAGCCACGTGATCAGTGCATGATAGCCACGTGATCAGTGCATGATCAGTCACGTGATCAGTGCATGATCAGTCACGTGATCAGTGCATGATAGCCACGTGATCAGTGCATGATCAGTCACGTGATCAGTGCATGATCAGCCACGTGATCAGTGCATGATAGCCACGTGATCAGTGCATGATAGCCACGTGATCAGTGCATGATCAGTCACGTGATCAGTGCATGATCAGTCACGTGATACAGTGTGATCAGCCACGTGATCAGTGCATGATAGCCACGTGATCAGTGCATGATCAGCCACGTGATCAGTGCATGATCAGCCACGTGATCAGTGCATGATCAGTCACGTGATCAGTGCATGATCAGTCACGTGATCAGTGCATGATCAGCCACGTGATCAGTGCATGATCAGCCACGTGATCAGTGCATGATCAATTACGTGATCAGTGCATGATCAGTCACGTGACCAGTACATGGTAGCCACGTGATCATTGCATGATCAGCCACGTGATAGTGCATGATAGCCACGTGATCAGTGCATGATCAGTACGTGATCAGTGCATGATCAGCCACGTGATCAGTGCATGATGCCACGTGATCAGTGCATGATCAGTCACGTGACAGTGTGTGATCAGCCACGTGATCAGTGCATGATCAGTCACGTGATCAGTGCATGATCAGCCACGTGATCAGTGCATGATCAGTCACGTGATCAGTGCATGGTAGCTACGTGATCAGTGCATGATCAGCCACGTGATCAGTGCATGATAGCCACGTGATCAGTGCATGATCAGCCACGTGATCAGTGCATGATCAGTCACGTGATCAGTGCATGATCAGTCACGTGATCAGTGCATGATCATCCACGTGATCAGTGCATGATCAGTCATGTGTCAGTGCATGATAGCCCGTGATCAGTGCATGATCAGTCCCGTGATCAGTGCATGATCAGCCACGTGATCAGTGCATGATAGCTACGTGATCAGTGCATGATCAGTCACGTGATCAGTGCATGATCAGCCACGTGATCAGTGCATGATAGCCACGTGATCAGTGCATGATCAGCCACGTGATCAGTGCATGATCAGTCACGTGATCAGTGCATGATAGCCACGTGATCAGTGCATGATCAGTTACGTGAGCAGTGTATGATCAGCCACGTGATCAGTGCATGGTCAGACACGTGAACAGTGTATGATCAGCCACGTGATCAGTGCATGATATCCAAGTGATCAGTGCATGATCAATCACGTGATCAGTGTATGATCAGCCACGTGAACAGTGCATGCTCAGTCACGTGATCTGGGCCTGCTGAGCTGCGTGATTACTGTCTGCTCATCTGCTTGACAATTGCCAGCTGAGCTGCGTAATTCCTGCCTGCTCAGCTGCTTGATTATTGCCAGCTGAGCAGCATGATTCCTCACACCTGAGTTCCATGATTATTGCCTGCTGACTGTTTGATTCGTGCCTACTCAGCTCTTTGTTTATTGCCTCCAGAGGCACATGATCAGTGTATGATAGCAAACATGATCAGCGCATGATCAGTCACATGATCAGCGCCATTAAGTCACGTGATCACTACATGATAGTCATGTGATCAGTCCATGCTCAGTCACGGTATCAGTGCATGATCAGCCACGTGATCAGTGCATGATCTGTCACATGATTAGTGTATGATCATCCACGTGATCAGTGCATGGGCAGTCATGTGATCAGTGCATGATATAGACGTGATCAGTGCATGATCAGTCTCGTGATCAGTGCATGATAGCCACGTGATCAGTGCATGATAGCCACGTGATCAGTGCATGATCAGTCACCTGATGGGTGTATGATCATTCACGTGACCTGTACATGGTAGCTACATGATCATTGCATGATCAGCCACGTGAGTAGTGCATGATAGCCACGTGATCAGTGCATGATCAGTCACGTGATCAGTGCATGATCAGTCATGTGACCAGTACATGGAAGCTGCGTGATCATCGCATGATCAGCCACGTGAGCAGTGCATGATAGCCAGTGCATGATCAGACACGTGATCAGTGCATGATCAGTCACGTGATCAGTGCATGATCAGCCACGTGATCAGTGCATGATCAGGCACGTGATCAGTGCATGTCCAGCCACGTGATCAGTGCATGATAGCCACGTGATCAGTGCATGATCAGTCACGTGATCAGTGCATGATCAGTCACGTGATCAGTGCATGATCAGCCACGTGATCAGTGCATGATAGCCACGTGATCAGTGCATGATCAGTCACGTGATCAGTGCATGATCAGCCACGTGATCAGTGCATGATCAGGCACGTGATCAGTGCATGATCAGCCACGTGATCAGTGCATGATAGCCACGTGATCAGTGCATGATCAGTCACGTGATCAGTGCATGATCAGCCACGTGATCAGTGCATGATCAGTCACGTGATCAGTGCATGATCAGCCACGTGATCAGTGCATGATAGCCACGTGATCAGTGCATGATCAGTCACGTGATCAGTGCATGATAGCCACGTGATCAGTGCATGATAGCCACGTGATCAGTGCATGATCAGTCACGTGATCAGTGCATGATAGCCACGTGATCAGTGCATGATAGCCACGTGATCAGTGCATGATCAGTCACGTGATCAGTGCATGATCATCCACGTGATCAGTGCATGTGGAGTCATGTGATCAGTGCATGATAGCCCGTGATCAGTGCATGATCAGTCCCGTGATCAGTGCATGATCAGCCACGTGATCAGTGCATGATAGCCACGTGATCAGTGCATGATCAGTCACGTGATCAGTGCATGATCAGCCACGTGATCAGTGCATGATCAGCCACGTGATCAGTGCATATCACGTGAACAGTGCATGATCAGCCACGTGATCAGTGCATGATAGCCACGTGATCAGTGCATGATCATTCACGTGATCAGTGTGTGATCAGCCACGTGAACAGTGCATGCTCAGTCACGTGATCAGGGCCTGCTGAGCTGCGTGATTACTGTCTGCTCATCTGCTTGACAATTGCCAGCTGAGCTGCACGATTCCTGCCTGTCATCTGCTTGACAATTGCCAGCTGTGCTGCGTAATTCCTGCCTGCTCAGCTGCTTGATTATTGCCAGCTGAGCAGCATGATTCCTCACAGCTGAGTTCCATGATTATTGCCTGCTGACTGTTTCCTGCCTACTCAGCTCTTTGTTCATTGCCTCCAGAGGCACATGATCAGTGTATGATACCAAACATGATCAGCGCATGATCAGTCACATGATCAGTGCATGACAGTCCACGTGATCAGTGCATGATCAGTCACGTGATCAGTGCATGATCAGTCATGTGATCAGTGCATGATAGCCACGTGATCAGTGCATGATCAGCCACGTGATCAGTGCATGATCAGCCACGTGATCAGTGCATGATCAGTACGTGATCAGTGCATGATCAGCCACGTGATCAGTGCATGATCATCCACGTGATCAGTGCATGATAGCCACGTGATCAGTGCATGATCAGTCACGTGATCAGTGCATGATCAGTCACGTGATCAGTGCATGATCAGCCACGTGATCAGTGCATGATCAGTCACGTGACCAGTGCATGATAGCCACGTGATCATTGCATGATCAGCCACGTGATCAGTGCATGATAGCCACGTGATCAGTGCATGATCAGTTACGTGATCAGTGCATGATCAGCCACGTGATCAGTGCATGATGCCACGTGATCAGTGCATGATAGTCACGTGACAGGTGTGTGATCAGCCACGTGATCAGTGCATGATCAGCCACGTGATCAGTGCATGATAGCCACGTGATCAGTGCATGATCAGTTACGTGATCAGTGCATGATCAGCCACGTGATCAGTGCATGATCAGACACGTGATCAGTGCATGATCAGCCACGTGATCAGTGCATGATAGCCACGTGATCAGTGCATGATCATCACGTGATCAGTGCATGATCAGTCACGTGATCAGTGCATGATCAGCCACGTGATCAGTGCATGATCAGCCACGTGATCAGTGCATGATCAATTACGTGATCAGTGCATGATCAGTCACGTGATCAGTATATGGTAGCTACGTGATCATTGCATGATCAGCCACGTGATCAGTGCATGATAGCCACGTGATCAGTGCATGATCAGTCACGTGATCAGTGCATGATCAGTCACGTGATCAGTGCATGATCAGTCACGTGATCAGTGCATGATCAATTACGTGATCAGTGCATGATCAGTCACGTGATCAGTGCATGATAGCTACGTGATCAGTGCATGATCAGCCACGTGATCAGTGCATGATAGCCACGTGATCAGTGCATGATCAGTCACGTGATCAGTGTATGATCATCCGCGTGATCAGTGCATGATCAGTCACGTGATCAGTGCATGATATAGACGTGATCAGTGCATGATCAGTCACGTGATCAGTGCATGATCAGCCACGTGATCAGTGCATGATAGCCACGTGATCAGTGCATGATAGCCAGTGATCAGTGCATGATCAGTCACGTGATCAGTGCATGATCAGCCACGTGATCAGTGCATGATAGCCACTGATCAGTGCATGATCAGTCACGTGATCAGTGCATGATCAGTCACGTGATCAGTGCATGATCAGCCACGTGATCAGTGCATGATCAGTTACGTGATCAGTGCATGATCAGTCACGTGATCAGTGCATGATCAGTCACGTGATCAGTGCATGATCAGTCACGTGATCAGTGCATGATAGCCACGTGATCAGTGCATGATAGCCACGTGATCAGTGCATGATCAGTCACGTGATCAGTGCATGATCAGCCACGTGATCAGTGCATGATCAGGCACGTGATCAGTGCATGATCAGCCACGTGATCAGTGCATGATAGCCACGTGATCAGTGCATGATCAGTCACGTGATCAGTGCATGATCAGTCACGTGATCAGTGCATGATCAGTCACGTGATCAGTGCATGATCAGTTCACGTGATCAGTGCATGATCAGCCACGTGATCAGTGCATGATAGCCACGTGATCAGTGCATGATCAGTCACGTGATCAGTGCATGATCAGTCACGTGATCAGTGCATGATCAGCCACGTGATCAGTGCATGATAGCCACGTGATCAGTGCATGATCAGTCACGTGATCAGTGCATGATCAGTCACGTGATCAGTACATGGTAGCTGCGTGATCATGCATGATCAGCCACGTGATCAGTGCATGATAGCCACGTGATCAGTGCATGATCAGTCACGTGATCAGTGCATGATCAGCCACGTGATCAGTGCATGATCAGTCACGTGATCAGTGCATGATCAGCCACGTGATCAGTGCATGATAGCCACGTGATCAGTGCATGATCAGCCACGTGATCAGTGCATGATCAGTCACGTGATCAGTGCATGATAGCCACGTGATCAGTGCATGATCAGCCACGTGATCAGTGCATGATCAGTCACGTGATCAGTGCATGATCAGCCACGTGATCAGTGCATGATCAGTCACGTGATCAGTGCATGATCAGCCACGTGATCAGTGCATGATCAGTCACGTGATCAGTGCATGATCAGTCACGTGATCAGTGCATGATAGCCACGTGATCAGTGCATGATAGCCACGTGATCAGTGCATGATCAGTCACGTGATCAGTGCATGATCAGCCACGTGATCAGTGCATGATCAGTCATGTGATCAGTGCATGATAGCCCGTGATCAGTGCATGATCAGTCCCGTGATCAGTGCATGATCAGCCACGTGATCAGTGCATGATAGCCACGTGATCAGTGCATGATCAGTCACGTGATCAGTGCATGATCAGCCACGTGATCAGTGCATGATCAGCCACGTGATCAGTGCATGATCAGACGTGAACAGTGCATGATCAGCCACGTGATCAGTGCATGATAGCCACGTGATCAGTGCATGATCAGTCACGTGATCAGTGTATGATCAGCCACGTGAACAGTGCATGCTCAGTCACGTGATCAGGGCCTGCTGAGCTGCGTGATTACTGTCTGCTCATCTGCTTGACAATTGCCAGCTGAGCTGCACGATTCCTGCCTGTCATCTGCTTGACAATTGCCAGCTGTGCTGCGTAATTCCTGCCTGCTCAGCTGCTTGATTATTGCCAGCTGAGCAGCATGATTCCTCACAGCTGAGTTCCATGATTATTGCCTGCTGACTGTTCCTGCCTACTCAGCTCTTTGTTTTTGCCTCCAGAGGCACATGATCAGTGTATGATAGCAAACATGATCAGCGCATGATCAGTCACATGATCAGTGCATGACAGTCCACGTGATCAGTGCATGATCAGTCACGTGATCAGTGCATGATCAGTCACGTGATCAGTGCATGATAGCCACGTGATCAGTGCATGATCAGCCACGTGATCAGTGCATGATCAGCCACGTGATCAGTGCATGATCAGCTACGTGATCAGTGCATGATCAGCCACGTGATCAGTGCATGATCATCCACGTGATCAGTGCATGATAGCCACGTGATCAGTGCATGATCAGTCACGTGATCAGTGCATGATCAGTCACGTGATCAGTGCATGATCAGCCACGTGATCAGTGCATGATCAGTCACGTGACCAGTGCATGGTAGCCGTGATCATTGCATGATCAGCCACGTGATCAGTGCATGATAGCCACGTGATCAGTGCATGATCAGTCACGTGATCAGTGCATGATCAGCCACGTGATCAGTGCATGATGCCACGTGATCAGTGCATGATAGTCACGTGACAGTGTGTGATCAGCCACGTGATCAGTGCATGATCAGCCACGTGATCAGTGCATGATAGCCACGTGATCAGTGCATGATCAGTTACGTGATCAGTGCATGATCAGCCACGTGATCAGTGCATGATCAGACACGTGATCAGTGCATGATCAGCCACGTGATCAGTGCATGATATCCACGTGATCAGTGCATGATCATCACGTGATCAGTGCATGATCAGTCACGTGATCAGTGCATGATCAGCCACGTGATCAGTGCATGATCAGCCACGTGATCAGTGCATGATCAATTACGTGATCAGTGCATGATCAGTCACGTGATCAGTGCATGGTAGCTACGTGATCATTGCATGATCAGCCACGTGATCAGTGCATGATAGCCACGTGATCAGTGCATGATCAGTCACGTGATCAGTGCATGATCAGTCACGTGATCAGTGCATGATCAGTCACGTGATCAGTGCATGATCAATTACGTGATCAGTGCATGATCAGTCACGTGATCAGTGCATGGTAGCTACGTGATCATTGCATGATCAGCCACGTGATCAGTGCATGATAGCCACGTGATCAGTGCATGATCAGTCACGTGATCAGTGTATGATCATCCACGTGATCAGTGCATGATCAGTCACGTGATCAGTGCATGATATAGACGTGATCAGTGCATGATCAGTCACGTGATCAGTGCATGATCAGCCACGTGATCAGTGCATGATAGCCACGTGATCAGTGCATGATAGCCAGTGATCAGTGCATGATCAGTCACGTGATCAGTGCATGATCAGCCACGTGATCAGTGCATGATAGCCACTGATCAGTGCATGATCAGTCACGTGATCAGTGCATGATCAGTCACGTGATCAGTGCATGATCAGCCACGTGATCAGTGCATGATCAGCCACGTGATCAGTGCATGATCAGTCACGTGATCAGTGCATGATCAGTCACGTGATCAGTGCATGATCAGTCACGTGATCAGTGCATGATAGCCACGTGATCAGTGCATGATAGCCACGTGATCAGTGCATGATCAGTCACGTGATCAGTGCATGATCAGCCACGTGATCAGTGCATGATCAGTCACGTGATCAGTGCATGATCAGCCACGTGATCAGTGCATGATAGCCACGTGATCAGTGCATGATCAGCCACGTGATCAGTGCATGATCAGTCACGTGATCAGTGCATGATAGCCACGTGATCAGTGCATGATAGCCACGTGATCAGTGCATGATCAGTCACGTGATCAGTGCATGATCAGCCACGTGATCAGTGCATGATCAGGCACGTGATCAGTGCATGATCAGCCACGTGATCAGTGCATGATAGCCACGTGATCAGTGCATGATCAGTCACGTGATCAGTGCATGATAGCCACGTGATCAGTGCATGATAGCCACGTGATCAGTGCATGATCAGTCACGTGATCAGTGCATGATCATCCACGTGATCAGTGCATGATCAGTCACGTGATCAGTGCATGATAGCCCGTGATCAGTGCATGATCAGTCCCGTGATCAGTGCATGATCAGCCACGTGATCAGTGCATGATAGCCACGTGATCAGTGCATGATCAGTCACGTGATCAGTGCATGATCAGCCACGTGATCAGTGCATGATAGCCACGTGATCAGTGCATGATCAGCCACGTGATCAGTGCATGATCAGTCACGTGATCAGTGCATGATCAGTCACGTGATCAGTGCATGATCAGTCACGTGATCAGTGCATGATAGCCACGTGATCAGTGCATGATAGCCACGTGATCAGTGCATGATCAGTCACGTGATCAGTGCATGATCAGCCACGTGATCAGTGCATGATCAGTCACGTGATCAGTGCATGATCAGCCACGTGATCAGTGCATGATAGCCACGTGATCAGTGCATGATCAGTCACGTGATCAGTGCATGATCAGTCACGTGATCAGTGCATGATCAGTCCCGTGATCAGTGCATGATCAGCCACGTGATCAGTGCATGATAGCCACGTGATCAGTGCATGATCAGTCACGTGATCAGTGCATGATCAGTCATGTGACCAGTGCATGGTAGCTGCGTGATCATGCATGATCAGCCACGTGATCAGTGCATGATAGCCACGTGATCAGTGCATGATCAGTCACGTGATCAGTGCATGATCAGCCACGTGATCAGTGCATGATCAGCCACGTGATCAGTGCATGTCCAGCCACGTGATCAGTGCATGATAGCCACGTGATCAGTGCATGATCAGCCACGTGATCAGTGCATGATCAGCCACGTGATCAGTGCATGATCAGTCACGTGATCAGTGCATGATCAGCCACGTGATCAGTGCATGATCAGGCACGTGATCAGTGCATGATCAGCCACGTGATCAGTGCATGATAGCCACGCGATCAGTGCATGATCAGTCACGTGATCAGTGCATGATAGCCACGTGATCAGTGCATGATCAGCCACGTGATCAGTGCATGATCAGTCACGTGATCAGTGCATGATCATCCACGTGATCAGTGCATGATCAGTCATGTGATCAGTGCATGATAGCCCGTGATCAGTGCATGATCAGTCCCGTGATCAGTGCATGATCAGCCACGTGATCAGTGCATGATAGCTACGTGATCAGTGCATGATCAGTCACGTGATCAGTGCATGATCAGCCACGTGATCAGTGCATGATAGCCACGTGATCAGTGCATGATCACGTGATCAGTGCATGATCAGTCACGTGATCAGTGCATGATAGCCACGTGATCAGTGCATGATCAGTCACGTGATCAGTGTGTGATCAGCCACGTGAACAGTGCATGCTCAGTCACGTGATCAGGGCCTGCTGAGCTGCGTGATTACTGTCTGCTCATCTGCTTGACAATTGCCAGCTGAGCTGCACGATTCCTGCCTGTCATCTGCTTGACAATTGCCACCTGTGCTGCGTAATTCCTGCCTGCTCAGCTACTTGATTATTGCCAGCTGAGCAGCATGATTTCTCAGAGCTGAGTTCCATGATTATTGCCTGCTGACTGTTTCCTGCCTACTCAGCTCTTTGTTCATTGCCTCCAGAGGCACATGATCAGTGTATGATACCAAACATGATCAGCGCATGATCAGTCACATGATCAGTGCATGACAGCCACGTGATCAGTGCATGATCAGTACGTGATCAGTGCATGATCAGTCACGTGATCAGTATATGGTAGCCACGTGATCAGTGCATGATCAGCCACGTGATCAGTGCATGATAGCCACGTGATCAGTGCATGATCAGTCACGTGATCAGTGCATGATCAGTCACGTGATCAGTGCATGATCAGTCACGTGATCAGTGCATGATCAGTCACGTGATCAGTGCATGATCAGTCACGTGACCAGTACATGGTAGCTACGTGATCATTGCATGATCAGCCACGTGATCAGTGCATGATAGCCACGTGATCAGTGCATGATCAGTCACGTGATCAGTGCATGATCATCCGCGTGATCAGTGCATGATCAGTCACGTGATCAGTGCATGATATAGACGTGATCAGTGCATGATCAGTCACGTGATCAGTGCATGATCAGCCACGTGATCAGTGCATGATAGCCACGTGATCAGTGCATGATAGCCACGTGATCAGTGCATGATCAGTCACGTGATCAGTGCATGATCAGCCACGTGATCAGTGCATGATAGCCACGTGATCAGTGCATGATCAGTCACGTGATCAGTGCATGATCAGTCACGTGATCAGTGCATGATCAGCCACGTGATCAGTGCATGATCAGTCACGTGATCAGTGCATGATCAGTCACGTGATCAGTGCATGATAGCCACGTGATCAGTGCATGATAGCCACGTGATCAGTGCATGATCAGTCACGTGATCAGTGCATGATCAGCCACGTGATCAGTGCATGATCAGGCACGTGATCAGTGCATGATCAGCCACGTGATCAGTGCATGATAGCCACGTGATCAGTGCATGATCAGTCACGTGATCAGTGCATGATCAGTCACGTGATCAGTGCATGATCAGTCACGTGATCAGTGCATGATCAGCCACGTGATCAGTGCATGATCAGCCACGTGATCAGTGCATGATAGCCACGTGATCAGTGCATGATCAGTCACGTGATCAGTGCATGATCAGCCACGTGATCAGTGCATGATAGCCACGTGATCAGTGCATGATCAGTCACGTGATCAGTGCATGATCAGTCACGTGATCAGTGCATGATCAGTCACGTGATCAGTGCATGATCAGCCACGTGATCAGTGCATGATCAGCCACGTGATCAGTGCATGATCAGCCACGTGATCAGTGCATGATCAGTCACGTGATCAGTGCATGATCAGCCACGTGATCAGTGCATGATAGCCACGTGATCAGTGCATGATCAGTCACGTGATCAGTGCATGATCAGTCACGTGATCAGTGCATGATCAGTCACGTGATCAGTGCATGATCAGCCACGTGATCAGTGCATGATCAGCCACGTGATCAGTGCATGATAGCCACGTGATCAGTGCATGATCAGTCACGTGATCAGTGCATGATCAGCCACGTGATCAGTGCATGATAGCCACGTGATCAGTGCATGATCAGTCACGTGATCAGTGCATGATCAGTCACGTGACCAGTACATGGTAGCTGCGTGATCATGCATGATCAGCCACGTGATCAGTGCATGATAGCCACGTGATCAGTGCATGATCAGTCACGTGATCAGTGCATGATCAGCCACGTGATCAGTGCATGATCAGGCACGTGATCAGTGCATGATCAGCCACGTGATCAGTGCATGATAGCCACGTGATCAGTGCATGATCAGCCACGTGATCAGTGCATGATCAGTCACGTGATCAGTGCATGATAGCCACGTGATCAGTGCATGATAGCCACGTGATCAGTGCATGATCAGTCACGTGATCAGTGCATGATCAGCCACGTGATCAGTGCATGATCAGGCACGTGATCAGTGCATGATCAGCCACGTGATCAGTGCATGATAGCCACGTGATCAGTGCATGATCAGTCACGTGATCAGTGCATGATAGCCACGTGATCAGTGCATGATCAGCCACGTGATCAGTGCATGATCAGTCACGTGATCAGTGCATGATCATCCACGTGATCAGTGCATGATCAGTCATGTGATCAGTGCATGATAGCCCGTGATCAGTGCATGATCAGTCCCGTGATCAGTGCATGATCAGCCACGTGATCAGTGCATGATAGACACGTGATCAGTGCATGATCAGTCACGTGATCAGTGCATGATCAGCCACGTGATCAGTGCATGATAGCCACGTGATCGGTGCATGATCACGTGATCAGTGCATGATCAGTCACGTGATCAGTGCATGATAGCCACGTGATCAGTGCATGATCAGTCACGTGATCAGTGTATGATCAGCCACGTGAACAGTGCATGCTCAGTCACGTGATCAGGGCCTGCTGAGCTGCGTGATTACTGTCTGCTCATCTGCTTGACAATTGCCAGCTGAGCTGCACGATTCCTGCCTGTCATCTGCTTGACAATTGCCACCTGTGCTGCGTAATTCCTGCCTGCTCAGCTATTTGATTATTGCCAGCTGAGCAGCATGATTTCTCAGAGCTGAGTTCCATGATTATAGCCTGCTGACTGTTTCCTGCCTACTCAGCTCTATGTTCATTGCCTCCAGAGGCACATGATCAGTGTGTGACACCAAACATGATCAGCACATGATCAGTCACATGATCAATGCATGACAATCCAGGTGATCAGTGCATGATCAGTTACGTGATCAGTGCATGATCAGTCATGTGACCAGTACATGATAGCTGTGTGATCAGTGCATGATCAGCCACGTGATCAGTGCATGATCAGCCACGTGATCAGTGCATGGTCAGCTACGTGATCAGTGCATGATCAGCCACGTGATCAGTGCATGATAGCCACGTGATCAGTGCATGATAGCCACGTGATCAGTGCATGATCAGTCACGTGATCAGTGCATGATCAGTCACGTGATCAGTGCATGATCATTTACGTGATCTGTGCATGATCAGTCACGTGACCAGTGTATGGTAGCCGTGATCATTCCATGACAGCCACGTGAGCAGTGCATGATAGCCACGTGATGTGTGCATGATGAGTTACGAGAGCAGAGTATGATCAGCCACGTGATCAGTGCATGAGTGCCACGTGATCAGTGCATGATATGTCACGTGACAGTGTGTGATCAGCCACGTGACCAGTGCATGTTCAGCCACGTGATCAGTGCATGATAGCCACGTGATCAGTGCATGATCAGTTACGTGAGCAGTGTATGATCAGCCACGTGATCAGTGCATGGTCAGACACGTGAACAGTGCATGATCAGCCACGTGATCAGTGCATGATATCCAAGTGATCAGTGCATGATCATCACGTGATCAGTGCATGATCAGCCACGTGATCAGTGCATGATATCCAAGTGATCAGTGCATGATCATCACGTGATCAGTGTATGATCAGCCACGTGAACAGTGCATGCTCAGTCACGTGATCAGGGCCTGCTGAGCTGCGTGATTACTGTCTGCTCATCTGCTTGACAATTGCCAGCTGAGCTGCACGATTCCTGCCTGTCATCTGCTTGACAATTGCCAGCTGTGCTGTGTAATTCCTGCCTGCTCAGCTGCTTGATTATTGCCAGCTGAGCAGCATGATTCCTCACAGCTGAGTTCCATGATTATTGCCTGCTGACTGTTTGATTCGTGCCTACTCAGCTCTTTGTTTATTGCCTCCAGAGGCACATGATCAGTGTATGATAGCAAACATGATCAGCGCATGATCAGTCACATGATCAGCGCCATTAAGTCACGTGATCACTACAGGATAGTCATGTGATCAGTCCATGCTCAGTCACAGTATCAGTGCATGATCAGCCACGTGATCAGTGCATGATCTGTCACATGATTAGTGTATGATCATCCACGTGATCAGTGCATGGGCAGTCATGTGATCAGTGCATGATATAGACGTGATCAGTGCATGATCAGTCTCATGATCAGTGCATGATCAGTCACCTGATGGGTGTATGATCATTCACGTGACCTGTACATGGTAGCTACATGATCATTGCATGATTAGCCACGTGAGTAGTGCATGATAGCCACGGGATCACTGCATGATCAGTCACGTGATCAGTGCATGATCAGTCATGTGACGAGTACATGGTAGCTGCGTGATCATCGCATGATCAGCCAAGTGAGCAGTGCATGATAGCCACGTGATCAGTGCATGATCAGACACGTGATCAGTGCATGATCAGTCACGTGATCAGTGCATGATCAGCCACGTGATCAGTGCATGATCAGCCACGTGATCAGTGCATGATCAGCCACGTGATCAGTGCATGATAGCCACGTGATCAGTGCATGATCAGTCACGTGATCAGTGCATGATCAGTCAGGTAATCAGTGCATGATCAGCCACGTGATCAGTGCATGATCAGCCACGTGATCAGTGCATGATCAGTCACGTGATCAGTGCATGATCAGCCACGTGATCAGTGCATGATCAGCCACGTGATCAGTGCATGATCAGCCACGTGATCAGTGCATGATCAGCACGTGATCAGTGCATGATCAGTCACGTGATCAGTGCATGATCAGTCACGTGATCAGTGCATGATAGCCACGTGATCATGCATGATAGCCACGTGATCAGTGCATGATCAGTCACGTGATCAGTGCATGATCAGTCACGTGATCAGTGCATGATCATCCACGTGATCAGTGCATGTCAGTCATGTGATCAGTGCATGATAGCGCCGTGATCAGTGCATGATATGTCCCGTGATCAGTGCATGATCAGTCACGTGATCAGTGCATGATAGCTACGTGATCAGTGCATGATCAGTCACGTGATCAGTGCATGATCAGCCACGTGATCAGTGCATGATCAGCCACGTGATCAGTGCATATCACGTGAACAGTGCATGATCAACTACGTGATCAGTGCATGATAGCCACGTGATCAGTGCATGATCATTCACGTGATCAGTGTGTGATCAGCCACGTGAACAGTGCATGCTCAGTCACGTGATCAGGGCCTGCTGAGCTGCGTGATTACTGTCTGCTCATCTGCTTGACAATTGCCAGCTGAGCTGCACGATTCCTGCCTGTCATCTGCTTGACAATTGCCAGCTGTGCTGCGTAATTCCTGCCTGCTCAGCTACTTGATTATTGCCAGCTGAGCAGCATGATTCCTCAGAGCTGAGTTCCATGATTATTGCCTGCTGACTGTTTCCTGCCTACTCAGCTCTTTGTTCATTGCCTCCAGAGGCACATGATCAGTGTATGATAGCAAACATGATCAGCACATGATCAGTCACATGATCAGTGCATGACAATCCACGTGATCAGTGCATGATCAGTCACGTGATCAGTGCATGATCAGTCACGTGATCAGTGCATGATAGCTGTGTGATCAGTGCATGATCAGCCACGTGATCAGTGCATGATCAGCCACGTGATCAGTGCATGGTAGCTACGTGATCAGTGCATGATCAGCCACGTGATCAGTGCATGATATCCACGTGATCAGTGCATGATAGCCACGTGATCAGTGCATGATCAGTCACGTGATCAGTGCATGATCAGTCACGTGATCAGTGCATGATCAGCCACGTGATCAGTGCATGATCAGTCACGTGATCAGTGCATGATCAGCCACGTGATCAGTGCATGATAGCCACGTGATCAGTGCATGATCAGTCACGTGATCAGTGCATGATCAGTCACGTGATCAGTGCATGATCAGCCACGTGATCAGTGCATGATCATTACGTGATCAGTGCATGATCAGTCACGTGATCAGTGCATGATCAGTCACGTGATCAGTGCATGATCAGTCACGTGATCAGTGCATGATCAGCCACGTGATCAGTGCATGATAGCCACGTGATCAGTGCATGATCAGCCACGTGATCAGTGCATGATCAGCCACGTGATCAGTGCATGATCAGCCACGTGATCAGTGCATGATCAGCCACGTGATCAGTGCATGATCAGTCACGTGATCAGTACATGATCAGTCACGTGAACAGTGCATGATCATTTACGTGATCTGTGCATGATCAGTCACGTGACCAGTATATGGTAGCTACGTGATCATTCCATGATCAGCCACGTGAGCAGTGCATGATAGCCACGTGATGTGTGCATGATGAGTTACGTGAGCAGAGTATGATCAGCCACGTGATCAGTGCATGAGTGCCACGTGATCAGTGCATGATATGTCACGTGACAGGTGTGTGATCAGCCACGTGAACAGTGCATGTTCAGCCACGTGATCAGTGCATGATAGCCACGTGATCAGTGCATGATCAGTTACGTGAGCAGTGTATGATCAGCCACGTGATCAGTGCATGGTCAGACACGTGAACAGTGTATGATCAGCCACGTGATCAGTGCATGATATCCAAGTGATCAGTGCATGATCAATCACGTGATCAGTGTATGATCAGCCACGTGAACAGTGCATGCTCAGTCACGTGATCTGGGCCTGCTGAGCTGCGTGATTACTGTCTGCTCATCTGCTTGACAATTGCCAGCTGAGCTGCGTAATTCCTGCCTGCTCAGCTGCTTGATTATTGCCAGCTGAGCAGCATGATTCCTCACACCTGAGTTCCATGATTATTGCCTGCTGACTGTTTGATTCGTGCCTACTCAGCTCTTTGTTTATTGCCTCCAGAGGCACATGATCAGTGTATGATAGCAAACATGATCAGCGCATGATCAGTCACATGATCAGCGCCATTAAGTCACGTGATCACTACATGATAGTCATGTGATCAGTCCATGCTCAGTCACGGTATCAGTGCATGATCAGCCACGTGATCAGTGCATGATCTGTCACATGATTAGTGTATGATCATCCACGTGATCAGTGCATGGGCAGTCATGTGATCAGTGCATGATATAGACGTGATCAGTGCATGATCAGTCTCGTGATCAGTGCATGATAGCCACGTGATCAGTGCATGATAGCCACGTGATCAGTGCATGATCAGTCACCTGATGGGTGTATGATCATTCACGTGACCTGTACATGGTAGCTACATGATCATTGCATGATCAGCCACGTGAGTAGTGCATGATAGCCACGTGATCAGTGCATGATCAGTCACGTGATCAGTGCATGATCAGTCATGTGACCAGTACATGGTAGCTGCGTGATCATGCATGATCAGCCACGTGAGCAGTGCATGATAGCCAGTGCATGATCAGACACGTGATCAGTGCATGATCAGTCACGTGATCAGTGCATGATCAGCCACGTGATCAGTGCATGATCAGCACGTGATCAGTGCATGTCCAGCCACGTGATCAGTGCATGATAGCCACGTGATCAGTGCATGATCAGTCACGTGATCAGTGCATGATCAGTCACGTGATCAGTGCATGATCAGCCACGTGATCAGTGCATGATAGCCACGTGATCAGTGCATGATCAGTCACGTGATCAGTGCATGATCAGCCACGTGATCAGTGCATGATCAGTCACGTGATCAGTGCATGATCAGCCACGTGATCAGTGCATGATAGCCACGTGATCAGTGCATGATCAGTCACGTGATCAGTGCATGATCAGTCACGTGATCAGTGCATGATAGCCACGTGATCAGTGCATGATCAGTCACGTGATCAGTGCATGATCAGCCACGTGATCAGTGCATGATATCCACGTGATCAGTGCATGATAGCCACGTGATCAGTGCATGATCAGTCACGTGATCAGTGCATGATCAGTCACGTGATCAGTGCATGATCAGCCACGTGATCAGTGCATGATAGCCACGTGATCAGTGCATGATCAGCCACGTGATCAGTGCATGATCAGCCACGTGATCAGTGCATGATCAGTCACGTGATCAGTGCATGATCAGTCACGTGATCAGTGTGTGATCAGCCAGTGATCAGTGCATGATCAGCCACGTGATCAGTGCATGATCAATTACGTGATCAGTGCATGATCAGTCACGTGACAGTACATGGTAGCAACGTGATCAGTGCATGATCAGCCACGTGATAGTGCATGATAGCCACGTGATCAGTGCATGATCAGTACGTGATCAGTGCATGATCAGCCACGTGATCAGTGCATGATGCCACGTGATCAGTGCATGATCAGTCACGTGACAGTGTGTGATCAGCCACGTGATCAGTGCATGATCAGTCACGTGATCAGTGCATGATCAGCCACGTGATCAGTGCATGATCAGTCACGTGATCAGTGCATGGTAGCTACGTGATCAGTGCATGATCAGCCACGTGATCAGTGCATGATAGCCACGTGATCAGTGCATGATCAGCCACGTGATCAGTGCATGATCAGTCACGTGATCAGTGCATGATCAGTCACGTGATCAGTGCATGATCATCCACGTGATCAGTGCATGATCAGTCATGTGTCAGTGCATGATAGCCCGTGATCAGTGCATGATCAGTCCCGTGATCAGTGCATGATCAGCCACGTGATCAGTGCATGATAGCTACGTGATCAGTGCATGATCAGTCACGTGATCAGTGCATGATCAGCCACGTGATCAGTGCATGATAGCCACGTGATCAGTGCATGATCAGCCACGTGATCAGTGCATGATCAGCCGTGATCAGTGCATGATAGCCACGTGATCAGTGCATGATCAGTTACGTGAGCAGTGTATGATCAGCCACGTGATCAGTGCATGGTCAGACACGTGAACAGTGTATGATCAGCCACGTGATCAGTGCATGATATCCAAGTGATCAGTGCATGATCAATCACGTGATCAGTGTATGATCAGCCACGTGAACAGTGCATGCTCAGTCACGTGATCTGGGCCTGCTGAGCTGCGTGATTACTGTCTGCTCATCTGCTTGACAATTGCCAGCTGAGCTGCACGATTCCTGCCTGTCATCTGCTTGACAATTGTCAGCTGTGCTGCGTAATTCCTGCCTGCTCAGCTGCTTGATTATTGCCAGCTGAGCAGCATGATTCCTCACAGCTGAGTTCCATGATTATTGCCTGCTGACTGTTTGATTCGTGCCTACTCAGCTCTTTGTTTATTGCCTCCAGAGGCACATGATCAGTGTATGATAGCAAACATGATCAGCGCATGATCAGTCACATGATCAGCGCCATTAAGTCACGTGATCACTACATGATAGTCATGTGATCAGTCCATGCTCAGTCACGGTATCAGTGCATGATCAGCCACGTGATCAGTGCATGATCTGTCACATGATTAGTGTATGATCATCCACGTGACCAGTGCATGGGCAGTCATGTGATCAGTGCATGATATAGACGTGATCAGTGCATGATCAGTCACATGATCAGTGCATGATCAGTCACCTGATGGGTGTATGATCATTCACGTGACCTGTACATGGTAGCTACATGATCATTGCATGATCAGCCACGTGAGTAGTGCATGATAGCCACGTGATCACTGCATGATCAGTCACGTGATCAGTGCATGATCAGTCATGTGACCAGTACATGGTAGCTGCGTGATCATGCATGATCAGCCACGTGAGCAGTGCATGATAGCCACGTGATCAGTGCATGATCAGTCACGTGATCAGTGCATGATCAGTCACGTGATCAGTGCATGATCAGCCACGTGATCAGTGCATGATCAGCCACGTGATCAGTGCATGATCAGCCACGTGATCAGTGCATGATAGCCACGTGATAAGTGCATGATCAGTCACGTGATCAGTGCATGATCAGTCACGTGATCTGTGCATGATAGCCAGGTGATCAGTGCATGATCAGCCACGTGATCAGTGCATGATCAGTCACGTGATCAGTGCATGATCAGCCACGTGATCAGTGCATGATCAGGCACGTGATCAGTGTATGAGCAGCCAAGTGATCAGTGCATGATAGACACGTTATCAGTGCATGATCAGTCACGTGATCAGTGCATGATCAGCCACGTGATCAGTGCATGATCAGTCCGTGATCAGTGTATGATCAGCCAAGTGAGTAGTGCATGATAGCCACGTGATCACTGCATGATCAGTCACGTGATCAGTGCATGATCAGTCACGTGACCAGTACATGGTAGCTGCGTGATCATGCATGATCAGCCACGTGAGCAGTGCATGATAGCCACGTGATCAGTGCATGATCAGCCACGTGATCAGTGCATGATCAGCCACGTGATCAGTGCATGACCAGTCACGTGATCAGTGTATGTCCAGCCAAGTGATCAGTGCATGATAGCCACGTGATCAGTGCATGATCAGCCACGTGATCAGTGCATGATCAGCCACGTGATCAGTGCATGATCAGTCACGTGATCAGTGCATGATCAGCCACGTGGTCAGTGCATGATCAGGCACGTGATCAGTGTATGTGCAGCCAAGTTATCAGTGCATGATAGCCACGTTATCAGTGCATGATCAGTCACGTGATCAGAACATGATAGCCAGGTGATCAGTGCATGATAGCTACGTGATCAGTGCATGATCAGTCACGTGATCAGTGCATGATCATCCACGTGATCAGTGCATGTGAGTCATGTAATCAATGCATGATAGCGCCTTGATCAGGCACGATCAGTCACGTGATGAGTGTATGATCAGCCAAGTGATCAGTGCAAGATAGCTACGTGATCAGTGCATGATCAGTCATATGATCAGTGCATGATTAGCCACGTCATCAGTGCATGATAGCCACGTGATCGGTGCATACTCTTACGTGAACAATGCATGCACAATCACGTGATCAGTGCATGAGAGCCACGTGATCAGTGCATGATCATTCACGTGATCAGTGTGTGATCAGCCATGTGAACAGTGCATGCTCAGTCACGATATCAGGGCCTGCTGAGCTGCGTGATTACTGTCTGCTCATCTGCTTGACAATTTCCAGCTGAGGTGCACGATTCCTGCCTGCCATCTCCTTGACAATTGCCACCTGTGCTGCGTAATTCCTGCCTGCTCATTTATTTGATTATTGCCAGCTGAGCAGCATGATTTCTCAGAGCTGAGTTCCATGATTATAGCCTGCTGACTGTTTCCTGCCTACTCAGCTCTATGTTCTTTGCCTCCAGAGGCACATGATCACTGTGTGACACCAAACATGATCAGCACATGATCAGTCACATGATCAATGCATAACAATCCAGGTGATCAGTGCATGATCAATTACGTGATCAGTGCATGATCAGTCATGTGACCAGTACATGGTAGCTACGTGATCATTGCATGATCAGCCACGTGATCAGTGCATGATCAGAGACGTGATCAGTGCATGGTAGCTACGTGATCATTGCATGATCAGCCACGTGATCAGTGCATGATATCCACGTGATCAGTGCAGGATAGCCACGTGATCACTTCATGATTAGTCACGTGATCAGTACATGATCAGTCACGTGAACAGTGCATGATCATTTACGTGATCTGTGCATGATCAGTCACGTGACCAGTGTACGGTAGCTTCGTGATCATTCCATGACGAACCACGTGAGCAGTGCATGATAGCCACGTGATGTGTGCATGATGAGTTACGTGAGCAGAGTATGATCAGCCACGTGATCAGTGCATGAGTGCCACGTGATCAGTACATGATATGTCACGTGACAGATGTGTGATCAGCCACGTGAACAGTGCATGTTCAGCCACGTATTCAGTGCATGATAGCCACGTGATCAGTGCATGATCAGTTACGTGAGCAGTGTATGATCAGCCACGTGATCAGTGCATGGTCAGACACGTCAACAGTGTATGATCAGCCACGTGATCAGTGCATGATATCCAAGTGATCAGTGCATGATCATCACGTGATCAGTGTATGATCAGCCACGTGAACAGTGCATGCTCAGTCACATGATCAGGGCCTGCTGAACTGCGTGATTACTGTCTGCTCATCTGCTTGACAATTGCCAGCTGAGCTGCACGATTCCTGCCTGTCATCTGCTTGACAATTGCCAGCTGTGCTGTGTAATTCCTGCCTGCTCAGCTGCTTGATTATTGCCAGCTGAGCAGCATGATTCCTCACAGCTGAGTTCCATGATTATTGCCTGCTGACTGTTTGATTCGTGCCTACTCAGCTCTTTGTTTATTGCCTCCAGAGGCACATGATCACTGTATGATAGCAAACATCATCAGCGCATGATCAGTCACATGATCAGCGCCATTAAGTCACGTGATCACCACAGGATAGTCATGTGATCAGTCCATGCTCAGTCACAGTATCAGTGCATGATCAGCCACGTGATCAGTGCATGATCTGTCACATGATTAGTGTATGATCATCCACGTGATCAGTGCACGGGCAGTTATGTGATCAGTGCATGATATAGACGTGATCAGTGCATGATCAGTCTCATGATCAGTGCATGATAGCCACGTGATCAGTGCATGATCAGTCACCTGATGGGTGTATGATCATTCACGTGACCTGTACATGGTAGCTACATGATCATTGCATGATCAGCCACGTGAGTAGTGCATGATAGCCACGTGATCACTGCATGATCAGTCACGTGATCAGTGCATGATCAGTCATGTGACCAGTACATGGTAGCTGGGTGATCATGCATGATCAGCCACGTGAGCAGTGAATGATAGCCACGTGATCAGTGCATGATCAGACACGAGATCAGTGCATTATCAGTCAGGTGATCAGTGCATGATCAGCCACGTGATCAGTGCATGACCAGGCACGTGATCAGTGTATGTCCAGCCAAGTGATCAGTGCATGATAGCCACGTGATAAGTGCATGATCAGTCACGTGATCAGTGCATGATCAGTCAAGAGACCAGTACATGGTAGCTGGGTGATCATCGCATGATCAGCCACGTGAGCAGTGAATGATAGCCAGGTGATCAGTGCATGATAGCCACGTGATCAGTGCATGATCAGTCACGTGATCAGTGCATGATCATCCACGTGATCAGTGCATGTGGAGTCATGTAATCAATGCATGATAGCGCCTTGATCAGGGCACGATCAGTCCCGTGATGAGTGTATGATCAGCCAAGTGATCAGTGCAAGATAGCTACGTGATCAGTGCATGATCAGTCATATGATCAGTGCATGATTAGCCACGTCATCAGTGCATGATAGCCACGTGATCGGTGCATACTCTTACGTGAACAATGCATGCGCAATCACATGATCAGTGCATGAGAGCCACGTGATCAGTGCATGATCATTCACGTGATAGGTGTGTGATCAGCCATGTGAACAGTGCATGCTCAGTCACGATATCAGGGCCTGCTGAGCTGCGTGATTACTGTCTGCTCATCTGCTTGACAATTGCCAGCTGAGGTGCACGATTCCTGCCTGCCATCTCCTTGACAATTGCCACCTGTGCTGCGTAATTCCTGCCTGCTCATTTGTTTGATTATTGCCAGCTGAGCAGCATGATTTCTCAGAGCTGAGTTCCATGATTATAGCCTGCTGACTGTTTCCTGCCTACTCAGCTCTATGTTCTTTGCCTCCAGAGGCACATGATCACTGTATGACACCAAACATGATCAGCACATGATCAGTCACATGATCAATGCATAACAATCCAGGTGATCAGTGCATGATCAATTACGTGATCAGTGCATGATCAGTCATGTGACCAGTACATGGTAGCTGTGTGATCATTGCATGATCAGCCACGTGATCAGTGCATGATCAGAGACGTGATCAGTGCATGGTAGCTACGTGATCATTGCATGATCAGCCACGTGATCAGTGCATGATATCCACGTGATCAGTGCAGGATAGCCACGTGATCACTTCATGATTAGTCACGTGATCAGTACATGATCAGTCACGTGAACAGTGCATGATCATTTACGTGATCTGTGCATGATCAGTCACGTGACCAGTGTACGGTAGCCGTGATCATTCCATGACGAACCACGTGAGCAGTGCATGATAGCCACGTGATGTGTGCATGATGAGTTACGTGAGCAGAGTATGATCAGCCACGTGATCAGTGCATGAGTGCCACGTGATCAGTACATGATATGTCACGTGACAGATGTGTGATCAGCCACGTGAACAGTGCATGTTCAGCCACGTATTCAGTGCATGATAGCCACGTGATCAGTGCATGATCAGTTACGTGAGCAGTGTATGATCAGCCACGTGATCAGTGCATGGTCAGACACGTCAACAGTGTATGATCAGCCACGTGATCAGTGCATGATATCCAAGCGATCAGTGCATGATCATCACGTGATCAGTGCATGATCAGTCACGTGATCAGTGGATGATATCCAAGTGATCAGTGCATGATCATCACGTGATCAGTGTATGATCAGCCACGTGAACAGTGCATGCTCAGTCACATGATCAGGGCCTGCTGAACTGCGTGATTACTGTCTGCTCATCTGCTTGACAATTGCCAGCTGAGCTGCACGATTCCTGCCTGTCATCTGCTTGACAATTGCCAGCTGTGCTGTGTAATTCCTGCCTGCTCAGCTGCTTGATTATTGCCAGCTGAGCAGCATGATTCCTCACAGCTGAGTTCCATGATTATTGCCTGCTGACTGTTTGATTCGTGCCTACTCAGCTCTTTGTTTATTGCCTCCAGAGGCACATGATCACTGTATGATAGCAAACATCATCAGCGCATGATCAGTCACATGATCAGCGCCATTAAGTCACGTGATCACCACAGGATAGTCATGTGATCAGTCCATGCTCAGTCACAGTATCAGTGCATGATCAGCCACGTGATCAGTGCATGATCTGTCACATGATTAGTGTATGATCATCCACGTGATCAGTGCATGGGCAGTTATGTGATCAGTGCATGATATAGACGTGATCAGTGCATGATCAGTCTAATGATCAGTGCATGATAGCTACGTGATCAGTGCATGATCAGTCACCTGATGGGTGTATGATCATTCACGTGACCTGTACATGGTAGCTACATGATCATTGCATGATCAGCCACGTGAGTAGTGCATGATAGCCACGTGATCACTGCCTGATCAGTCACGTGATCAGTGCATGATCAGTCATGTGACCAGTACATGGTAGCTGGGTGATCATCGCATGATCAGCCACGTGAGCAGTGAATGATAGCCACGTGATCAGTGCATGATCAGACACGAGATCAGTGCATTATCAGTCAGGTGATCAGTGCATGATCAGCCACGTGATCAGTGCATGACCAGGCACGTGATCAGTGTATGTCCAGCCAAGTGATCAGTGCATGATAGCCACGTGATAAGTGCATGATCAGTCACGTGATCAGTGCATGATCACTCACGTGATCTGTGCATGATAGCCAGGTGATCAGTGCATGATAGCCACGTGATCAGTGCATGATAAGTCACGTGATCAGTGCATGATCAGCCACGTGATCAGTGCATGATCAGGCACGTGATCAGTGTATGTGCAGCCAAGTGATCAGTGCATGATAGACACGTTATCAGTGCATGATCAGTCACGTGATCAGTGCATGATCCGTCATGTGATCAGTACATGATAGCCAGGTGATCATTGGCTAATATCCACGTGAATCAGTGCATGATCAGTCACGTGATCAGTGCATGGTCAGTCACGTGATCAGTGCATGATCATCCACGTGATCAGTGCATGTGGAGTCATGTAATCAATGCATGATAGCGCCTTGATCAGGGCACGATATGTCCCGTGATGAGTGTATGATCAGCCAAGTGATCAGTGCAAGATAGCTACGTGATCAGTGCATGATCAGTCATGTGATCAGTGCATGATTAGCCACGTGATCAGTGCATGGTAGCCACGTGATCAGTGCATACTCTTACGTGAACAATGCATGCACAATCACGTGATCAGTGCATGAGAGCCACGTGATCAGTGCATGATCATTCACGTGATAGGTGTGTGATCAGCCATGTGAACAGTGCATGCTCAGTCACGATATCAGGGCCTGCTGAGCTGGGTGATTACTGTCTGCTCATCTGCTTGACAATTTCCAGCTGAGGTGCACGATTCCTGCCTGCCATCTCCTTGACAATTGCCACCTGTGCTGCGTAATTCCTGCCTGCTCATTTATTTGATTATTGCCAGCTGAGCAGCATGATTTCTCAGAGCTGAGTTCCATGATTATAGCCTGCTGACTGTTTCCTGCCTACTCAGCTCTATGTTCTTTGCCTCCAGAGGCACATGATCACTGTGTGACACCAAACATGATCAGCACATGATCAGTCACATGATCAATGCATAACAATCCAGGTGATCAGTGCATGATCAGTTACGTGATCAGTGCATGATCAGTCACGTGACCAGTACATGGTAGCTGCGTGATCATTGCATGATCAGCCACGTGATCAGTGCATGATCAGAGACGTGATCAGTGCATGATCAGCTACGTGATCATTGCATGATCAGCCACGTGATCAGTGCATGATCATCCACGTGAGCAGTGCAGGATAGCCACGTGATCACTTCATGATTAGTCACGTTATCAGTACATGATCAGTCACGTGAACAGGGCATGATCATTTACGTGATCTGTGCATGATCAGTCACGTGACCAGTGTACGGTAGCTTCGTGATCATTCCATGACGAACCACGTGAGCAGTGCATGATAGCCACGTGATGTGTGCATGATGAGTTTCGTGAGCAGAGTATGATCAGCCACGTGATCAGTGCATGAGTGCCAGGTGATCAGTGCATGATATGTCACGTGACAGTGTGTGATCAGCCACGTGAACAGTGCATGTTCAGCCACGTATTCAGTGTATGATAGCCACGTGATAAGTGCATTATCAGTTACGTGAGCAGTGTATGATCAGCCACGTGATCAGTGCATGGTCAGACACGTCAACAGTGTATGATCAGCCACGTGATCAGTGCATGATATCCAAGTGATCAGTGCATGATCATCACGTGATCAGTGTATGATCAGCCACGTGAACAGTGCATGCTCAGTCACGTGATCAGGGCCTGCTGAGCTGCGTGATTACTGTCTGCTCATCTGCTTGACAATTGCCAGCTGAGCTGCACGATTCCTGCCTGTCATCTGCTTGACAATTGCCAGCTGTGCTGCGTAATTCCTGCCTGCTCAGCTGCTTGATTATTGCCAGCTGAGCAGCATGATTCCTCACAGCTGAGTTCCATGATTATTGCCTGCTGACTGTTTGATTCGTGCCTACTCAGCTCTTTGTTTATTGCCTCCAGAGGCACATGATCAGTGTATGATAGCAAACATGATCAGCGCATGATCAGTCACATGATCAGCGCCATTAAGTCACGTGATCACCACACGATAGTCATGTGATCAGTCCATGCTCAGTCACAGTGTCAGTGCATGATCAGCCACGTGATCAGTGCATGATCTGTCACATGATTAGTGTATGATCATCCACGTGACCAGTGCACGGGCAGTCATGTGATCAGTGCATGATATAGACGTGATCAGTGCATGATCAGTCTAGTGATCAGTGCATGATAGCCACGTGATCAGTGCATGATCAGTCACCTGATGGGTGTATGATCATTCACGTGACCTGTACATGGTAGCTACATGATCATTGCATGATCAGCCACGTGAGTAGTGCATGATAGCCACGTGATCACTGCATGATCAGTCACGTGATCAGTGCATGATCAGTCATGTGACCAGTACATGGTAGCTGCGTGATCATCGCATGATCAGCCACGTGAGCAGTGCATGATAGCCACGTGATCAGTGCATGATCAGTCAGGAGATACGTGCATTATCAGTCACGTGATCAGTGCATGATCAGCCACGTGATCAGTGCATGACCAGGCACGTGATCAGTGTATGTCCAGCCAACTGATCAGTGCGTGATAGCCACGTGATAAGTGCAGGATCAATTACATGATCAGTGCATGATCAGTCACGTGACCACTACATGGTTGCTAGGTGATCTTGCATGATCAGCCACGTGAGCAGTGCATGATAGCCACGTGATCAGTGCATGATCAGTCACGTGATCAGTACATGATCAGTCACGTGAACAGTGCATGATCATTTACGTGATCTGTGCATGATCAGTCACGTGATCAGTGCATGATAGCGCCGTGATCAGGGCACGATCAGTCACGTGATCAGTGCATGATCAGCCACGTGATCAGTGCAAGATAGCTACGTGATCAGTGCATGATCAGTCACGTGATCAGTGCATGATTAGCCACGTCATCAGTGCATGATAGTCACGTGATCAGGTGCATATCAGCCACGTGAACAGTGCATGCGCAGTCACGTATTCAGTGCATGAGAGCCACGTGATAAGTGCATGATCAGTCACGTGAGAGGTGTATGATCAGCCACGTGATCAGTGCATGGTCAGACACGATAACAGTGCATGATGAGCCACGTGATCAGTGTATGATCATCTGCTTGACAAGTGCCAGATCAGCTGCATGATTCCAGCCTGCCATGTGCATGACCATTGCCACCTGTGCTGCGTAATTACTGCATGATCATTCATGTGATCAGTGCCAGGTGAGCAGCATGATTTCTCAGAGCTGAGTTGCATGATTATAGCCTGCTGACTGTTTCCTGCCTACTCAGCTCTATGTTCTGTGCCTCCAGAGGCACATGATCACTGTGTGACACCAAACATGATCAGTGCATGATCAGCCACGTGATCAGTGCATGACAATCCACGTGATCAGTGCATGATCAGTCACGTGATCAGTGCATGATCAGTCATGTGACCAGTGCATGGTAGCTGTGTGATCAGTGCATGATCAGCCACGTGATCAGTGCGTGATCAGCTACGTGATCAGTGCATGATAGCACGTGATCAGTGCATGATCAGCTACGTGATCAGTGCATGATAGCCACGTGAGCAGAGCATGATAGCCACGTGATCAGTGCATGATCAGTCACGTGATCAGTACATGATCAGTCACGTGAACAGTGCATGATCATTTACGTGATCTGTGCATGATCAGTCACGTGACCAGTGTATGGTAGCCGTGATCATTCCATGACGAACCACGTGAGCAGTGCATGATAGCCACGTGATGTGTGCATGATGAGTTTCGTGAGCAGAGTATGATCAGCCACGTGATCAGTGCATGAGTTCCAGGTGATCAGTGCATGATATGTCACGTGACAGTGTGTGATCAGCCACGTGAACAGTGCATGTTCAGCCACGTATTCAGTGCATGATAGCCACGTGATAAGTGCATTATCAGTTATGTGAGCAGTGTATGATCAGCCACGTGATCAGTGCATGGTCAGACACGTCAACAGTGTATGATCAGCCACGTGATCAGTGCATGATATCCAAGTGATCAGTGCATGATCATCACGTGATCAGTGCATGATCAGTCACGTGATCAGTGGATGATATCCAAGTGATCAGTGCATGATCATCACGTGATCAGTGTATGATCAGCCACGTGAACAGTGCATGCTCAGTCACGTGATCAGGGCCTGCTGAGCTGCGTGATTACTGTCTGCTCATCTGCTTGACAATTGCCAGCTGAGCTGCACGATTCCTGCCTGTCATCTGCTTGACAATTGTCAGCTGTGCTGTGTAATTCCTGCCTGCTCAGCTGCTTGATTATTGCCAGCTGAGCAGCATGATTCCTCACAGCTGAGTTCCATGATTGTTGCCTGCTGACTGTTTGATTCGTGCCTACTCAGCTCTTTGTTTATTGCCTCCAGAGGCACATGATCAGTGTATGATAGCAAACATCATCAGTGCATGATCAGTCACATGATCAGCGCCATTAAGTCACGTGATCACCACAGGATAGTCATGTGATCAGTCCATGCTCAGTCACAGTGTCAGTGCATGATCAGCCACGTGATCAGTGCATGATCTGTCACATGATTAGTGTATGATCATCCACGTGATCAGTGCATGGGCAGTTATGTGATCAGTGCATGATATAGACGTGATCAGTGCATGATCAGTCTCGTGATCAGTGCATGATAGCCACGTGATCAGTGCATGATCAGTCACCTGATGGGTGTATGATCATTCACGTGACCTGTACATGGTAGCTACATGATCATTGCCTGATCAGCCACGTGAGTAGTGCATGATAGCCACGTGATCACTGCATGATCAGTCACGTGATCAGTGCATGATCAGTCATGTGACCAGTACATGGTAGCTGCGTGATCATCGCATGATCAGCCACGTGAGCAGTGAATGATAGCCACGTGATCAGTGCATGATCAGTCAGGAGATACGTGTGTTATCAGTCAGGTGATCAGTGCATGATCAGCCACGTGATCAGTGCATGACCAGGCACGTGATCAGTGTATGTCCAGCCAAGGGATCAGTGCATGATAGCCACGTGATAAGTGCATGATCAGTCACGTGATCAGTGCATGATCAGTCATGTGACCAGTACATGGTAGCTGGGTGATCATTGCATGATCAGCCACGTGAGCAGTGCATGATAGCCACGTGATCAGTGCATGATCAGCCACGTGATCAGTGCATGATCAGTCACGTGATCAGTGCATGATCATTTACGTGATCAGTGCATGATCAGTCACGTGATCAGTGCATGATAGCCCGTGATCAGTGCACGATCAGTCACGTGATCAGTGTATGATCAGCCACGTGATCAGTGCAAGATAGCTACGTGATCAGTGCATGATAAGTCACGTGATCAGTGTATGATCAGCCACGTGATCAGTGCATGATAGCCACGTGATCAGTGCATGCTCTTACGTGAAAAGTGCATGCGCAGTCACGTGAGCAGTGCATGATAGCCACGTGATCAGTGCATGATCAGACACGTGAACAGTGTATGATCAGCCACGTGATCAGTGCATGATCAGTCACGATATCAGTGCATGATCAGCCACGTGAGTACTGTCTGCTCATCTGCATGACAATTTCCACGTGAGGTGCATGATTCCAGCCCGCGATCTGCATGACAGTTGCCACCTGTGCTGCGTAATTCCTGCCTGATCATTTGCATGATCAGTGCCAGCTGAGCAGCATGATAGCTCAGTGATCAGTTGCATGATTATAGCCTGCTGACTGTTTCCTGCCTACTCAGCTCTATGTTCTTTGCCTCCAGAGGCACATGATCACTGTGTGACACCAAACATGATCAGTGCATGATCAGTCACGTGATCAGTGCATGACAATCCACGTGATCAGTGCATGATCAGCCACGGGATCAGTGCATGATCAGTCACGTGATCAGTACATGAGCTGTGTGATCATTGCGTGATCAGCCACGTGATCAGTGCATGATCAGAGACGTGATCAGTGCATGGTAGCTACGTGATCATTGCATGATCAGCCACGTGATCAGTGCATGATAGCCACGTGAGCAGAGCAGGATAGCCACGTGATCACTTCATTATTAGTCACGTGATCAGTACATGATCAGTCACGTGAACAGTGCATGATCATTTACGTGATCTGTGCATGATCAGTCACGTGACCAGTGTACGGTAGCCGTGATCATTCCATGACGAACCACGTGAGCAGTGCATGATAGCCACGTGATGTGTGCATGATGAGTTTCTTGAGCAGAGTATGATCAGCCACGTGATCAGTGCATGAGTTCCAGGTGATCAGTGCATGATATGTCACGTGACAGTGTGTGATCAGCCACGTGAACAGTGCATGTTCAGCCACGTATTCAGTGCATGATAGCCACGTGATAAGTGCATTATCAGTTACGTGAGCAGTGTATGATCAGCCACGTGATCAGTGCATGGTCAGACACGTCAACAGTGTATGATCAGCCACGTGATCAGTGCATGATGTCCACGTGATCAGTGCATGATCATCACGTGATCAGTGCATGATCAGTCACGTGATCAGTGCATGATATCCAAGTGATCAGTGCATGATCATCACGTGATCAGTGTATGATCAGCCACGTGACCAGTGCATGCTCAGTCACGTGATCAGGGCCTGCTGAGCTGCGTGATTACTGTCTGCTCATCTGCTTGACAATTGCCAGCTGAGCTGCACGATTCCTGCCTGTCATCTGCTTGACAATTGTCAGCTGTGCTGCGTAATTCCTGCCTGCTCAGCTGCTTGATTATTGCCAGCTGAGCAGCATGATTCCTCACAGCTGAGTTCCATGATTATTGCCTGCTGACTGTTTGATTCGTGCCTACTCAGCTCTTTGTTTATTGCCTCCAGAGGCACATGATCAGTGTATGATAGCAAACATGATCAGCGCATGATCAGTCACATGATCAGCGCCATTAAGTCACGTGATCACCACACGATAGTCATGTGATCAGTCCATGCTCAGTCACAGTGTCAGTGCATGATCAGCCACGTGATCAGTGCATGATCTGTCACATGATTAGTGTATGATCATCCACGTGACCAGTGCATGGGCAGTTATGTGATCAGTGCATGATATAGACGTGATCAGTGCATGATCAGTCTAGTGATCAGTGCATGATAGCCACGTGATCAGTGCATGATCAGTCACCTGATGGGTGTATGATCATTCACGTGACCTGTACATGGTAGCTACATGATCATTGCATGATCAGCCACGTGAGTAGTGCATGATAGCCACGTGATCACTGCATGATCAGTCACGTGATCAGTGCATGATCAGTCATGTGACCAGTACATGGTAGCTGCGTGATCATCGCATGATCAGCCACGTGAGCAGTGCATGATAGCCACGTGATCAGTGCATGATCAGTCAGGTGATCAGTGCGTTATCAGTCAGGTGATCAGTGCATGATCAGCCACGTGATCAGTGCATGACCAGCCACGTGATCAGTGCATGTCTAGCCAAGTGATCAGTACATGATAGTCACGTGATACGTGCATGATCAGTCACGTGATCAGTGCGTGATCAGCCACGTGATCTGTGCATGATCAATTACATGATCAGTGCATGATAGTCACGAGATCACTACATGATCAGTTACGTGATCGTTGCATGATCAGCCACGTGAGCAGTGCATGATCAGGCACGTGATCAGTGCATATCAGTCACGTGATCAGTACATGATAGACACATTAACAGTGCATGATCATTTACGTGATCAGTGCATGATCCGTCATGTGATCAGTACATGGTAGCTTGGTGATCAGTGGCTAAGAACCACGTGAGCAGTGCATGATCAGTCACGTGATCTGTGCATGATGAGTCACGTGATCAGTGTATGATCAGCCACGTGATCAGTGCATGTCAGTCGTGTAATCAGTGCATGATAGCACTTGATCAGGGTGTGATAGTCACCTGAAGAGTGTATGTTCAGCCAAGTATTCAGTGCAAGATAGCTACGTGATCAGTGCATGATCAGTTACGTGAGCAGTGCATGATTAGCCACGTCATCAGTGCATGGTAGACACGTGAACAGTGCATGATCCCACGTGAACAGTGCATGACAACCAAGTGATCAGTGCATGATCAGCCACGTGAGTAGTGCATGATCATCCACGTGATAGGTGTGTGATCAGTCATGTGAACAGTGCATGATCAGTCACGATACCAGGACATGGTGAGCTGGGTGATTACTGTCTGCTCATCTGCATGACAATTGCCAGCTGAGGTGCACGATTCCTGCCTGCCATCTCCTTGACAATTGCCACCTGTGCTGCGTAATTCCTGCCTGCTCATTTATTTGATTATTGCCAGCTGAGCAGCATGATTTCTCAGAGCTGAGTTCCATGATTATAGCCTGCTGACTGTTTCCTGCCTACTCAGCTCTATGATCTTTGCCTCCAGAGGCACATGATCAGTGTGTGACACCAAACATGATCAGTGCATGATCAGTCACATGATCAATGCATAACAATCCAGGTGATCAGTGCATGATCAATTACGTGATCAGTGCATGATCAGTCACGTGACCAGTACATGGTAGCTGTGTGATCATTGCATGATCAGCCACGTGATCAGTGCATGATCAGAGACGTGATCAGTGCATGGTCAGCTACGTGATCATTGCATGATCAGCCACGTGATCAGTGCATGATAAGCCACGTGATCAGTGCAGGATAGCCACGTGATCACTTCATGATTAGTCACGTGATCAGTACATGATCAGTCACGTGAACAGTGCATGATCATTTACGTGATCTGTGCATGATCAGTCACGTGACCAGTGTACGGTAGCTTCGTGATCATTCCATGACGAACCACGTGAGCAGTGCATGATAGCCACGTGATGTGTGCATGATGAGTTACGTGAGCAGAGTATGATCAGCCACGTGATCAGTGCATGAGTGCCACGTGATCAGTACATGATATGTCACGTGACAGATGTGTGATCAGCCACGTGAACAGTGCATGTTCAGCCACGTATTCAGTGTATGATAGCCACGTGATCAGTGCATGATCAGTTACGTGAGCAGTGTATGATCAGCCACGTGATCAGTGCATGGTCAGACACGTCAACAGTGTATGATCAGCCACGTGATCAGTGCATGATATCCAAGTGATCAGTGCATGATCATCACGTGATCAGTGTATGATCAGCCACGTGAACAGTGCATGCTCAGTCACGTGATCAGGGCCTGCTGAACTGCGTGATTACTGTCTGCTCATCTGCTTGACAATTGCCAGCTGAGCTGCACGATTCCTGCCTGTCATCTGCTTGACAATTGCCAGCTGTGCTGTGTAATTCCTGCCTGCTCAGCTGCTTGATTATTGCCAGCTGAGCAGCATGATTCCTCACAGCTGAGTTCCATGATTATTGCCTGCTGACTGTTTGATTCGTGCCTACTCAGCTCTTTGTTTATTGCCTCCAGAGGCACATGATCAGTGTATGATAGCAAACATCATCAGCGCATGATCAGTCACATGATCAGCGCCATTAAGTCACGTGATCACCACATGATAGTCATGTGATCAGTCCATGCTCAGTCACAGTATCAGTGCATGATCAGCCACGTGATCAGTGCATGATCTGTCCCATGATTAGTGTATGATCATCCACGTGATCAGTGCACGGGCAGTCATGTGATCAGTGCATGATATAGACGTGATCAGTGCATGATCAGTCTCATGATCAGTGCATGATAGCCACGTGATCAGTGCATGATCAGTCACCTGATGGGTGTATGATCATTCACGTGACCTGTACATGGTAGCTACATGATCATTGCATGATCAGCCACGTGAGAAGTGCATGATAGCCACGTGATCACTGCATGATCAGTCACGTGATCAGTGCATGATCAGTCATGTGACCAGTACATGGTAGCTGGGTGATCATCGCATGATCAGCCACGTGAGCAGTGAATGATAGCCACGTGATCAGTGCATGATCAGACACGAGATCAGTGCATTATCAGTCAGGTGATCAGTGCATGATCAGCCACGTGATCAGTGCATGACCAGGCACGTGATCAGTGTATGTCCAGCCAAGTGATCAGTGCATGATAGCCACGTGATAAGTGCATGATCAGTCACGTGATCAGTGCATGATCAGTCATGTGACCAGTACATGGTAGCTGCGTGATCATGCATGATCAGCCAC
Organism: Bos javanicus; assembly: GCF_032452875.1. NCBI lineage: Eukaryota > Metazoa > Chordata > Mammalia > Artiodactyla > Bovidae > Bos > Bos javanicus. The sequence goes on from NW_026893636.1 coordinate 116,897, forward strand.
GTGAGCAGTGAATGATAGCCAGGTGATCAGTGCATGATCAGCCACGTGATCAGTGCATGATCAGTCACGTGATCAGTGCATGATCATCCACGTGATCAGTGCATGTGGAGTCATGTAATCAATGCATGATAGCGCCTTGATCAGGGCACGATCAGTCCCGTGATGAGTGTATGATCAGCCAAGTGATCAGTGCAAGATAGCTACGTGATCAGTGCATGATCAGTCATATGATCAGTGCATGATCAGCCACGTCATCAGTGCATGATAGCCACGTGATCGGTGCATATCTTACGTGAACAATGCATGCGCAATCACATGATCAGTGCATGAGAGCCACGTGATCAGTGCATGATCATTCACGTGATCAGTGTGTGATCAGCCATGTGAACAGTGCATGCTCAGTCACGATATCAGGGCCTGCTGAGCTGCGTGATTACTGTCTGCTCATCTGCTTGACAATTTCCAGCTGAGGTGCACGATTCCTGCCTGCCATCTCCTTGACAATTGCCACCTGTGCTGCGTAATTCCTGCCTGCTCAGTTGTTTGATTATTGCCAGCTGAGCAGCATGATTTCTCAGAGCTGAGTTCCATGATTATAGCCTGCTGACTGTTTCCTGCCTACTCAGCTCTGTGTTCTTTGCCTCCAGAGGCACATGATCACTGTGTGACACCAAACATGATCAGCACATGATCAGTCACATGATCAATGCATGACAATCCAGGTGATCAGTGCATGATCAACCACGTGATCAGTGCATGATCAGTCATGTGACCAGTACATGGTAGCTGTGTGATCAGTGCATGATCAGCCACGTGATCAGTGCATGATCAGAGACGTGATCAGTGCATGGTAGCTACGTGATCATTGCATGATCAGCCACGTGATCAGTGCATGATATCCACGTGATCAGTGCAGGATAGCCACGTGATCACTTCATGATTAGTCACGTGATCAGTACATGATCAGTCACGTGAACAGTGCATGATCATTTACGTGATCTGTGCATGATCAGTCACGTGACCAGTGTATGGTAGCTTCGTGATCATTCCATGACGAACCACGTGAGCAGTGCATGATAGCCACGTGATGTGTGCATGATGAGTTACGTGAGCAGAGTATGATCAGCCACGTGATCAGTGCATGAGTGCCACGTGATCAGTACATGATATGTCACGTGACAGATGTGTGATCAGCCACGTGAACAGTGCATGTTCAGCCACGTATTCAGTGCATGATAGCCACGTGATCAGTGCATGATCAGTTACGTGAGCAGTGTATGATCAGCCACGTGATCAGTGCATGGTCAGACACGTCAACAGTGTATGATCAGCCACGTGATCAGTGCATGATATCCACGTGATCAGTGCATGATCATCACGTGATCAGTGCATGATCAGTCACGTGATCAGTGCATGATATCCAAGTGATCAGTGCATGATCATCACGTGATCAGTGTATGATCAGCCACGTGAACAGTGCATGCTCAGTCACATGATCAGGGCCTGCTGAACTGCGTGATTACTGTCTGCTCATCTGCTTGACAATTGCCAGCTGAGCTGCACGATTCCTGCCTGTCATCTGCTTGACAATTGCCAGCTGTGCTGTGTAATTCCTGCCTGCTCAGCTGCTTGATTATTGCCAGCTGAGCAGCATGATTCCTCACAGCTGAGTTCCATGATTATTGCCTGCTGACTGTTTGATTCGTGCCTACTCAGCTCTTTGTTTATTGCCTCCAGAGGCACATGATCACTGTATGATAGCAAACATCATCAGCGCATGATCAGTCACATGATCAGCGCCATTAAGTCACGTGATCACCACAGGATAGTCATGTGATCAGTCCATGCTCAGTCACAGTATCAGTGCATGATCAGCCACGTGATCAGTGCATGATCTGTCACATGATTAGTGTATGATCATCCACGTGATCAGTGCATGGGCAGTTATGTGATCAGTGCATGATATAGACGTGATCAGTGCATGATCAGTCTCATGATCAGTGCATGATAGCCACGTGATCAGTGCATGATCAGTCACCTGATTGGTGTATGATCATTCACGTGACCTGTACATGGTAGCTACATGATCATTGCATGATCAGCCACGTGAGTAGTGCATGATAGCCACGTGATCACTGCATGATCAGTCACGTGATCAGTGCATGATCAGTCATGTGACCAGTACATGATAGCTGGGTGATCATCGCATGATCAGCCACGTGAGCAGTGCATGATAGCCACGTGATCAGTGCATGATCAGACACGAGATCAGTGCATTATCAGTCACGTGATCAGTGCATGATCAGCCACGTGATCAGTGCATGATCAGGCACGTGATCAGTGCATGATCAGCCACGTGATCAGTGCATGATAGCCACGTGATAAGTGCATGATCAGTCACGTGATCAGTGCATGATCACTCACGTGATCTGTGCATGATAGCCAGGTGATCAGTGCATGATAGCCACGTGATCAGTGCATGATAAGTCACGTGATCAGTGCATGATCAGCCACGTGATCAGTGCATGATCAGGCACGTGATCAGTGTATGTGCAGCCAAGTGATCAGTGCATGATAGACACGTGATCAGTGCATGATCAGTCACGTGATCAGTGCATGATCAGTCATGTGATCAGTACATGATAGCCAGGTGATCATGGCTAATATCCACGTGAATCAGTGCATGATCAGTCACGTGATCAGTGCATGGTCAGTCACGTGATCAGTGCATGATCATCCACGTGATCAGTGCATGTGGAGTCATGTAATCAATGCATGATAGCGCCTTGATCAGGGCACGATATGTCCCGTGATGAGTGTATGATCAGCCAAGTGATCAGTGCATGATAGCTACGTGATCAGTGCATGATCAGTCATATGATCAGTGCATGATTAGCCACGTCATCAGTGCATGATAGCCACGTGATCAGTGCATACTCTTACGTGAACAATGCATGCACAATCACGTGATCAGTGCATGAGAGCCACGTGATCAGTGCATGATCATTCACGTGATAGGTGTGTGATCAGCCACGTGAACAGTGCATGCTCAGTCACGATATCAGGGCCTGCTGAGCTGGGTGATTACTGTCTGCTCATCTGCTTGACAATTTCCAGCTGAGCTGCACGATTCCTGCCTGTCATCTGCTTGACAATTGCCACCTGTGCTGCGTAATTCCTGCCTGCTCATTTATTTGATTATTGCCAGCTGAGCAGCATGATTTCTCAGAGCTGAGTTCCATGATTATAGCCTGCTGACTGTTTCCTGCCTACTCAGCTCTATGTTCTTTGCCTCCAGAGGCACATGATCACTGTGTGACACCAAACATGATCAGCACATGATCAGTCACATGATCAGTGCATGACAATCCACGTGATCAGTGCATGATCAATTACGTGATCAGTGCATGATCAGTCATGTGACCAGTACATGGTAGCTGTGTGATCATTGCATGATCAGCCACGTGATCAGTGCATGATCAGAGACGTGATCAGTGCATGGTAGCTACGTGATCATTGCATGATCAGCCACGTGATCAGTGCATGATATCCACGTGATCAGTGCAGGATAGCCACGTGATCACTTCATGATTAGTCACGTGATCAGTACATGATCAGTCACGTGAACAGTGCATGATCATTTACGTGATCTGTGCATGATCAGTCACGTGACCAGTGTACGGTAGCTTCGTGATCATTCCATGATCAACCACGTGAGCAGTGCATGATAGCCACGTGATGTGTGCATGATGAGTTACGTGAGCAGAGTATGATCAGCCACGTGATCAGTGCATGAGTGCCACGTGATCAGTACATGATATGTCACGTGACAGTGTGTGATCAGCCACGTGAACAGTGCATGATCAGCCACGTATTCAGTGCATGATAGCCACGTGATCAGTGCATGATCAGTTACGTGATCAGTGTATGATCAGCCACGTGATCAGTGCATGGTCAGACACGTCAACAGTGTATGATCAGCCACGTGATCAGTGCATGATAGCCACGTGATCAGTGCATGATCATCACGTGATCAGTGCATGATCAGTCACGTGATCAGTGGATGATATCCAAGTGATCAGTGCATGATCATCACGTGATCAGTGTATGATCAGCCACGTGAACAGTGCATGCTCAGTCACATGATCAGGGCCTGCTGAACTGCGTGATTACTGTCTGCACATCTGCTTGACAATTGCCAGCTGAGCTGCACGATTCCTGCCTGTCATCTGCTTGACAATTGCCAGCTGTGCTGTGTAATTCCTGCCTGCTCAGCTGCTTGATTATTGCCAGCTGAGCAGCATGATTCCTCACAGCTGAGTTCCATGATTATTGCCTGCTGACTGTTTGATTCGTGCCTACTCAGCTCTTTGTTTATTGCCTCCAGAGGCACATGATCAGTGTATGATAGCAAACATGATCAGCGCATGATCAGTCACATGATCAGCGCCATTAAGTCACGTGATCACTACATGATAGTCATGTGATCAGTCCATGCTCAGTCACAGTATCAGTGCATGATCAGCCACGTGATCAGTGCATGATCTGTCACATGATTAGTGTATGATCATCCACGTGATCAGTGCATGGGCAGTTATGTGATCAGTGCATGATATAGACGTGATCAGTGCATGATCAGTCTCATGATCAGTGCATGATAGCCACGTGATCAGTGCATGACCAGTCACCTGATGGGTGTATGATCATTCACGTGACCTGTACATGGTAGCTACATGATCATTGCATGATCAGCCACGTGAGTAGTGCATGATAGCCACGTGATCACTGCATGATCAGTCACGTGATCAGTGCATGATCAGTCATGTGACCAGTACATGGTAGCTGGGTGATCATCGCATGATCAGCCACGTGAGCAGTGCAAGATAGCCACGTGATCAGTGCATGATCAGACACGTGATCAGTGCATTATCAGTCAGGTGATCAGTGCATGATCAGCCACGTGATCAGTGCATGACCAGGCACGTGATCAGTGTATGACCAGCCAAGTGATCAGTGCATGATAGCCACGTGATAAGTGCATGATCAGTCACGTGATCAGTGCATGATCAGCCACGTGATCAGTGCATGATAGCCACGTGATCAGTGCATGATCAGGCACGTGATCAGTGCATGATAAGTCACGTGATCAGTGCATGATCAGCCACGTGATCAGTGCATGATCAGGCACGTGATCAGTGTATGTGCAGCCAAGTGATCAGTGCATGATAGACACGTTATCAGTGCATGATCAGTCACGTGATCAGTGCATGATCCGTCATGTGATCAGTACATGATAGCCAGGTGATCATGCATGATATCCACGTGATCAGTGCATGATCAGTCACGTGATCAGTGCATGGTCAGTCACGTGATCAGTGCATGATCATCCACGTGATCAGTGCATGTGGAGTCATGTAATCAATGCATGATAGCGCCTTGATCAGGGCACGATATGTCCCGTGATGAGTGTATGATCAGCCAAGTGATCAGTGCAAGATAGCCACGTGATCAGTGCATGATCAGTCATATGATCAGTGCATGATCAGCCACGTGATCAGTGCATGATCAGCCACGTGATCAGTGCATACTCTTACGTGAACAATGCATGCACAATCACGTGATCAGTGCATGAGAGCCACGTGATCAGTGCATGATCATTCACGTGATCAGTGTGTGATCAGCCACGTGAACAGTGCATGCTCAGTCACGATATCAGGGCCTGCTGAGCTGCGTGATTACTGTCTGCTCATCTGCTTGACAATTGCCAGCTGAGGTGCACGATTCCTGCCTGCCATCTCCTTGACAATTGCCACCTGTGCTGCGTAATTCCTGCCTGCTCAGCTATTTGATTATTGCCAGCTGAGCAGCATGATTTCTCAGAGCTGAGTTCCATGATTATAGCCTGCTGACTGTTTCCTGCCTACTCAGCTCTTTGTTCTTTGCCTCCAGAGGCACATGATCACTGTGTGACACCAAACATGATCAGCACATGATCAGTCACATGATCAATGCATGACAAGCCAGGTGATCAGTGCATGATCACTACGTGATCAGTGCATGATCAGTCATGTGACCAGTACATGATAGCTGTGTGATCATTGCATGATCAGCCACGTGATCAGTGCATGATCAGAGACGTGATCAGTGCATGGTAGCTACGTGATCATTGCATGATCAGCCACGTGATCAGTGCATGATATCCACGTGATCAGTGCAGGATAGCCACGTGATCACTTCATGATCAGTCACGTGATCAGTACATGATCAGTCACGTGAACAGTGCATGATCAGTTACGTGATCAGTGCATGATCAGTCACGTGACCAGTGCATGATCAGCCAAGTAATCAGTGCATGATAGCCACCTGATCAGTGGATGATCAGTCACGTGATCAGTGCATGGTCAGTCACGTGATCATTGCATGATCAGCCACGTGATCAGTGCATGATCCATTAGGTGATCAGTGCATGATCAGTCACGTGATCAGTACATGATCAGTCACGTGAACAGTGCATGATCAGTCATGTGATCAGTGCATGACCAGCCAAGTGATCAGTGCATGATAGCCACTTGATCAGTGTATGTTCAGCCACGTGATCAGTGCATGATCAGCCAAATGATAAGTGCATGATCAATTACGTGATCAGTGCATGATCAGCCACGTGATCAGTGCATGATCAGTCACGTGATCAGTACATCATCAGTCACGTGAACAGTGCATGATCGATTACATGATCTGTGCATGATCAGTCACGTGACCAGTATATGGTAGCTACGTGATCATTCCATGATCAGCCACGTGAGCAGTGCATGATAGAAACATGATGTGTGCATGATGAGTTACGTGAGCAGAGTATGATCAGCCACGTGATCAGTGCATGAGTGCCACGTGATCAGTGCATGATATGTCACGTGACAGGTGTGTGATCAGCCACGTGAACAGTGCATGTTCAGCCACGTGATCAGTGCATGATAGCCACGTGATCAGTGCATAATCAGTTATGTGAGCAGTGTATGATCAGCCACGTGAGCAGTGCATGGTCAGACACGTGAACAGTGTATGATCAGGCACGTGATCAGTGCATGATATCCAAGTGATCAGTGCATGTTCAATCACGTGTTCAGTGTATGATCAGCCACGTGAACAGTGCATGCTCAGTCACGTGATCTGGGCCTGCTGAGCTGCATGATTACTGTCTGCTCATCTGCTTGACAATTGCCAGCTGAGCTGCACGATTCCTGCCTGTCATCTGCTTGACAATTGCCAGCTGTGCTGCGTAATTCCTGCCTGCTCAGCTGCTTGATTATTGCCAGCTGAGCAGCATGATTCCTCACACCTGAGTTCCATGATTATTGCCTGCTGACTGTTTGATTCGTGCCTACTCAGCTCTTTGTTTATTGCCTCCAGAGGCACATGATCAGTGTATGATAGCAAACATGATCAGCGCATGACCAGTCACATGATCAGCGCCATTAAGTCACGTGATCACTACAGGATAGTCATGTGATCAGTCCATGCTCAGTCACAGTATCAGTGCATGATCAGCCACGTGATCAGTGCATGATCTGTCACAAGATTAATGTATGATCATCCACGTGATCAGTGCATGGGCAGTCATGTGATCAGTGCATGATATAGACGTGATCAGTGCATGATCAGTCTCGTGATCAGTGCATGATAGCCACGTGATCAGTGCATGATCAGTCACCTGATGGGTGTATGATCATTCATGTGACCTGTACATGGTAGCTACATGATCATTGCATGATCAGCCACGTGAGTAGTGCATGATAGCCACGTGAGCACTGCATGATCAGTCACGTGATCAGTGCATGATCAGTCATGTGACCAGTACATGGTAGCTGCGTGATCATCGCATGATCAGCCACGTGAGCAGTGCATGATAGCCACGTGTTCAGTGCATGATCAGACACGTGATCAGTGCATGATCAGTCACGTGATCAGTGCATGATCAGTCACGTGATCTGTGCATGATCAGCCAGGTGATCAGTGCATGATAGCCACGTGATCAGTGCATGATCAGTCACGTGATCAGTGCATGATTAGCCACGTGGTCAGTGCATGATCATTCACGTGATCAGTGCATGTGGAGTCATGTGATCAGTGCATGATAGCGCCTTGATCAGTGCACGATCAGTCCCGTGATGAGTATATGATCAGCCAAGTGATCAGTGCAAGATAGCTACGTGATCAGTGCATGATCAGTCATATGATCAGTGCATGATTAGCCACGTCATCAGTGCATGATAGCCACGTGATCAGTGCATACTATTACGTGAACAGTGCATGATCAATCACGTGATCAGTGCATGAGAGCCACGTGATCAGTGCATGATCATTCACGTGATAGGTGTGTGATCAGCCATGTGAACAGTGCATGCTCAGTCACGATATCAGGGCCTGCTGAGCTGGGTGATTACTGTCTGCTCATCTGCTTGACAATTTCCAGCTGAGGTGCACGATTCCTGCCTGCCATCTCCTTGACAATTGCCACCTGTGCTGCGTAATTCCTGCCTGCTCAGTTATTTGATTATTGCCAGCTGAGCAGCATGATTTCTCAGAGCTGAGTTCCATGATTATAGCCTGCTGACTGTTTCCTGCCTACTCAGCTCTATGTTCTTTGCCTCCAGAGGCACATGATCAGTGTATGACACCAAACATGATCAGCACATGATCAGTCACATGATCAATGCATGACAAGCCAGGTGATCAGTGCATGATCAACTACGTGATCAGTGCATGATCAGTCATGTGACCAGTACATGGTAGCTGTGTGATCATTGCATGATCAGCCACGTGATCAGTGCATGATCAGCCACGTGATCAGTGCATGGTAGCTACGTGATCAGTGCATGATCAGCCACGTGATCAGTGCATGATATCCACGTGATCAGTGCAGGATAGCCACGTGATCACTTCATGATTAGTCACGTGATCAGTACATGATCAGTCACGTGAACAGTGCATGATCATAAACGTGATCTGTGCATGATCAGACACGTGACCAGTGTATGATCAGCCAAGTAATCAGTGCATGATAGCCAACTGATCAGTGGATGATCAGTCACGTGATCAGTGCATGGTCAGTCACGTGATCATTGCATGATCAGCCACGTGATCAGTGCATGATCCATTAGGTGATCAATGCATGATCAGTCACGTGATCAGTGCATGATCAGTCACGTGATCAGTGCATGATCAGTCATGTGATCATTGTATGACCAGCCAAGTGATCAGTGTATGATAGCCACTTGATCAGTGTATGTTCAGCCACGTGATCAGTGCATGATCAGCCAAATGATCAGTGCATGATCAATCACGTGATCAGTGCATGATCAGCCACGTGATCAGTGCATGATCAGTCACGTGATCAGTACATCATCAGTCACGTGAACAGTGCATGATCAATTACATGATCTGTGCATGATCAGTCACGTGACCAGTATATGGTAGCTACGTGATCATTCCATGACCAGCCACGTGAGCAGTGCATGATAGCCACGTGATGTGTGCATGATGAGTTACGTGAGCAGAGTATGATCAGCCACGTGATCAGTGCATGAGTGCCACGTGATCAGTGCATGATATGTCACGTGACAGGTGTGTGATCAGGCACGTGAACAGTGCATGTTCAGCCACGTGATCAGTGCATGATAGCCACGTGATCAGTGCATGATCAGTTACGTGAGCAGTGTATGATCAGCCACGTGATCAGTGCATGGTCAGACACGTGAACAGTGTATGATCAGGCACGTGATCAGTGCATGATATCCAAGTGATCAGTGCATGATCAATCACGTGATCAGTGTATGATCAGCCACGTGAACAGTGCATGCTCAGTCACGTGATCTGGGCCTGCTGAGCTGCGTGATTACTGTCTGCTCATCTGCTTGACAATTGCCAGCTGAGCTGCACGATTCCTGCCTGTCATCTGCTTGACAATTGCCAGCTGTGCTGCGTAATTCCTGCCTGCTCAGCTGCTTGATTATTGCCAGCTGAGCAGCATGATTCCTCACACCTGAGTTCCATGATTATTGCCTGCTGACTGTTTGATTCGTGCCTACTCAGCTCTTTGTTTATTGCCTCCAGAGGCACATGATCAGTGTATGATAGCAAACATGATCAGCGCATGATCAGTCACATGATCAGCGCCATTAAGTCACGTGATCACTACATGATAGTCATGTGATCAGTCCATGCTCAGTCACGGTATCAGTGCATGATCAGCCACGTGATCAGTGCATGATCTGTCACAAGATTAATGTATGATCATCCACGTGATCAGTGCATGGGCAGTCATGTGATCAGTGCATGATATAGACGTGATCAGTGCATGATCAGTCTCGTGATCAGTGCATGATAGCCACGTGATCAGTGCATGATCAGTCACCTGATGGGTGTATGATCATTCATGTGACCTGTACATGGTAGCTACATGATCATTGCATGATCAGCCACGTGAGTAGTGCATGATAGCCACGTGAGCACTGCATGATCAGTCACGTGATCAGTGCATGATCAGTCATGTGACCAGTACATGGTAGCTGCGTGATCATGCATGATCAGCCACGTGAGCAGTGCATGATAGCCACGTGATCAGTGCATGATCAGACACGTGATCAGTGCATGATCAGTCACGTGATCAGTGCATGATCAGTCACGTGATCAGTGCATGATAGCCACGTGATCAGTGCATGATAGCCACGTGATCAGTGCATGATCAGTCACGTGATCAGTGCATGATCAGCCACGTGATCAGTGCATGATCAGCCACGTGATCAGTGCATGATCAGTCATGTGATCAGTGCATGATAGCCCGTGATCAGTGCATGATCAGTCCCGTGATCAGTGCATGATCAGCCACGTGATCAGTGCATGATAGCCACGTGATCAGTGCATGATCAGTCACGTGATCAGTGCATGATCAGCCACGTGATCAGTGCATGATAGCCACGTGATCAGTGCATGATATTACGTGATCAGTGCATGATCAGCCACGTGATCAGTGCATGATAGCCACGTGATCAGTGCATGATCAGTCACGTGATCAGTGTGTGATCAGCCACGTGAACAGTGCATGCTCAGTCACGTGATCAGGGCCTGCTGAGCTGCGTGATTACTGTCTGCTCATCTGCTTGACAATTGCCAGCTGAGCTGCACGATTCCTGCCTGTCATCTGCTTGACAATTGCCACCTGTGCTGCGTAATTCCTGCCTGCTCAGCTGCTTGATTATTGCCAGCTGAGCAGCATGATTTCTCAGAGCTGAGTTCCATGATTATAGCCTGCTGACTGTTTCCTGCCTACTCAGCTCTTTGTTCATTGCCTCCAGAGGCACATGATCAGTGTATGACACCAAACATGATCAGCACATGATCAGTCACATGATCAGTGCATGATAAGCCACGTGATCAGTGCATGATCAGTCACGTGATCAGTGCATGATCAGTCATGTGATCAGTGCATGATAGCCACGTGATCAGTGCATGATCAGCCACGTGATCAGTGCATGATCAGCCACGTGATCAGTGCATGATCAGCACGTGATCAGTGCATGATCAGCCACGTGATCAGTGCATGATCATCCACGTGATCAGTGCATGATAGCCACGTGATCAGTGCATGATCAGTCACGTGATCAGTGCATGATCAGTCACGTGATCAGTGCATGATCAGTTACGTGATCAGTGCATGATCAGTCACGTGACCAGTGCATGGTAGCCACGTGATCATTGCATGACAGCCACGTGAGCAGTGCATGATAGCCACGTGATCAGTGCATGATCAGCTACGTGATCAGTGCATGATCAGCCACGTGATCAGTGCATGAGTGCCACGTGATCAGTGCATGATAGTCACGTGACAGGTGTGTGATCAGCCACGTGATCAGTGCATGATCAGCCACGTGATCAGTGCATGATAGCCACGTGATCAGTGCATGATCAGTCACGTGATCAGTGCATGATCAGCCACGTGATCAGTGCATGATCAGACACGTGATCAGTGCATGATCAGCCACGTGATCAGTGCATGATATCCACGTGATCAGTGCATGATCATCACGTGATCAGTGCATGATCAGTCACGTGATCAGTGCATGATCAGCCACGTGATCAGTGCATGATCAGCCACGTGATCAGTGCATGATCAATTACGTGATCAGTGCATGATCAGTCACGTGATCAGTGCATGGTAGCTACGTGATCAGTGCATGATCAGCCACGTGATCAGTGCATGATAGCCACGTGATCAGTGCATGATCAGTCACGTGATCAGTGCATGATCAGTCACGTGATCAGTGCATGATAGTCACGTGATCAGTGCATGATCAATCACGTGATCAGTGCATGATCAGTCACGTGATCAGTGCATGATAGCTACGTGATCAGTGCATGATCAGCCACGTGATCAGTGCATGATAGCCACGTGATCAGTGCATGATCAGTCACATGATCAGTGCATGATCATCCACGTGATCAGTGCATGATCAGTCACGTGATCAGTGCATGATATAGACGTGATCAGTGCATGATCAGTCACGTGATCAGTGCATGATCAGCCACGTGATCAGTGCATGATAGCCACGTGATCAGTGCATGATAGCCAGTGATCAGTGCATGATCAGTCACGTGATCAGTGCATGATCAGCCACGTGATCAGTGCATGATAGCCACTGATCAGTGCATGATCAGTCACGTGATCAGTGCATGATCAGTCACGTGATCAGTGCATGATCAGCCACGTGATCAGTGCATGATCAGCCACGTGATCAGTGCATGATCAGTCACGTGATCAGTGCATGATCAGTCACGTGATCAGTGCATGATCAGTCACGTGATCAGTGCATGATCAGCCACGTGATCAGTGCATGATAGCCACGTGATCAGTGCATGATCAGCCACGTGATCAGTGCATGATCAGCCACGTGATCAGTGCATGATCAGCCACGTGATCAGTGCATGATCAGCCACGTGATCAGTGCATGATCAGTCACGTGATCAGTGCATGATCAGTCACGTGATCAGTGCATGATCGTTTACGTGATCAGTGCATGATCAGTCACGTGACCAGTACATGGTAGCTACGTGATCATTGCATGATCAGCCACGTGATCAGTGCATGATAGCCACGTGATCAGTGCATGATCAGTCACGTGATCAGTGTATGATCAGCCACGTGATCAGTGCATGAGTGCCACGTGATCAGTGCATGATAGTCACGTGACAGTGCATGATCAGCCACGTGATCAGTGCATGATCAGCCACGTGATCAGTGCATGATAGCCACGTGATCAGTGCATGATCAGTTACGTGATCAGTGCATGATCAGCCACGTGATCAGTGCATGATCAGCCACGTGAACAGTGCATGATCAGCCACGTGATCAGTGCATGATAGCCACGTGATCAGTGCATGATCAGTTACGTGATCAGTGTATGATCAGCCACGTGATCAGTGCATGGTCAGACACGTGAACAGTGTATGATCAGCCACGTGATCAGTGCATGATATCCACGTGATCAGTGCATGATCAGTCACGTGATCAGTGTATGATCAGCCACGTGAACAGTGCATGCTCAGTCACGTGATCTGGGCCTGCTGAGCTGCGTGATTACTGTCTGCTCATCTGCTTGACAATTGCCAGCTGTGCTGTGTAATTCCTGCCTGCTCAGCTGCTTGATTATTGCCAGCTGAGCAGCATGATTCCTCACAGCTGAGTTCCATGATTATTGCCTGCTGACTGTTTGATTCGTGCCTACTCAGCTCTTTGTTTATTGCCTCCAGAGGCACATGATCAGTGTATGATAGCAAACATGATCAGCGCATGATCAGTCACATGATCAGCGCCATTAAGTCACGTGATCACTACATGATAGTCATGTGATCAGTCCATGCTCAGTCACGGTATCAGTGCATGATCAGCCACGTGATCAGTGCATGATCTGTCACATGATTAGTGTATGATCATCCACGTGATCAGTGCATGGGCAGTCATGTGATCAGTGCATGATATAGACGTGATCAGTGCATGATCAGTCTCGTGATCAGTGCATGATAGCCACGTGATCAGTGCATGATCAGTCACCTGATGGGTGTATGATCATTCACGTGACCTGTACATGGTAGCTACATGATCATTGCATGATCAGCCACGTGAGTAGTGCATGATAGCCACGTGATCACTGCATGATCAGTCACGTGATCAGTGCATGATCAGTCATGTGACCAGTACATGGTAGCTGCGTGATCATGCATGATCAGCCACGTGAGCAGTGCATGATAGCCACGTGATCAGTGCATGATCAGACACGTGATCAGTGCATGATCAGTCACGTGATCAGTGCATGATCAGCCACGTGATCAGTGCATGATCAGGCACGTGATCAGTGCATGTCAGCCAAGTGATCAGTGCATGATAGCCACGTGATCAGTGCATGATCAGTCACGTGATCAGTGCATGATCAGCCACGTGATCAGTGCATGATCAGCCACGTGATCAGTGCATGATCAGTCACGTGATCAGTGCATGATCAGCCACGTGATCAGTGCATGATGATTCATGTGATCAGTGCATGATAGCCCGTGATCAGTGCATGATCAGTCACGTGATCAGTGCATGATCAGCCACGTGATCAGTGCATGATAGCCACGTGATCAGTGCATGATCAGTCCCGTGATCAGTGCATGATAGCCACGTGATCAGTGCATGATAGCCACGTGATCAGTGCATGATCAGTCACGTGATCAGTGCATGATCAGCCACGTGATCAGTGCATGATCAGTCACGTGATCAGTGCATGATCAGCCACGTGATCAGTGCATGATCAGTTACGTGATCAGTGCATGATCAGTCACGTGATCAGTGCATGATGAGCCACGTGATCAGTGCATGATCAGTCACGTGATCAGTGCATGATCAGCCACGTGATCAGTGCATGATAGCCACGTGATCAGTGCATGATCAGCCACGTGATCAGTGCATGATCAGCCACGTGATCAGTGCATGATCAGTCACGTGATCAGTGCATGATCAGTCACGTGAACAGTGCATGATCGTTTACGTGATCTGTGCATGATCAGTCACGTGACCAGTATATGGTAGCTACGTGATCATTCCATGATCAGCCACGTGAGCAGTGCATGATAGACACCTGATGTGTGCATGATGAGTTACGTGAGCAGAGTATGATCAGCCACGTGATCAGTGCATGAGTGCCACGTGATCAGTGCATGATATGTCACGTGACAGGTGTGTGATCAGCCACGTGAACAGTGCATGTTCAGCCACGTGATCAGTGCATGATAGCCACGTGATCAGTGCATGATCAGTTACGTGAGCAGTGTATGATCAGCCACGTGATCAGTGCATGGTCAGACACGTGAACAGTGTATGATCAGCCACGTGATCAGTGCATGATATCCAAGTGATCAGTGCATGATCAATCACGTGATCAGTGTATGATCAGCCACGTGAACAGTGCATGCTCAGTCACGTGATCTGGGCCTGCTGAGCTGCGTGATTACTGTCTGCTCATCTGCTTGACAATTGCCAGCTGAGCTGCACGATTCCTGCCTGTCATCTGCTTGACAATTGCCAGCTGTGCTGCGTAATTCCTGCCTGCTCAGCTGCTTGATTATTGCCAGCTGAGCAGCATGATTCCTCACACCTGAGTTCCATGATTATTGCCTGCTGACTGTTTGATTCGTGCCTACTCAGCTCTTTGTTTATTGCCTCCAGAGGCACATGATCAGTGTATGATAGCAAACATGATCAGCGCATGATCAGTCACATGATCAGCGCCATTAAGTCACGTGATCACTACATGATAGTCATGTGATCAGTCCATGCTCAGTCACGGTATCAGTGCATGATCAGCCACGTGATCAGTGCATGATCTGTCACATGATTAGTGTATGATCATCCACGTGATCAGTGCATGGGCAGTCATGTGATCAGTGCATGATATAGACGTGATCAGTGCATGATCAGTCTCGTGATCAGTGCATGATAGCCACGTGATCAGTGCATGATCAGTCACCTGATGGGTGTATGATCATTCACGTGACCTGTACATGGTAGCTACATGATCATTGCATGATCAGCCACGTGAGTAGTGCATGATAGCCACGTGATCAGTGCATGATCAGTCACGTGATCAGTGCATGATCAGTCACGTGATCAGTGCATGCTGAGCTGCGTGATTACTGTCTGCTCATCTGCTTGACAATTGCCAGCTGAGCTGCACGATTCCTGCCTGTCATCTGCTTGACAATTGCCAGCTGTGCTGTGTAATTCCTGCCTGATCAGCTGCTTGATTATTGCCAGCTGAGCAGCATGATTCCTCACACCTGAGTTCCATGATTATTGCCTGCTGACTGTTTGATCGTGCCTACTCAGCTCTTGTTTATTGCCTCCAGAGGCACATGATCAGTGCATGATAGCAAACATGATCAGCGCATGATCAGTCACATGATCAGTGCCATTAAGTCACGTGATCAGTGCATGATAGTCATGTGATCAGTGCATGATCAGTCACGTGATCAGTGCATGATCAGCCACGTGATCAGTGCATGATCAGTCCCGTGATCAGTGTATGATCAGCCACGTGATCAGTGCATGATAGCCACGTGATCAGTGCATGATCAGTCACGTGATCAGTGTGTGATCAGCCACGTGAACAGTGCATGCTCAGTCACGTGATCAGGGCCTGCTGAGCTGCGTGATTACTGTCTGCTCATCTGCTTGACAATTGCCAGCTGAGCTGCACGATTCCTGCCTGTCATCTGCTTGACAATTGCCACCTGTGCTGCGTAATTCCTGCCTGCTCAGCTACTTGATTATTGCCAGCTGAGCAGCATGATTTCTCAGAGCTGAGTTCCATGATTATAGCCTGCTGATTGTTTCCTGCCTACTCAGCTCTATGTTCATTGCCTCCAGAGGCACATGATCAGTGTATGACACCAAACATGATCAGTGCATGATCAGTCACATGATCAATGCATGACAATCCAGGTGATCAGTGCATGATCAGTCACGTGATCAGTGCATGATCAGTCACGTGATCAGTGCATGATAGCCACGTGATCAGTGCATGATCAGCCACGTGATCAGTGCATGATCAGCCACGTGATCAGTGCATGATCAGCACGTGATCAGTGCATGATCAGCCACGTGATCAGTGCATGATCAGCCACGTGATCAGTGCATGATAGCCACGTGATCAGTGCATGATCAGTCACGTGATCAGTGCATGATCAGTCACGTGATCAGTGCATGATCAGCCACGTGATCAGTGCATGATCAGTCACGTGACCAGTGCATGATAGCCACGTGATCATTGCATGATCAGCCACGTGATCAGTGCATGATAGCCACGTGATCAGTGCATGATCAGTTACGTGATCAGTGCATGATCAGCCACGTGATCAGTGCATGAGTGCCACGTGATCAGTGCATGATATGTCACGTGACAGTGTGTGATCAGCCACGTGATCAGTGCATGATCAGCCACGTGATCAGTGCATGATAGCCACGTGATCAGTGCATGATCAGTTACGTGATCAGTGCATGATCAGCCACGTGATCAGTGCATGATCAGACACGTGATCAGTGCATGATCAGCCACGTGATCAGTGCATGATATACAAGTGATCAGTGCATGATCATCACGTGATCAGTGCATGATCAGTCACGTGATCAGTGCATGATCAGCCACGTGATCAGTGCATGATCAGCCACGTGATCAGTGCATGATCAGTTACGTGATCAGTGCATGATCAGTCACGTGATCAGTGCATGGTAGCTACGTGATCATTGCATGATCAGCCACATGAGCCGTGCATGATAGCCACGTGATCAGTGCATGATCAGTCACGTGATCAGTGCATGATCAGTCACGTGATCAGTGCATGATCAGTCACGTGATCAGTGCATGATCAATTACGTGATCAGTGCATGATCAGTCACGTGATCAGTGCATGGTAGCTACGTGATCAGTGCATGATCAGCCACGTGATCAGTGCATGATAGCCACGTGATCAGTGCATGATCAGTCACGTGATCAGTGCATGATCATCCACGTGATCAGTGCATGATCAGTCACGTGATCAGTGCATGATATAGACGTGATCAGTGCATGATC
This sequence comes from Bos javanicus, assembly GCF_032452875.1. NCBI lineage: Eukaryota > Metazoa > Chordata > Mammalia > Artiodactyla > Bovidae > Bos > Bos javanicus. The sequence goes on from NW_026893636.1 coordinate 135,058, forward strand.
AGTCACGTGATCAGTGCATGATCAGCCACGTGATCAGTGCATGATAGCCACGTGATCAGTGCATGATAGCCAGTGATCAGTGCATGATCAGTCACGTGATCAGTGCATGATCAGCCACGTGATCAGTGCATGATAGCCACTGATCAGTGCATGATCAGTCACGTGATCAGTGCATGATCAGTCACGTGATCAGTGCATGATCAGCCACGTGATCAGTGCATGATCAATCACGTGATCAGTGCATGATCAGTCACGTGATCAGTGCATGATCAGTCACGTGATCAGTGCATGATCAGTCACGTGATCAGTGCATGATAGCCACGTGATCAGTGCATGATAGCCACGTGATCAGTGCATGATCAGTCACGTGATCAGTGCATGATCAGCCACGTGATCAGTGCATGATCAGGCACGTGATCAGTGCATGATCAGCCACGTGATCAGTGCATGATAGACACTTTATCAGTGCATGATCAGTCACGTGATCAGTGCATGATCAGTCACGTGATCAGTGCATGATCAGTCACGTGATCAGTGCATGATCAGTCACGTGATCAGTGCATGATCAGCCACGTGATCAGTGCATGATAGCCACGTGATCAGTGCATGATCAGTCACGTGATCAGTGCATGATCAGTCACGTGATCAGTGCATGATCAGCCACGTGATCAGTGCATGATAGCCACGTGATCAGTGCATGATCAGTCACGTGATCAGTGCATGATCAGTCACGTGATCAGTACATGGTAGCTGCGTGATCATGCATGATCAGCCACGTGATCAGTGCATGATAGCCACGTGATCAGTGCATGATCAGTCACGTGATCAGTGCATGATCAGCCACGTGATCAGTGCATGATCAGTCACGTGATCAGTGCATGTCCAGCCACGTGATCAGTGCATGATAGCCACGTGATCAGTGCATGATCAGCCACGTGATCAGTGCATGATCAGTCACGTGATCAGTGCATGATCAGCCACGTGATCAGTGCATGATAGCCACGTGATCAGTGCATGATCAGTCACGTGATCAGTGCATGATCAGCCACGTGATCAGTGCATGATCAGGCACGTGATCAGTGCATGATCAGCCACGTGATCAGTGCATGATAGTCACGTGATCAGTGCATGATCAGTCACGTGATCAGTGCATGATAGCCACGTGATCAGTGCATGATAGCCACGTGATCAGTGCATGATCAGTCACGTGATCAGTGCATGATCATCCACGTGATCAGTGCATGATCAGTCATGTGATCAGTGCATGATAGCCCGTGATCAGTGCATGATCAGTCCCGTGATCAGTGCATGATCAGCCACGTGATCAGTGCATGATAGCCACGTGATCAGTGCATGATCAGTCACGTGATCAGTGCATGATCAGCCACGTGATCAGTGCATGATCAGCCACGTGATCAGTGCATATCTTACGTGAACAATGCATGATCAGCCACGTGATCAGTGCATGATAGCCACGTGATCAGTGCATGATCATTCACGTGATCAGTGTGTGATCAGCCACGTGAACAGTGCATGCTCAGTCACGTGATCAGGGCCTGCTGAGCTGCGTGATTACTGTCTGCTCATCTGCTTGACAATTGCCAGCTGAGCTGCACGATTCCTGCCTGTCATCTGCTTGACAATTGCCAGCTGTGCTGCGTAATTCCTGCCTGCTCAGCTGCTTGATTATTGCCAGCTGAGCAGCATGATTCCTCACAGCTGAGTTCCATGATTATAGCCTGCTGACTGTTTCGTGCCTACTCAGCTCTTTGTTCATTGCCTCCAGAGGCACATGATCAGTGTATGATACCAAACATGATCAGCGCATGATCAGTCACATGATCAATGCATGACAATCCAGGTGATCAGTGCATGATCAGTCACGTGATCAGTGCATGATCAGTCACGTGATCAGTGCATGATAGCCACGTGATCAGTGCATGATCAGCCACGTGATCAGTGCATGATCAGCCACGTGATCAGTGCATGATAGCACGTGATCAGTGCATGATCAGCCACGTGATCAGTGCATGATCAGCCACGTGATCAGTGCATGATAGCCACGTGATCAGTGCATGATCAGTCACGTGATCAGTGCATGATCAGTCACGTGATCAGTGCATGATCAGTTACGTGATCAGTGCATGATCAGTCACGTGACCAGTGCATGGTAGCCACGTGATCATTGCATGATCAGCCACGTGATCAGTGCATGATAGCCACGTGATCAGTGCATGATCAGTTACGTGATCAGTGCATGATCAGCCACGTGATCAGTGCATGAGTGCCACGTGATCAGTGCATGATATGTCACGTGACAGTGTGTGATCAGCCACGTGATCAGTGCATGATCAGCCACGTGATCAGTGCATGATAGCCACGTGATCAGTGCATGATCAGTCACGTGATCAGTGCATGATCAGCCACGTGATCAGTGCATGATCAGACACGTGATCAGTGCATGATCAGCCACGTGATCAGTGCATGATATCCACGTGATCAGTGCATGATCATCACGTGATCAGTGCATGATCAGTCACGTGATCAGTGCATGATCAGCCACGTGATCAGTGCATGATCAGCCACGTGATCAGTGCATGATCAATTACGTGATCAGTGCATGATCAGTCACGTGATCAGTGCATGGTAGCTACGTGATCATTGCATGATCAGCCACATGAGCCGTGCATGATAGCCACGTGATCAGTGCATGATCAGTCACGTGATCAGTGCATGATCAGTCACGTGATCAGTGCATGATCAGTCACGTGATCAGTGCATGATCAATTACGTGATCAGTGCATGATCAGTCACGTGATCAGTACATGGTAGCTACGTGATCAGTGCATGATCAGCCACGTGATCAGTGCATGATAGCCACGTGATCAGTGCATGATCAGTCACATGATCAGTGTATGATCATCCACGTGATCAGTGCATGATCAGTCACGTGATCAGTGCATGATATAGACGTGATCAGTGCATGATCAGTCACGTGATCAGTGCATGATCAGCCACGTGATCAGTGCATGATAGCCACGTGATCAGTGCATGATAGCCAGTGATCAGTGCATGATCAGTCACGTGATCAGTGCATGATCAGCCACGTGATCAGTGCATGATAGCCACTGATCAGTGCATGATCAGTCACGTGATCAGTGCATGATCAGTCACGTGATCAGTGCATGATCAGCCACGTGATCAGTGCATGATCAGCCACGTGATCAGTGCATGATCAGTCACGTGATCAGTGCATGATCAGTCACGTGATCAGTGCATGATCAGTCACGTGATCAGTGCATGATAGCCACGTGATCAGTGCATGATAGCCACGTGATCAGTGCATGATCAGTCACGTGATCAGTGCATGATCAGCCACGTGATCAGTGCATGATCAGGCACGTGATCAGTGCATGTCCAGCCACGTGATCAGTGCATGATAGCCACGTGATCAGTGCATGATCAGCCACGTGATCAGTGCATGATCAGTCACGTGATCAGTGCATGATAGCCACGTGATCAGTGCATGATAGCCACGTGATCAGTGCATGATCAGTCACGTGATCAGTGCATGATCAGCCACGTGATCAGTGCATGATCAGTCACGTGATCAGTGCATGATCAGCCACGTGATCAGTGCATGATAGCCACGTGATCAGTGCATGATCAGTCACGTGATCAGTGCATGATAGCCACGTGATCAGTGCATGATCAGCCACGTGATCAGTGCATGATCAGTCACGTGATCAGTGCATGATCATCCACGTGATCAGTGCATGTCAGTCATGTGATCAGTGCATGATAGCCCGTGATCAGTGCATGATCAGTCCCGTGATCAGTGCATGATCAGCCACGTGATCAGTGCATGATAGCTACGTGATCAGTGCATGATCAGTCACGTGATCAGTGCATGATCAGCCACGTGATCAGTGCATGATAGCCACGTGATCAGTGCATGATCAGTTACGTGATCAGTGCATGATCAGTCACGTGATCAGTGCATGATCAGTCACGTGATCAGTGCATGATCAGTCACGTGATCAGTGCATGATAGCCACGTGATCAGTGCATGATAGCCACGTGATCAGTGCATGATCAGTCACGTGATCAGTGCATGATCAGCCACGTGATCAGTGCATGATCAGGCACGTGATCAGTGAATGATCAGACAAGTGATCAGTGCATGATAGACACGTTATCAGTGCATGATCAGTCACGTGATCAGTGCATGATCAGTCACGTGATCAGTGCATGATCAGTCCCGTGATCAGTGTATGATCAGCCACGTGAGTAGTGCATGATAGCCACGTGATCACTGCATGATCAGTCACGTGATCAGTGCATGATCAGTCATGTGACCAGTACATGGTAGCTGCGTGATAATCGCATGATCAGCCACGTGATCAGTGCATGATAGCCACGTGATCAGTGCATGATCAGACACGAGATCAGTGCATGATCAGCCACGTGATCAGTGCATGACCAGGCACGTGATCAGTGTATGTCCAGCCAAGTGATCAGTGCATGATCAGTCACGTGATCAGTGCATGGTAGCTACGTGATCAGTGCATGATCAGCCACGTGATCAGTGCATGACCAGTCACGTGATCAGTGCATGATCAGCCACGTGGTCAGTGCATGATCAGGCACGTGATCAGTGTATGTGCAGCCAAGTTATCAGTGCATGATAGCCACGTTATCAGTGCATGATCAGTCACGTGATCAGAACATGATAGCCAGGTGATCAGTGCATGATAGCCACGTGATCAGTGCATGATCAGTCACGTGATCAGTGCATGATCATCCACGTGATCAGTGCATGTGGAGTCATGTAATCAATGCATGATAGCGCCTTGATCAGGGCACGATCAGTCCCGTGATGAGTGTATGATCAGCCAAGTGATCAGTGCAAGATAGCTACGTGATCAGTGCATGATCAGTCATATGATCAGTGCATGATTAGCCACGTCATCAGTGCATGATAGCCACGTGATCGGTGCATACTCTTACGTGAACAATGCATGCACAATCACGTGATCAGTGCATGAGAGCCACGTGATCAGTGCATGATCATTCACGTGATAGGTGTGTGATCAGCCATGTGAACAGTGCATGCTCAGTCACGATATCAGGGCCTGCTGAGCTGCGTGATTACTGTCTGCTCATCTGCTTGACAATTTCCAGCTGAGGTGCACGATTCCTGCCTGCCATCTCCTTGACAATTGCCACCTGTGCTGCGTAATTCCTGCCTGCTCATTTATTTGATTATTGCCAGCTGAGCAGCATGATTTCTCAGAGCTGAGTTCCATGATTATAGCCTGCTGACTGTTTCCTGCCTACTCAGCTCTATGTTCTTTGCCTCCAGAGGCACATGATCACTGTGTGACACCAAACATGATCAGCACATGATCAGTCACATGATCAATGCATGACATGCCAGGTGATCAGTGCATGATCAACTACGTGATCAGTGCATGATCAGTCACGTGAGCACTATATGGTAGCTAGGTGATCATTGCATGATCAGCCACATGAGCCGCGCATGATAGCCACGAGATCAGTGCATGATCAGTCAAGTGATCAGTGCATGATCACTCACATTAACAGTGCATGATAAGTCAGCTGATCAGTGCATGAACAATTACGTGATCAGTGCATGATCACTCACGTGACCAGTACATGGTAGCTACGTCATCATTGCATGAGCAGCCTCGTGAGCAGTGCATGATAGCCACGTGATCAGTGCATGATCCGTCGCATGATCAGTGTATGATCATCCGGGTGATCAGTGCATGGGCAGTCATGTGATCAGTGCATGATATAGACGTGATCAGTGCATGATCAGTCTCGTGATCAGTGTATGATCAACCACGTGATCAGTGCACGATAGCCAGGTAATGAGTGCACGATAGCCAGATGATCAGTGCATTATCAGTCACGTGATCAGTGTATGATCAGCCAAGTAATCAGTGCATGATAGCCAACTGATCAGTGGATGATCCGTCACGTGATCAGTGCATGGTCAGTCACGTGATCATTGCATGATCAGCCACGTGATCAGTGCATGATCAGTCACGTGATCAGTGCATGATCAGTCACGTGATCTGTGCATGATAGCCAGGTGATCAGTGCATGATAGCCACGTGATCAGTGCATGATCAGTCACGTGATCAGTGCATGATCAGCCACGTGATCAGTGCATGATCAGGCACGTGATCAGTGTATGTGCAGCCAAGTGATCAGTGCATGATAGACACGTTATCAGTGCATGATCAGTCACGTGATCAGTGCATGATCAGTCACATGATCTGTACATGGTCAGTCACGTGAACAGTGCGTGATCATTTATGTAATCTGTATATGACCAGCCAAGTGATCAGTGCATGATAGCCACGTGATCGGTGCATGATCAGGCACGTGATTAGTGTATGTGCAGCCAAATGATCAGTGCATGATAGACACGTTATCAGTGCATGATCAGTCACGTGATCAGTGCATGATCAGTCACATGATCTGTACATGGTCAGTCACGTGAACAGTGGGTGATCATTTATGTAATCTGTATATGACCAGCCAAGTGATCAGTGCATGATCAGCCACGTGATCAGTGCATGATCAGGCACGTGATCAGTGTATGTGCAGCCAAGTGATCAGTGCATGATAGACACGTTATCAGTGCATGATCAGTCACGTGATCAGTGCATGATCAGTCACATGATCTGTACATGGTCAGTCACGTGAACAGTGCGTGATCATTTATGTAATCTGTATATGACCAGCCAAGTGATCAGTGCATGATAGCCACGTGATCAGTGCATGATCAGTCCCGTGATCAGTGTATGATCAGCCACGTGAGTAGTGCATGATAGCCACGTGATCACTGCATGATCAGTCACGTGATCAGTGCATGATCAGTCATGTGACCAGTACATGGTAGCTGCGTGATAATCGCATGATCAGCCACGTGAGCAGTGCATGATAGCCACGTGATCAGTGCATGATCAGACACGAGATCAGTGCATGATCAGCCACGTGATCAGTGCATGACCAGGCACGTGATCAGTGTATGTCCAGCCAAGTGATCAGTGCATGATAGCCACGTGATCAGTGCATGATCAGCCACGTGATCAGTGCATGATCAGTCACGTGATCTGTGCATGATAGCCAGGTGATCAGTGGATGATAGCCACGTGATCAGTGCATGATCAGTCACGTGATCAGTGCATGATCAGCCACGTGGTCAGTGCATGATCAGGCACGTGATCAGTGTATGTGCAGCCAAGTTATCAGTGCATGATAGACACGTTATCAGTGCATGATCAGTCACGTGATCAGTACATGATAGCCAGGTGATCAGTGCATGATAGCCACGTGATCAGTGCATGATCAGTCACGTGATCAGTGCATGATCATCCACGTGATCAGTGCATGTGGAGTCATGTAATCAATGCATGATAGCGCCTTGATCAGGGCTCGATCAGTCCCGTGATGAGTGTATGATCAGCCAAGTGATCAGTGCAAGATAGCTACGTGATCAGTGCATGATCAGTCATATGATCAGTGCATGATTAGCCACGTCATCAGTGCATGATAGCCACGTGATCGGTGCATACTCTTACGTGAACAATGCATGCGCAATCACATGATCAGTGCATGAGAGCCACGTGATCAGTGAATGATCATTCACGTGATAGGTGTGTGATCAGCCATGTGAACAGTGCATGCTCAGTCACGATATCAGGGCCTGCTGAGCTGGGTGATTACTGTCTGCTCATCTGCTTGACAATTTCCAGCTGAGGTGCACGATTCCTGCCTGCCATCTCCTTGACAATTGCCACCTGTGCTGCGTAATTCCTGCCTGCTCATTTATTTGATTATTGCCAGCTGAGCAGCATGATTTCTCAGAGCTGAGTTCCATGATTATAGCCTGCTGACTGTTTCCTGCCTACTCAGCTCTATGTTCTTTGCCTCCAGAGGCACATGATCACTGTGTGACACCAAACATGATCAGCACATGATCAGTCACATGATCAATGCATAACAATCCAGGTGATCAGTGCATGATCAATTACGTGATCAGTGCATGATCAGTCATGTGACCAGTACATGGTAGCTGTGTGATCATTGCATGATCAGCCACGTGATCAGTGCATGATCAGAGACGTGATCAGTGCATGGTAGCTACGTGATCATTGCATGATCAGCCACGTGATCAGTGCATGATATCCACGTGATCAGTGCAGGATAGCCACGTGATCACTTCATGATTAGTCACGTGATCAGTACATGATCAGTCACGTGAACAGTGCATGATCATTTACGTGATCTGTGCATGATCAGTCACGTGACCAGTGTACGGTAGCTTCGTGATCATTCCATGACGAACCACGTGAGCAGTGCATGATAGCCACGTGATGTGTGCATGATGAGTTACGTGAGCAGAGTATGATCAGCCACGTGATCAGTGCATGAGTGCCACGTGATCAGTACATGATATGTCACGTGACAGATGTGTGATCAGCCACGTGAACAGTGCATGTTCAGCCACGTATTCAGTGTATGATAGCCACGTGATCAGTGCATGATCAGTTACGTGAGCAGTGTATGATCAGCCACGTGATCAGTGCATGGTCAGACACGTCAACAGTGTATGATCAGCCACGTGATCAGTGCATGATATCCAAGTGATCAGTGCATGATCATCACGTGATCAGTGCATGATCAGTCACGTGATCAGTGGATGACATCCAAGTGATCAGTGCATGATCATCACGTGATCAGTGTATGATCAGCCACGTGAACAGTGCATGCTCAGTCACATGATCAGGGCCTGCTGAACTGCGTGATTACTGTCTGCTCATCTGCTTGACAATTGCCAGCTGAGCTGCACGATTCCTGCCTGTCATCTGCTTGACAATTGCCAGCTGTGCTGTGTAATTCCTGCCTGCTCAGCTGCTTGATTATTGCCAGCTGAGCAGCATGATTCCTCACAGCTGAGTTCCATGATTATTGCCTGCTGACTGTTTGATTCGTGCCTACTCAGCTCTTTGTTTATTGCCTCCAGAGGCACATGATCAGTGTATGATAGCAAACATCATCAGCGCATGATCAGTCACATGATCAGCGCCATTAAGTCACGTGATCACCACAGGATAGTCATGTGATCAGTCCATGCTCAGTCACAGTATCAGTGCATGATCAGCCACGTGATCAGTGCATGATCTGTCACATGATTAGTGTATGATCATCCACGTGATCAGTGCATGGGCAGTTATGTGATCAGTGCATGATATAGACGTGATCAGTGCATGATCAGTCTCATGATCAGTGCATGATCAGTCACCTGATGGGTGTATGATCATTCACGTGACCTGTACATGGTAGCTACATGATCATTGCATGATCAGCCACGTGAGTAGTGCATGATAGCCACGTGATCACTGCATGATCAGTCACGTGATCAGTGCATGATCAGTCATGTGACGAGTACATGGTAGCTGGGTGATCATCGCATGATCAGCCACGTGAGCAGTGAATGATAGCCACGTGATCAGTGCATGATCAGACACGAGATCAGTGCATTATCAGTCAGGTGATCAGTGCATGATCAGCCACGTGATCAGTGCATGACCAGGCACGTGATCAGTGTATGTCCAGCCAAGTGATCAGTGCATGATAGCCACGTGATAAGTGCATGATCAGTCACGTGATCAGTGCATGATCAGTCACGTGATCTGTGCATGATAGCCAGGTGATCAGTGCATGATAGCCACGTGATCAGTGCATGATAAGTCACGTGATCAGTGCATGATCAGCCACGTGATCAGTGCATGATCAGGCACGTGATCAGTGTATGTGCAGCCAAGTGATCAGTGCATGATAGACACGTTATCAGTGCATGATCAGTCACGTGATCAGTGCATGATCCGTCACGTGATCAGTACATGATAGCCAGGTGATCATGGCTAATATCCACGTGAATCAGTGCATGATCAGTCACGTGATCAGTGCATGGTCAGTCACGTGATCAGTGCATGATCATCCACGTGATCAGTGCATGTGGAGTCATGTAATCAATGCATGATAGCGCCTTGATCAGGGCACGATATGTCCCGTGATGAGTGTATGATCAGCCAAGTGATCAGTGCAAGATAGCTACGTGATCAGTGCATGATCAGTCATATGATCAGTGCATGATTAGCCACGTCATCAGTGCATGATAGCCACGTGATCAGTGCATACTCTTACGTGAACAATGCATGCACAATCACGTGATCAGTGCATGAGAGCCACGTGATCAGTGCATGATCATTCACGTGATAGGTGTGTGATCAGCCATGTGAACAGTGCATGCTCAGTCACGATATCAGGGCCTGCTGAGCTGGGTGATTACTGTCTGCTCATCTGCTTGACAATTTCCAGCTGAGGTGCACGATTCCTGCCTGCCATCTCCTTGACAATTGCCACCTGTGCTGCGTAATTCCTGCCTGCTCATTTATTTGATTATTGCCAGCTGAGCAGCATGATTTCTCAGAGCTGAGTTCCATGATTATAGCCTGCTGACTGTTTCCTGCCTACTCAGTTCTATGTTCTTTGCCTCCAGAGGCACATGATCACTGTGTGACACCAAACATGATCAGCACATGATCAGTCACATGATCAATGCATAACAATCCAGGTGATCAGTGCATGATCAATTACGTGATCAGTGCATGATCAATCATGTGACCAGTACATGGTAGCTGTGTGATCATTGCATGATCAGCCACGTGATCAGTGCATGATCAGAGACGTGATCAGTGCATGGTAGCTACGTGATCATTGCATGATCAGCCACGTGATCAGTGCATGATATCCACGTGATCAGTGCAGGATAGCCACGTGATCACTTCATGATTAGTCACGTGATCAGTACATGATCAGTCACGTGAACAGTGCATGATCATTTACGTGATCTGTGCATGATCAGTCACGTGACCAGTGTATGATCAGCCAAGTAATCAGTGCATGATAGCCAACTGATCAGTGGATGATTCGTCACGTGATAAGTGCATGGTCAGTCACGTGATCATTGCATGATCAGCGACGTGATCAGTGCATGATCCATTAGGTGATCAATGCATGATCAGTCACGTGATCAGTACATGATCAGTCACGTGAACAGTGCATGATCAGTCATGTGATCATTGTATGACCAGCCAAGTGATCAGTGTATGATAGCCACTTGATCAGTGTATGTTCAGCCACGTGATCAGTGCATGATCAGCCAAATGATAAGTGCATGATCAATTACGTGATCAGTGCATGATCAGCCACGTGATCAGTGCATGATCAGTCACGTGATCAGTACATCATCAGTCACGTGAACAGTGCATGATCGTTTACATGATCTGTGCATGATCAGTCACGTGACCAGTATATGGTAGCTACGTGATCATTCCATGACCAGCCACGTGAGCAGTGCATGATAGAAACCTGATGTGTGCATGATGAGTTACGAGAGCAGAGTATGATCAGCCACGTGATCAGTGCATGAGTGCCACGTGATCAGTGCATGATATGTCACGTGACAGGTGTGTGATCAGCCACGTGAACAGTGCATGTTCAGCCACGTGATCAGTGCATGATAGCCACGTGATCAGTGCATAATCAGTTATGTGAGCAGTGTATGATCAGCCACGTGAGCAGTGCATGGTCAGACACGTGAACAGTGTATGATCAGCCACGTGATCAGTGCATGATATCCAAGTGATCAGTGCATGATCAATCACGTGAACAGTGTATGATCAGCCACGTGAACAGTGCATGCTCAGTCACGTGATCTGGGCCTGCTGAGCTGCGTGATTACTGTCTGCTCATCTGCTTGACAATTGCCAGCTGAGCTGCGTAATTCCTGCCTGCTCAGCTGCTTGATTTTTGCCAGCTGAGCAGCATGATTCCTCACACCTGAGTTCCATGATTATTGCCTGCTGACTGTTTGATTCGTGCCTACTCAGCTCTTTGTTTATTGCCTCCAGAGGCACATGATCAGTGTATGATAGCAAACATGATCAGCGCATGATCAGTCACATGATCAGCGTCATTAAGTCACGTGATCACTACATGATAGTCATGTGATCAGTCCATGCTCAGTCACGGTATCAGTGCATGATCAGCCACGTGATCAGTGCATGATCTGTCACATGATTAGTGTATGATCACCCACGTGATCAGTGCATGGGCAGTCATGTGATCAGTGAATGATATAGACGTGATCAGTGCATGATCAGTCTCGTGATCAGTGCATGATAGCCACGTGATCAGTGCATGATAGCCACGTGATCAGTGCATGATCAGTCACCTGATGGGTGTATGATCATTCACGTGACCTGTACATGGTAGCTACATGATCATTGCATGATCAGCCACGTGAGTAGTGCATGATAGCCACGTGATCACTGCATGATCAGTCACGTGATCAGTGCATGATCAGTCATGTGACCAGTACATGGTAGCTGCGTGATCATCGCTGGATCAACCACGTGAGCAGTGCATGATAGCCAGTGCATGATCAGACACGAGATCAGTGCATGATCAGTCACGTGATCAGTGCATGATCAGCCACGTGATCAGTGCATGACCAGGCACGTGATCAGTGTATGTCCAGCCAAGTGATCAGTGCATGATAGCCACGTGATCAGTGCATGATCAGTCACGTGATCAGTGCATGATCAGTCACGTGATCTGTGCATGATAGCCAGGTGATCAGTGCATGATAGCCACGTGATCAGTGCATGATCAGTCACGTGATCAGTGCATGATCAGCCACCTGATCAGTGCATGACCAGGCACGTGATCAGTGTATGTCCAGCCAAGTGATCAGTGCATGATAGATACGTGATCAATGCATGATCAGTCACGTGATCAGTGCATGATCAGTCACGTGATCTGTGCATGATAGCCAGGTGATCAGTGCATGATCAGTCACGTGATACGTGTGTGATCAGCCACGTGATCAGTGCATGATATCCATGTGATCAGTACAGGATAGCCACGTGATCACTTCATGATTAGTCACGTGATCTGTACATGATCAGTCACGTGATACGTGTGTGATCAGCCACGTGATGAGTGCATGATATCCACGTGATCAATACAGGATAGCCACGTGATCAGTGCATGATAGCCACGTGATCAGTGCATGATAGTCACCTGATCAGTGCATGATCAGTCACGTGATACGTGTGTGATCAGCCAGTTGATCAGTGCGTGGTGAGCCACGGGATCAGTGTAGGATCAATTACGTGATCAGTGCATGATCAGTCACGTGACCGGTACATGGTAGCAACATGATCATTGCATGATCAGCCACGTGAGTACTGCAAGATAGCCAAGTGATGTGTGCATGATCAGATACGTGAGCAGAGTATGATCAGCCATGTGATCAGTGCATGAGTGCCACGTGATCAGTGCATGATCAGTCACGTGACAGGTGTGTGGTAAGCCACGTGAACAGTGCATGATCAGTCACGTGATCAGTGCATGATCAGCCACGTGATCAGTGCATGATCAGTCACGTGACCAGTACATGGTAGCTACGTGATCATTGCATGATCAGCCACGTGAGCAGTGCATCATAGCCACATGATCAGTTTATGATCAGCCACGTGATCACTGCATAATCAGTCATGTGATCAGTGCATGGTTAGTCACGTGATCAGTGCATGATCATCCACGTGATCAGTGCATGTGGAGTCATGTAGTCAATGCATGATAGCGCCGTAATCAGTGCACGATCAGTCCCGTGATGAGTGTATGATCAGCCAAGTGATCAGTGCAAGATAGCTACGTGATCAGTGCATGATCAGTCACATGATCAGTGCATGATCAGCCACGTGATCAGTGCATGATAGCCACGTGAGCAGTGCATACAATTACGTGATTCATGCATGCGCAATCACCTGATCAGTGCATGAGAGCCACGTGATCAGTGCATGATCAGTTACGTGAGCAGTGTATGATCAGCCACGTGAGCAGTGCATGGTCAGACACGAGAACAGTGTATGATCAGCCACGTGATCAGTGCATGATATCCAAGTGATCAGTGCATGATAAATCACGTGAACAGTGTATGATCAGCCACGTGAACTGTGCATGCTCAGTCACGTGATCTGGGCCTGCTGAGCTGCGTGATTACTGTCTGCTCATCTGCTTGACAATTGCCAGCTGAGCTGCACGATTCCTGCCTGTCATCTGCTTGACAATTGCCAGCTGTGCTGTGTAATTCCTGCCTGCTCAGCTGCTTGATTATTGCCAGCTGAGCAGCATGATTCCTCACAGCTGAGTTCCATGATTATTGCCTGCTGACTGTTTGATTCGTGCCTACTCAGCTCTTTGTTTATTGCCTCCAGAGGCACATGATCAGTGTATGATAGCAAACATCATCAGCGCATGATCAGTCACATGATCAGCGCCATTAAGTCACGTGATCACCACAGGATAGTCATGTGATCAGTCCATGCTCAGTCACAGTATCAGTGCATGATCAGCCACGTGATCAGTGCATGATCTGTCACATGATTAGTGTATGATCATCCACGTGATCAGTGCATGGGCAGTTATGTGATCAGTGCATGATATAGACGTGATCAGTGCATGATCAGTCTCATGATCAGTGCATGATCAGTCACCTGATGGGTGTATGATCATTCACGTGACCTGTACATGGTAGCTACATGATCATTGCATGATCAGCCACGTGAGTAGTGCATGATAGCCACGTGATCACTGCATGATCAGTCACGTGATCAGTGCATGATCAGTCATGTGACCAGTACATGGTAGCTGGGTGATCATCGCATGATCAGCCACGTGAGCAGTGAATGATAGCCACGTGATCAGTGCATGATCAGACACGAGATCAGTGCATTATCAGTCAGGTGATCAGTGCATGATCAGCCACGTGATCAGTGCATGACCAGGCACGTGATCAGTGTATGTCCAGCCAAGTGATCAGTGCATGATAGCCACGTGATAAGTGCATGATCAGTCACGTGATCAGTGCATGATCAGTCACGTGATCTGTGCATGATAGCCAGGTGATCAGTGCATGATAGCCACGTGATCAGTGCATGATCAGTCACGTGATCAGTGCATGATCAGCCACGTGATCAGTGCATGATCAGGCACGTGATCAGTGTATGTGCAGCCAAGTGATCAGTGCATGATAGACACGTTATCAGTGCATGATCAGTCACGTGATCAGTGCATGATCAGTCACGTGATCAGTGCATGATCAGTCCCGTGATCAGTGTATGATCAGCCACGTGAGTAGTGCATGATAGCCACGTGATCACTGCATGATCAGTCACGTGATCAGTGCATGATCAGTCATGTGACCAGTACATGGTAGCTGCGTGATAATCGCATGATCAGCCACGTGAGCAGTGCATGATAGCCACGTGATCAGTGCATGATCAGACACGAGATCAGTGCATGATCAGCCACGTGATCAGTGCATGACCAGGCACGTGATCAGTGTATGTCCAGCCAAGTGATCAGTGCATGATAGCCACGTGATCAGTGCATGATCAGCCACGTGATCAGTGCATGATCAGCCACGTGATCAGTGCATGACCAGTCACGTGATCAGTGCATGATCAGCCACGTGGTCAGTGCATGATCAGGCACGTGATCAGTGTATGTGCAGCCAAGTTATCAGTGCATGATAGCCACGTTATCAGTGCATGATCAGTCACGTGATCAGAACATGATAGCCAGGTGATCAGTGCATGATAGCCACGTGATCAGTGCATGATCAGTCACGTGATCAGTGCATGATCATCCACGTGATCAGTGCATGTGGAGTCATGTAATCAATGCATGATAGCGCCTTGATCAGGGCACGATCAGTCCCGTGATGAGTGTATGATCAGCCAAGTGATCAGTGCAAGATAGCTACGTGATCAGTGCATGATCAGTCATATGATCAGTGCATGATTAGCCACGTCATCAGTGCATGATAGCCACGTGATCGGTGCATACTCTTACGTGAACAATGCATGCACAATCACGTGATCAGTGCATGAGAGCCACGTGATCAGTGCATGATCATTCACGTGATAGGTGTGTGATCAGCCATGTGAACAGTGCATGCTCAGTCACGATATCAGGGCCTGCTGAGCTGCGTGATTACTGTCTGCTCATCTGCTTGACAATTTCCAGCTGAGGTGCACGATTCCTGCCTGCCATCTCCTTGACAATTGCCACCTGTGCTGCGTAATTCCTGCCTGCTCATTTATTTGATTATTGCCAGCTGAGCAGCATGATTTCTCAGAGCTGAGTTCCATGATTATAGCCTGCTGACTGTTTCCTGCCTACTCAGCTCTATGTTCTTTGCCTCCAGAGGCACATGATCACTGTGTGACACCAAACATGATCAGCACATGATCAGTCACATGATCAATGCATAACAATCCAGGTGATCAGTGCATGATCAATTACGTGATCAGTGCATGATCAGTCATGTGACCAGTACATGGTAGCTGTGTGATCATTGCATGATCAGCCACGTGATCAGTGCATGATCAGAGACGTGATCAGTGCATGGTAGCTACGTGATCATTGCATGATCAGCCACGTGATCAGTGCATGATATCCACGTGATCAGTGCAGGATAGCCACGTGATCACTTCATGATTAGTCACGTGATCAGTACATGATCAGTCACGTGAACAGTGCATGATCATTTACGTGATCTGTGCATGATCAGTCACGTGACCAGTGTACGGTAGCTTCGTGATCATTCCATGACGAACCACGTGAGCAGTGCATGATAGCCACGTGATGTGTGCATGATGAGTTACGTGAGCAGAGTATGATCAGCCACGTGATCAGTGCATGAGTGCCACGTGATCAGTACATGATATGTCACGTGACAGATGTGTGATCAGCCACGTGAACAGTGCATGTTCAGCCACGTATTCAGTGCATGATAGCCACGTGATCAGTGCATGATCAGTTACGTGAGCAGTGTATGATCAGCCACGTGATCAGTGCATGGTCAGACACGTCAACAGTGTATGATCAGCCACGTGATCAGTGCATGATATCCAAGTGATCAGTGCATGATCATCACGTGATCAGTGTATGATCAGCCACGTGAACAGTGCATGCTCAGTCACATGATCAGGGCCTGCTGAACTGCGTGATTACTGTCTGCTCATCTGCTTGACAATTGCCAGCTGAGCTGCACGATTCCTGCCTGTCATCTGCTTGACAATTGCCAGCTGTGCTGTGTAATTCCTGCCTGCTCAGCTGCTTGATTATTGCCAGCTGAGCAGCATGATTCCTCACAGCTGAGTTCCATGATTATTGCCTGCTGACTGTTTGATTCGTGCCTACTCAGCTCTTTGTTTATTGCCTCCAGAGGCACATGATCACTGTATGATAGCAAACATCATCAGCGCATGATCAGTCACATGATCAGCGCCATTAAGTCACGTGATCACCACAGGATAGTCATGTGATCAGTCCATGCTCAGTCACAGTATCAGTGCATGATCAGCCACGTGATCAGTGCATGATCTGTCACATGATTAGTGTATGATCATCCACGTGATCAGTGCACGGGCAGTTATGTGATCAGTGCATGATATAGACGTGATCAGTGCATGATCAGTCTCATGATCAGTGCATGATAGCCACGTGATCAGTGCATGATCAGTCACCTGATGGGTGTATGATCATTCACGTGACCTGTACATGGTAGCTACATGATCATTGCATGATCAGCCACGTGAGTAGTGCATGATAGCCACGTGATCACTGCATGATCAGTCACGTGATCAGTGCATGATCAGTCATGTGACCAGTACATGGTAGCTGGGTGATCATCGCATGATCAGCCACGTGAGCAGTGAATGATAGCCACGTGATCAGTGCATGATCAGACACGAGATCAGTGCATTATCAGTCAGGTGATCAGTGCATGATCAGCCACGTGATCAGTGCATGACCAGGCACGTGATCAGTGTATGTCCAGCCAAGTGATCAGTGCATGATAGCCACGTGATAAGTGCATGATCAGTCACGTGATCAGTGCATGATCAGTCATGTGACCAGTACATGGTAGCTGGGTGATCATCGCATGATCAGCCACGTGAGCAGTGAATGATAGCCAGGTGATCAGTGCATGATAGCCACGTGATCAGTGCATGATCAGTCACGTGATCAGTGCATGATCATCCACGTGATCAGTGCATGTGGAGTCATGTAATCAATGCATGATAGCGCCTTGATCAGGGCACGATCAGTCCCGTGATGAGTGTATGATCAGCCAAGTGATCAGTGCAAGATAGCTACGTGATCAGTGCATGATCAGTCATATGATCAGTGCATGATTAGCCACGTCATCAGTGCATGATAGCCACGTGATCGGTGCATACTCTTACGTGAACAATGCATGCGCAATCACATGATCAGTGCATGAGAGCCACGTGATCAGTGCATGATCATTCACGTGATAGGTGTGTGATCAGCCATGTGAACAGTGCATGCTCAGTCACGATATCAGGGCCTGCTGAGCTGCGTGATTACTGTCTGCTCATCTGCTTGACAATTTCCAGCTGAGGTGCACGATTCCTGCCTGCCATCTCCTTGACAATTGCCACCTGTGCTGCGTAATTCCTGCCTGCTCATTTGTTTGATTATTGCCAGCTGAGCAGCATGATTTCTCAGAGCTGAGTTCCATGATTATAGCCTGCTGACTGTTTCCTGCCTACTCAGCTCTATGTTCTTTGCCTCCAGAGGCACATGATCACTGTGTGACACCAAACATGATCAGCACATGATCAGTCACATGATCAATGCATAACAATCCAGGTGATCAGTGCATGATCAATTACGTGATCAGTGCATGATCAGTCATGTGACCAGTACATGGTAGCTGTGTGATCATTGCATGATCAGCCACGTGATCAGTGCATGATCAGAGACGTGATCAGTGCATGGTAGCTACGTGATCATTGCATGATCAGCCACGTGATCAGTGCATGATATCCACGTGATCAGTGCAGGATAGCCACGTGATCACTTCATGATTAGTCACGTGATCAGTACATGATCAGTCACGTGAACAGTGCATGATCATTTACGTGATCTGTGCATGATCAGTCACGTGACCAGTGTACGGTAGCTTCGTGATCATTCCATGACGAACCACGTGAGCAGTGCATGATAGCCACGTGATGTGTGCATGATGAGTTACGTGAGCAGAGTATGATCAGCCACGTGATCAGTGCATGAGTGCCACGTGATCAGTACATGATATGTCACGTGACAGATGTGTGATCAGCCACGTGAACAGTGCATGTTCAGCCACGTATTCAGTGCATGATAGCCACGTGATCAGTGCATGATCAGTTACGTGAGCAGTGTATGATCAGCCACGTGATCAGTGCATGGTCAGACACGTCAACAGTGTATGATCAGCCACGTGATCAGTGCATGATATCCAAGTGATCAGTGCATGATCATCACGTGATCAGTGCATGATCAGTCACGTGATCAGTGGATGATATCCAAGTGATCAGTGCATGATCATCACGTGATCAGTGTATGATCAGCCACGTGAACAGTGCATGCTCAGTCACATGATCAGGGCCTGCTGAACTGCGTGATTACTGTCTGCTCATCTGCTTGACAATTGCCAGCTGAGCTGCACGATTCCTGCCTGTCATCTGCTTGACAATTGCCAGCTGTGCTGTGTAATTCCTGCCTGCTCAGCTGCTTGATTATTGCCAGCTGAGCAGCATGATTCCTCACAGCTGAGTTCCATGATTATTGCCTGCTGACTGTTTGATTCGTGCCTACTCAGCTCTTTGTTTATTGCCTCCAGAGGCACATGATCACTGTATGATAGCAAACATCATCAGCGCATGATCAGTCACATGATCAGCGCCATTAAGTCACGTGATCACCACAGGATAGTCATGTGATCAGTCCATGCTCAGTCACAGTATCAGTGCATGATCAGCCACGTGATCAGTGCATGATCTGTCACATGATTAGTGTATGATCATCCACGTGATCAGTGCATGGGCAGTTATGTGATCAGTGCATGATATAGACGTGATCAGTGCATGATCAGTCTCATGATCAGTGCATGATAGCCACGTGATCAGTGCATGATCAGTCACCTGATGGGTGTATGATCATTCACGTGACCTGTACATGGTAGCTACATGATCATTGCATGATCAGCCACGTGAGTAGTGCATGATAGCCACGTGATCACTGCCTGATCAGTCACGTGATCAGTGCATGATCAGTCATGTGACCAGTACATGGTAGCTGGGTGATCATCGCATGATCAGCCACGTGAGCAGTGAATGATAGCCACGTGATCAGTGCATGATCAGACACGAGATCAGTGCATTATCAGTCAGGTGATCAGTGCATGATCAGCCACGTGATCAGTGCATGACCAGGCACGTGATCAGTGTATGTCCAGCCAAGTGATCAGTGCATGATAGCCACGTGATAAGTGCATGATCAGTCACGTGATCAGTGCATGATCACTCACGTGATCTGTGCATGATAGCCAGGTGATCAGTGCATGATAGCCACGTGATCAGTGCATGATAAGTCACGTGATCAGTGCATGATCAGCCACGTGATCAGTGCATGATCAGGCACGTGATCAGTGTATGTGCAGCCAAGTGATCAGTGCATGATAGACACGTTATCAGTGCATGATCAGTCACGTGATCAGTGCATGATCCGTCATGTGATCAGTACATGATAGCCAGGTGATCATGGCTAATATCCACGTGAATCAGTGCATGATCAGTCACGTGATCAGTGCATGGTCAGTCACGTGATCAGTGCATGATCATCCACGTGATCAGTGCATGTGGAGTCATGTAATCAATGCATGATAGCGCCTTGATCAGGGCACGATATGTCCCGTGATGAGTGTATGATCAGCCAAGTGATCAGTGCAAGATAGCTACGTGATCAGTGCATGATCAGTCATATGATCAGTGCATGATTAGCCACGTCATCAGTGCATGATAGCCACGTGATCAGTGCATACTCTTACGTGAACAATGCATGCACAATCACGTGATCAGTGCATGAGAGCCACGTGATCAGTGCATGATCATTCACGTGATAGGTGTGTGATCAGCCATGTGAACAGTGCATGCTCAGTCACGATATCAGGGCCTGCTGAGCTGGGTGATTACTGTCTGCTCATCTGCTTGACAATTTCCAGCTGAGGTGCACGATTCCTGCCTGCCATCTCCTTGACAATTGCCACCTGTGCTGCGTAATTCCTGCCTGCTCATTTATTTGATTATTGCCAGCTGAGCAGCATGATTTCTCAGAGCTGAGTTCCATGATTATAGCCTGCTGACTGTTTCCTGCCTACTCAGCTCTATGTTCTTTGCCTCCAGAGGCACATGATCACTGTGTGACACCAAACATGATCAGCACATGATCAGTCACATGATCAATGCATAACAATCCAGGTGATCAGTGCATGATCAATTACGTGATCAGTGCATGATCAGTCATGTGACCAGTACATGGTAGCTGTGTGATCATTGCATGATCAGCCACGTGATCAGTGCATGATCAGAGACGTGATCAGTGCATGGTAGCTACGTGATCATTGCATGATCAGCCACGTGATCAGTGCATGATATCCACGTGATCAGTGCAGGATAGCCACGTGATCACTTCATGATTAGTCACGTGATCAGTACATGATCAGTCACGTGAACAGTGCATGATCATTTACGTGATCTGTGCATGATCAGTCACGTGACCAGTGTACGGTAGCTTCGTGATCATTCCATGACGAACCACGTGAGCAGTGCATGATAGCCACGTGATGTGTGCATGATGAGTTACGTGAGCAGAGTATGATCAGCCACGTGATCAGTGCATGAGTGCCACGTGATCAGTACATGATATGTCACGTGACAGATGTGTGATCAGCCACGTGAACAGTGCATGTTCAGCCACGTATTCAGTGTATGATAGCCACGTGATCAGTGCATGATCAGTTACGTGAGCAGTGTATGATCAGCCACGTGATCAGTGCATGGTCAGACACGTCAACAGTGTATGATCAGCCACGTGATCAGTGCATGATATCCAAGTGATCAGTGCATGATCATCACGTGATCAGTGTATGATCAGCCACGTGAACAGTGCATGCTCAGTCACATGATCAGGGCCTGCTGAACTGCGTGATTACTGTCTGCTCATCTGCTTGACAATTGCCAGCTGAGCTGCACGATTCCTGCCTGTCATCTGCTTGACAATTGCCAGCTGTGCTGTGTAATTCCTGCCTGCTCAGCTGCTTGATTATTGCCAGCTGAGCAGCATGATTCCTCACAGCTGAGTTCCATGATTATTGCCTGCTGACTGTTTGATTCGTGCCTACTCAGCTCTTTGTTTATTGCCTCCAGAGGCACATGATCAGTGTATGATAGCAAACATCATCAGCGCATGATCAGTCACATGATCAGCGCCATTAAGTCACGTGATCACCACAGGATAGTCATGTGATCAGTCCATGCTCAGTCACAGTATCAGTGCATGATCAGCCACGTGATCAGTGCATGATCTGTCACATGATTAGTGTATGATCATCCACGTGATCAGTGCACGGGCAGTTATGTGATCAGTGCATGATATAGACGTGATCAGTGCATGATCAGTCTCATGATCAGTGCATGATAGCCACGTGATCAGTGCATGATCAGTCACCTGATGGGTGTATGATCATTCACGTGACCTGTACATGGTAGCTACATGATC
The DNA here is from genome assembly GCF_032452875.1 of Bos javanicus. NCBI lineage: Eukaryota > Metazoa > Chordata > Mammalia > Artiodactyla > Bovidae > Bos > Bos javanicus. The sequence continues at coordinate 157,870 of NW_026893636.1, forward strand.
ATTGCATGATCAGCCACGTGAGTAGTGCATGATAGCCACGTGATCACTGCATGATCAGTCACGTGATCAGTGCATGATCAGTCATGTGACCAGTACATGGTAGCTGGGTGATCATCGCATGATCAGCCACGTGAGCAGTGAATGATAGCCACGTGATCAGTGCATGATCAGACACGAGATCAGTGCATTATCAGTCAGGTGATCAGTGCATGATCAGCCACGTGATCAGTGCATGACCAGGCACGTGATCAGTGTATGTCCAGCCAAGTGATCAGTGCATGATAGCCACGTGATAAGTGCATGATCAGTCACGTGATCAGTGCATGATCAGTCATGTGACCAGTACATGGTAGCTGGGTGATCATCGCATGATCAGCCACGTGAGCAGTGAATGATAGCCAGGTGATCAGTGCATGATAGCCACGTGATCAGTGCATGATCAGTCACGTGATCAGTGCATGATCATCCACGTGATCAGTGCATGTGGAGTCATGTAATCAATGCATGATAGCGCCTTGATCAGGGCACGATCAGTCCCGTGATGAGTGTATGATCAGCCAAGTGATCAGTGCAAGATAGCTACGTGATCAGTGCATGATCAGTCATATGATCAGTGCATGATTAGCCACGTCATCAGTGCATGATAGCCACGTGATCGGTGCATACTCTTACGTGAACAATGCATGCGCAATCACATGATCAGTGCATGAGAGCCACGTGATCAGTGCATGATCATTCACGTGATAGGTGTGTGATCAGCCATGTGAACAGTGCATGCTCAGTCACGATATCAGGGCCTGCTGAGCTGCGTGATTACTGTCTGCTCATCTGCTTGACAATTTCCAGCTGAGGTGCACGATTCCTGCCTGCCATCTCCTTGACAATTGCCACCTGTGCTGCGTAATTCCTGCCTGCTCATTTGTTTGATTATTGCCAGCTGAGCAGCATGATTTCTCAGAGCTGAGTTCCATGATTATAGCCTGCTGACTGTTTCCTGCCTACTCAGCTCTATGTTCTTTGCCTCCAGAGGCACATGATCACTGTGTGACACCAAACATGATCAGCACATGATCAGTCACATGATCAATGCATAACAATCCAGGTGATCAGTGCATGATCAATTACGTGATCAGTGCATGATCAGTCATGTGACCAGTACATGGTAGCTGTGTGATCATTGCATGATCAGCCACGTGATCAGTGCATGATCAGAGACGTGATCAGTGCATGGTAGCTACGTGATCATTGCATGATCAGCCACGTGATCAGTGCATGATATCCACGTGATCAGTGCAGGATAGCCACGTGATCACTTCATGATTAGTCACGTGATCAGTACATGATCAGTCACGTGAACAGTGCATGATCATTTACGTGATCTGTGCATGATCAGTCACGTGACCAGTGTACGGTAGCTTCGTGATCATTCCATGACGAACCACGTGAGCAGTGCATGATAGCCACGTGATGTGTGCATGATGAGTTACGTGAGCAGAGTATGATCAGCCACGTGATCAGTGCATGAGTGCCACGTGATCAGTACATGATATGTCACGTGACAGATGTGTGATCAGCCACGTGAACAGTGCATGTTCAGCCACGTATTCAGTGCATGATAGCCACGTGATCAGTGCATGATCAGTTACGTGAGCAGTGTATGATCAGCCACGTGATCAGTGCATGGTCAGACACGTCAACAGTGTATGATCAGCCACGTGATCAGTGCATGATATCCAAGTGATCAGTGCATGATCATCACGTGATCAGTGCATGATCAGTCACGTGATCAGTGGATGATATCCAAGTGATCAGTGCATGATCATCACGTGATCAGTGTATGATCAGCCACGTGAACAGTGCATGCTCAGTCACATGATCAGGGCCTGCTGAACTGCGTGATTACTGTCTGCTCATCTGCTTGACAATTGCCAGCTGAGCTGCACGATTCCTGCCTGTCATCTGCTTGACAATTGCCAGCTGTGCTGTGTAATTCCTGCCTGCTCAGCTGCTTGATTATTGCCAGCTGAGCAGCATGATTCCTCACAGCTGAGTTCCATGATTATTGCCTGCTGACTGTTTGATTCGTGCCTACTCAGCTCTTTGTTTATTGCCTCCAGAGGCACATGATCACTGTATGATAGCAAACATCATCAGCGCATGATCAGTCACATGATCAGCGCCATTAAGTCACGTGATCACCACAGGATAGTCATGTGATCAGTCCATGCTCAGTCACAGTATCAGTGCATGATCAGCCACGTGATCAGTGCATGATCTGTCACATGATTAGTGTATGATCATCCACGTGATCAGTGCACGGGCAGTTATGTGATCAGTGCATGATATAGACGTGATCAGTGCATGATCAGTCTCATGATCAGTGCATGATAGCCACGTGATCAGTGCATGATCAGTCACCTGATGGGTGTATGATCATTCACGTGACCTGTACATGGTAGCTACATGATCATTGCATGATCAGCCACGTGAGTAGTGCATGATAGCCACGTGATCACTGCATGATCAGTCACGTGATCAGTGCATGATCAGTCATGTGACCAGTACATGGTAGCTGGGTGATCATCGCATGATCAGCCACGTGAGCAGTGAAAGATAGCCACGTGATCAGTGCATGATCAGACACGAGATCAGTGCATTATCAGTCAGGTGATCAGTGCATGATCAGCCACGTGATCAGTGCATGACCAGGCACGTGATCAGTGTATGTCCAGCCAAGTGATCAGTGCATGATAGCCACGTGATAAGTGCATGATCAGTCACGTGATCAGTGCATGATCACTCACGTGACCTGTACATGGTAGCCGGGTGATCATCGCATGATCAGCCACGTGAGCAGTGCATGATAGTCACGTGATCAGTGCATGATCAGCCACGTGATCAGTGCATGATCAGGCGCGTGATCAGTGTATGTGCAGCCAAGTGATCAGTGCATGATAGACACGTTATCAGTGCATGATCAGTCACGTGATCAGTGCATGATCCGTCATGTGATCAGTACATGATAGCCAGGTGATCATGGCTGATAGCCACGTGAATCAGTGCATGATCAGTCACGTGATCAGTGCATGGTCAGTCACGTGATCAGTGCATGATCATCCACGTGATCAGTGCATGTGGAGTCATGTAATCAATGCATGATAGCGCCTTGATCAGGGCACGATATGTCCCGTGATGAGTGTATGATCAGCCAAGTGATCAGTGCAAGATAGCTACGTGATCAGTGCATGATCAGTCATATGATCAGTGCATGATTAGCCACGTCATCAGTGCATGATAGCCACGTGATCGGTGCATACTCTTACGTGAACAATGCATGCACAATCACGTGATCAGTGCATGAGAGCCACGTGATCAGTGCATGATCATTCACGTGATAGGTGTGTGATCAGCCATGTGAACAGTGCATGCTCAGTCACGATATCAGGGCCTGCTGAGCTGCGTGATTACTGTCTGCTCATCTGCTTGACAATTTCCAGCTGAGGTGCACGATTCCTGCCTGCCATCTCCTTGACAATTGCCACCTGTGCTGCGTAATTCCTGCCTGCTCATTTATTTGATTATTGCCAGCTGAGCAGCATGATTTCTCAGAGCTGAGTTCCATGATTATAGCCTGCTGACTGTTTCCTGCCTACTCAGCTCTATGTTCTTTGCCTCCAGAGGCACATGATCACTGTGTGACACCAAACATGATCAGCACATGATCAGTCACATGATCAATGCATGACAAGCCAGGTGATCAGTGCATGATCAACTACGTGATCAGTGCATGATCAGTCATGTGACCAGTACATGGTAGCTGTGTGATCATTGCATGATCAGCCACGTGATCAGTGCATGATCAGAGACGTGATCAGTGCATGGTAGCTACGTGATCATTGCATGATCAGCCACGTGATCAGTGCATGATATCCACGTGATCAGTGCAGGATAGCCACGTGATCACTTCATGATTAGTCACGTGATCAGTACATGATCAGTCACGTGAACAGTGCATGATCATTTACGTGATCTGTGCATGATCAGTCACGTGACCAGTGTATGATCAGCCAAGTAATCAGTGCATGATAGCCAACTGATCAGTGGATGATTCGTCACGTGATCAGTGCATGGTCAGTCACGTGATCATTGCATGATCAGCCACGTGATCAGTGCATGATCCATTAGGTGATCAATGCATGATCAGTCACGTGATCAGTACATGATCAGTCACGTGAACAGTGCATGATCAGTCATGTGATCATTGTATGACCAGCCAAGTGATCAGTGTATGATAGCCACTTGATCAGTGTATGTTCAGCCACGTGATCAGTGCATGATCAGCCAAATGATAAGTGCATGATCAATTACGTGATCAGTGCATGATCAGCCACGTGATCAGTGCATGATCAGTCACGTGATCAGTACATCATCAGTCACGTGAACAGTGCATGATCGATTACATGATCTGTGCATGATCAGTCACGTGACCAGTATATGGTAGCTACGTGATCATTCCATGACCAGCCACGTGAGCAGTGCATGATAGAAACCTGATGTGTGCATGATGAGTTACGAGAGCAGAGTATGATCAGCCACGTGATCAGTGCATGAGTGCCACGTGATCAGTGCATGATATGTCACGTGACAGGTGTGTGATCAGCCACGTGAACAGTGCATGTTCAGCCACGTGATCAGTGCATGATAGCCACGTGATCAGTGCATAATCAGTTATGTGAGCAGTGTATGATCAGCCACGTGAGCAGTGCATGGTCAGACACGTGAACAGTGTATGATCAGGCACGTGATCAGTGCATGATATCCAAGTGATCAGTGCATGATCAATCACGTGATCAGTGTATGATCAGCCAAGTGAACAGTGCATGCTCAGTCACGTGATCTGGGCCTGCTGAGCTGCATGATTACTGTCTGCTCATCTGCTTGACAATTGCCAGCTGAGCTGCACGATTCCTGCCTGTCATCTGCTTGACAATTGCCAGCTGTGCTGCGTAATTCCTGCCTGCTCAGCTGCTTGATTATTGCCAGCTGAGCAGCATGATTCCTCACACCTGAGTTCCATGATTATTGCCTGCTGACTGTTTGATTCGTGCCTACTCAGCTCTTTGTTTATTGCCTCCAGAGGCACATGATCAGTGTATGATAGCAAACATGATCAGCGCATGATCAGTCACATGATCAGCGCCATTAAGTCACGTGATCACTACAGGATAGTCATGTGATCAGTCCATGCTCAGTCACAGTATCAGTGCATGATCAGCCACGTGATCAGTGCATGATCTGTCACAAGATTAATGTATGATCATCCACGTGATCAGTGCATGGGCAGTCATGTGATCAGTGCATGATATAGACGTGATCAGTGCATGATCAGTCTCGTGATCAGTGCATGATAGCCACGTGATCAGTGCATGATCAGTCACCTGATGGGTGTATGATCATTCATGTGACCTGTACATGGTAGCTACATGATCATTGCATGATCAGCCACGTGAGTAGTGCATGATAGCCACGTGAGCACTGCATGATCAGTCACGTGATCAGTGCATGATCAGTCATGTGACCAGTACATGGTAGCTGCGTGATCATCGCATGATCAGCCACGTGAGCAGTGCATGATAGCCACGTGTTCAGTGCATGATCAGACACGAGATCAGTGCATGATCAGTCACGTGATCAGTGCATGATCAGTCACGTGATCTGTGCATTATAGCCAGGTGATCAGTGCATGATAGCCACGTGATCAGTGCATGATCAGTCACGTGATCAGTGCATGATTAGCCACGTGGTCAGTGCATGATCATTCACGTGATCAGTGCATGTGGAGTCATGTAATCAATGCATGATAGCGCCTTGATCAGGGCACGATCAGTCCCGTGATGAGTATATGATCAGCCAAGTGATCAGTGCAAGATAGCTACGTGATCAGTGCATGATCAGTCATATGATCAGTGCATGATTAGCCACGTCATCAGTGCATGATAGCCACGTGATCAGTGCATACTATTACGTGAACAATGCATGCGCAATCACGTGATCAGTGCATGAGAGCCACCTGATCAGTGCATGATCATTCACGTGATAGGTGTGTGATCAGCCATGTGAACAGTGCATGCTCAGTCACGATATCAGGGCCTGCTGAGCTGCGTGATTACTGTCTGCTCATCTGCTTGACAATTGCCAGCTGAGCTGCACGATTCCTGCCTGCCATCTCCTTGACAATTGCCACCTGTGCTGCGTAATTCCTGCCTGCTCATTTATTTGATTATTGCCAGCTGAACAGAATGATTTCTCAGAGCTGAGTTCCATGATTATAGCCTGCTGACTGTTTCCTGCCTACTCAGCTCTATGTTCTTTGCCTCCAGAGGCACATGATCACTGTGTGACACCAAACATGATCAGCACATGATCAGTCACATGATCAATGCATGACAAGCCAGGTGATCAGTGCATGATCAATTACGTGATCAGTGCATGATCAGTCATGTGACCAGTACATGGTAGCTGTGTGATCATTGCATGATCAGCCACGTGATCAGTGCATGATCAGAGACGTGATCAGTGCATGGTAGCTACGTGATCATTGCATGATTAGCCACGTGATCAGTGCATGATATCCACGTGATCAGTGCAGGATAGCCACGTGATCACTTCATGATTAGTCACGTGATCAGTACATGGTCAGTCACGTGAACAGTGCATGATCATTTACGTGATCTGTGCATGATCAGTCACGTGACCAGTGTATGGTAGCTTCGTGATCATTCCATGACGAACCACGTGAGCAGTGCATGATAGCCACCTGATGTGTGCATGATGAGCTACGTGAGCAGAGTATGATCAGCCACGTGATCAGTGCATGAGTGCCACGTGATCAGTACATGATATGTCACGTGACAGTGTGTGATCAGCCACGTGAACAGTGCATGTTCAGCCACGTATTCAGTGCATGATAGCCACGTGATCAGTGCATGATCAGTTACGTGAGCAGTGTATGATCAGCCACGTGATCAGTGCATGGTCAGACACGTCAACAGTGTATGATCAGCCACGTGATCAGTGCATGATATCCAAGTGATCAGTGCATGATCATCACGTGATCAGTGCATGATCAGTCACGTGATCAGTGGATGACCAGCCACGTGATCAGTGCATGATCAGCCACATGATCAGTGCATGATCAATTACGTGATCAGTGCATGATCAGTCACGTGAGCACTATATGGTAGCTAGGTGATCATTGCATGATCAGCCACATGAGCCGTGCATGATAGCCACGAGATCAGTGCATGATCAGTCACGGGATCAGTGCATGATCACTCACGTTAACAGTGCATGATACGTCACCTGATCAGTGCATGAACAATTACGTGATCAGTGCATGATCACTCACGTGACCAGTACATGGTAGCTACGTCAACATTGCATGAGCAGCCGCGTGATCAGTGCATGATAGCCACGTCATCACTGCATGATCTGTCGCATGATCAGTGTATGATCATCCGGGTGATCAGTGCATGGGCAGTCATGTGATCAGTGCATGATATAGACGTGATCAGTGCATGATCAGTCTCGTGATCAGTGTATGATCAACCACGTGATCAGTGCACGATAGCCAGGTAATGAGTGCACGATAGCCAGATGATCAGTGCATTATCAGTCACGTGATCAGTGTATGATCAGCCAAGTAATCAGTGCATGATAGCCAACTGATCAGTGGATGATCCGTCACGTGATCAGTGCATGGTCAGTCACGTGATCATTGCATGATCAGCCACGTGATCAGTGCATGATCAATTACGTGATCAGTGCATGATCAGTCACGTGATCAGTACATGATCAGTCACGTGAACAGTGCATGATCAGTCATGTGATCAGTGTATGACCAGCCAAGTGATCAGTGCATGATAGCCACTTGATCAGTGCATGATCAGCCACGTGATCAGTGCATGATCAGCCAAATGATAAGTGCATGATCAATTACGAGATCAGTGCATGATCAGCCACGTGATCAGTGCATGATCAGTCACGTGATCAGTACATGATCAGTCACGTGAACAGTGCAGGATCATTTACGTGATCTGTGCATGATCAGTCACGTGACCAGTATATGGTAGCTACGTGATCATTCCATGACCAGCCACGTGAGCAGTGCATGATAGAAACCTGATGTGTGCATGATGAGTTACGAGAGCAGAGTAGAATCAGCCACGTGATCAGTGCATGAGTGCCACGTGATCAGTGCATGATAGTCACGTGACAGGTGTGTGATCAGCCACGTGAACAGTGCATGTTCAGCCACGTGATCAGTGCATGATAGCCACGTGATCAGTGCATAATCAGTTATGTGAGCAGTGTATGATCAGCCACGTGAGCAGTGCATGGTCAGACACGTGAACAGTGCATGTTCAGCCACGTGATCAGTGCATGATATCCAAGTGATCAGTGCATAATCAGTTACGTGAGCAGTGTATGATCAGCCACGTGAGCAGTGCATGGTCAAACATGTGAACAGTGTATGATCAGCCACGTGATCAGTGCATGATATCCAAGTGATCAGTGCATGATCAATCACGTGATCAGTGTATGATCAGCGACGTGAACAGTGCATGCTCAGTCACGTGATCTGGGCCTGCTGAGCTGCGTGATTACTGTCTGCTCATCTGCTTGACAATTGCCAGCTGTGCTGTGTAATTCCTGCCTGCTCAGCTGCTTGATTATTGCCAGCTGAGCAGCATGATTCCTCACAGCTGAGTTCCATGATTATTGCCTGCTGACTGTTTGATTCGTGCCTACTCAGCTCTTTGTTTATTGCCTCCAGAGTCACATGATCAGTGTATGATAGCAAACATGATCAGCGCATGATCAGTCACATGATCAGCGCCATTAAGTCACGTGATCACTACAGGATAGTCATGTGATCAGTCCATGCTCAGTCACAGCATCAGTGCATGATCAGCCACGTGATCAGTGCATGATCTGTCACATGATTAGTGTATGATCATCCACGTGATCAGTGCATGGGCAGTCATGTGATCAGTGCATGATATAGACGTGATCAGTGCATGATCAGTCTCATGATCAGTGCATGATAGCCACGTGATCAGTGCATGCTCAGTCACCTGATGGGTGTATGATCATTCACCTGACCTGTACATGGTAGCTACATGATCATTGCATGATCAGCCACGTGAGTAGTGCATGATAGCCACGTGATCACTGCATGATCAGTCACGTGAACAGTGCATGATCAGTCATGTGACCAGTACATGGTAGCTGCGTGATCATCGCATGATCAGCCACGTGAGCAGTGCATGATAGCCACATGATCAGTGCATGATCAGACACGAGATCAGTGCATGATCAGTCACGTGATCAGTGCATGATCAGCCACGTGATCAGTGCATGACCAGGCACGTGATCAGTGTATGTCCAGCCAAGATATCAGTGCATGATAGCCACGTGATCAGTGCATGATCAGTCCCGTGATCTGTGCATGATCAGCCACGTGATCAGTGCATGATCAGCCACGTGATCAGTGCATGATCAGTCACGTGATCAGTGCATGATCAGCCACGTGATCAGTGCATGATCATTCATGTGATCAGTGCATGATAGCCCGTGATCAGTGCATGATCAGTCCCGTGATCAGTGCATGATCAGCCACGTGATCAGTGCATGATAGCCACGTGATCAGTGCATGATCAGTCACGTGATCAGTGCATGATAGCCACGTGATCAGTGCATGATAGCCACGTGATCAGTGCATGATCAGTCACGTGATCAGTGCATGATCAGCCACGTGATCAGTGCATGATCAGTCACGTGATCAGTGCATGATCAGCCACGTGATCAGTGCATGATCAGTTACGTGATCAGTGCATGATCAGTCACGTGATCAGTGCATGATGAGCCACGTGATCAGTGCATGATCAGTCACGTGATCAGTGCATGATCAGCCACGTGATCAGTGCATGATAGCCACGTGATCAGTGCATGATCAGCCACGTGATCAGTGCATGATCAGCCACGTGATCAGTGCATGATCAGTTACGTGATCAGTGCATGATCAGTCACGTGAACAGTGCATGATCATTTACGTGATCTGTGCATGATCAGTCACGTGACCAGTATATGGTAGCTACGTGATCATTCCATGATCAGCCACGTGAGCAGTGCATGATAGACACCTGATGTGTGCATGATGAGTTACGTGAGCAGAGTATGATCAGCCACGTGATCAGTGCATGAGTGCCACGTGATCAGTGCATGATATGTCACGTGACAGGTGTGTGATCAGCCACGTGAACAGTGCATGTTCAGCCACGTGATCAGTGCATGATAGCCACGTGATCAGTGCATGATCAGTTACGTGAGCAGTGTATGATCAGCCACGTGATCAGTGCATGGTCAAACACGTGAACAGTGTATGATCAGCCACGTGATCAGTGCATGATATCCAAGTGATCAGTGCATGATCAATCACGTGATCAGTGTATGATCAGCCACGTGAACAGTGCATGCTCAGTCACGTGATCTGGGCCTGCTGAGCTGCGTGATTACTGTCTGCTCATCTGCTTGACAATTGCCAGCTGAGCTGCACGATTCCTGCCTGTCATCTGCTTGACAATTGCCAGCTGTGCTGCGTAATTCCTGCCTGCTCAGCTGCTTGATTATTGCCAGCTGAGCAGCATGATTCCTCACACCTGAGTTCCATGATTATTGCCTGCTGACTGTTTGATTCGTGCCTACTCAGCTCTTTGTTTATTGCCTCCAGAGGCACATGATCAGTGTATGATAGCAAACATGATCAGCGCATGATCAGTCACATGATCAGCGCCATTAAGTCACGTGATCACTACATGATAGTCATGTGATCAGTCCATGCTCAGTCACGGTATCAGTGCATGATCAGCCACGTGATCAGTGCATGATCTGTCACATGATTAGTGTATGATCATCCACGTGATCAGTGCATGGGCAGTCATGTGATCAGTGCATGATATAGACGTGATCAGTGCATGATCAGTCTCGTGATCAGTGCATGATAGCCACGTGATCAGTGCATGATCAGTCACCTGATGGGTGTATGATCATTCACGTGACCTGTACATGGTAGCTACATGATCATTGCATGATCAGCCACGTGAGTAGTGCATGATAGCCACGTGATCAGTGCATGATCAGTCACGTGATCAGTGCATGATCAGTCACGTGATCAGGTCATGCTGAGCTGCGTGATTACTGTCTGCTCATCTGCTTGACAATTGCCAGCTGAGCTCCACGATTCCTGCCTGTCATCTGCTTGACAATTGCCAGCTGTGCTGTGTAATTCCTGCCTGATCAGCTGCTTGATTATTGCCAGCTGAGCAGCATGATTCCTCACACCTGAGTTCCATGATTATTGCCTGCTGACTGTTTGATTCGTGCCTACTCAGCTCTTTTATTGCCTCCAGAGGCACATGATCAGTGCATGATAGCAAACATGATCAGTGCATGATCAGTCACATGATCAGTGCCATTAAGTCACGTGATCAGTGCATGATAGTCATGTGATCAGTGCATGATCAGTCACGTGATCAGTGCATGATCAGCCACGTGATCAGTGCATGATCAGTCCCGTGATCAGTGCATGATCAGCCACGTGATCAGTGCATGATAGCCACGTGATCAGTGCATGATCAGTCACGTGATCAGTGCATGATCAGTCACGTGATCAGTGCATGATAGCTGCGTGATCAGTGCATGATCAGCCACGTGATCAGTGCATGATAGCCACGTGATCAGTGCATGATCAGCCACGTGATCAGTGCATGATCAGCCACGTGATCAGTGCATGATCAGCCACGTGATCAGTGCATGATCAGCCACGTGATCAGTGCATGATAGCCACGTGATCAGTGCATGATCAGCCACGTGATCAGTGCATGATCAGTCACGTGATCAGTGCATGATCAGCCACGTGATCAGTGCATGATCAGCCACGTGATCAGTGCATGATCAGTCACGTGATCAGTGCATGATCAGCCACGTGATCAGTGCATGATCAGGCACGTGATCAGTGCATGATCAGCCACGTGATCAGTGCATGATAGCCACGTGATCAGTGCATGATCAGTCACGTGATCAGTGCATGATAGCCACGTGATCAGTGCATGATAGCCACGTGATCAGTGCATGATCAGTCACGTGATCAGTGCATGATCATCCACGTGATCAGTGCATGATCAGTCAGTGATCAGTGCATGATAGCCCGTGATCAGTGCATGATCAGTCCCGTGATCAGTGCATGATCAGCCACGTGATCAGTGCATGATAGCCACGTGATCAGTGCATGATCAGTCACGTGATCAGTGCATGATCAGCCACGTGATCAGTGCATGATCAGCCACGTGATCAGTGCATATCACGTGATCAGTGCATGATCAGTCACGTGATCAGTGCATGATAGCCACGTGATCAGTGCATGATCATTCACGTGATCAGTGTGTGATCAGCCACGTGAACAGTGCATGCTCAGTCACGTGATCAGGGCCTGCTGAGCTGCGTGATTACTGTCTGCTCATCTGCTTGACAATTGCCAGCTGAGCTGCACGATTCCTGCCTGTCATCTGCTTGACAATTGCCAGCTGTGCTGCGTAATTCCTGCCTGCTCAGCTGCTTGATTATTGCCAGCTGAGCAGCATGATTTCTCAGAGCTGAGTTCCATGATTATAGCCTGCTGACTGTTTCGTGCCTACTCAGCTCTTTGTTCATTGCCTCCAGAGGCACATGATCAGTGTATGACACCAAACATGATCAGTGCATGATCAGTCACATGATCAGTGCATGATAGCCACGTGATCAGTGCATGATCAGTACGTGATCAGTGCATGATCAGTCACGTGATCAGTGCATGATAGCCACGTGATCAGTGCATGATCAGCCACGTGATCAGTGCATGATCAGCCACGTGATCAGTGCATGATCAGCACGTGATCAGTGCATGATCAGCCACGTGATCAGTGCATGATCAGCCACGTGATCAGTGCATGATAGCCACGTGATCAGTGCATGATCAGTCACGTGATCAGTGCATGATCAGTCACGTGATCAGTGCATGATCATTTACGTGATCAGTGCATGATCAGTCACGTGACCAGTGCATGGTAGCTTCGTGATCATTGCATGATCAGCCACGTGAGCAGTGCATGATAGCCACGTGATCAGTGCATGATCAGTCACGTGATCAGTGTATGATCAGCCACGTGATCAGTGCATGATGCCACGTGATCAGTGCATGATAGTCACGTGACAGGTGTGTGATCAGCCACGTGATCAGTGCATGATCAGCCACGTGATCAGTGCATGATAGCCACGTGATCAGTGCATGATCAGTTACGTGATCAGTGCATGATCAGCCACGTGATCAGTGCATGATCAGACACGTGATCAGTGCATGATCAGCCACGTGATCAGTGCATGATATCCACGTGATCAGTGCATGATCATCACGTGATCAGTGCATGATCAGTCACGTGATCAGTGCATGATCAGCCACGTGATCAGTGCATGATCAGCCACGTGATCAGTGCATGATCAATTACGTGATCAGTGCATGATCAGTCACGTGATCAGTGCATGGTAGCTACGTGATCAGTGCATGATCAGCCACGTGAGCAGTGCATGATAGCCACGTGATCAGTGCATGATCAGTCACGTGATCAGTGCATGATCAGTCACGTGATCAGTGCATGATCAGTCACGTGATCAGTGCATGATCAATTACGTGATCAGTGCATGATCAGTCACGTGATCAGTACATGATAGCTACGTGATCAGTGCATGATCAGCCACGTGATCAGTGCATGATAGCCACGTGATCAGTGCATGATCAGTCACATGATCAGTGTATGATCATCCGCGTGATCAGTGCATGATCAGTCATGTGATCAGTGCATGATATAGACGTGATCAGTGCATGATCAGTCACGTGATCAGTGCATGATCAGCCACGTGATCAGTGCATGATCAGCCACGTGATCAGTGCATGATAGCCAGTGATCAGTGCATGATCAGTCACGTGATCAGTGCATGATCAGCCACGTGATCAGTGCATGATAGCCACGTGATCAGTGCATGATCAGTCACGTGATCAGTGCATGATCAGTCACGTGATCAGTGCATGATCAGCCACGTGATCAGTGCATGATAGCCACGTGATCAGTGCATGATCAGTCACGTGATCAGTGCATGATCAGCCACGTGATCAGTGCATGATAGCCACGTGATCAGTGCATGATCAGTCACGTGATCAGTGCATGATCAGCCACGTGATCAGTGCATGATCAGCCACGTGATCAGTGCATGATCAGCCACGTGATCAGTGCATGATAGCCACGTGATCAGTGCATGATCAGTCACGTGATAAGTACATGATCAGTCACGTGAACAGTGCATGATCATTTACGTGATCTGTGCATGATCAGTCACGTGACCAGTATATGGTAGCTACGTGATCATTCCATGATCAGCCACGTGAGCAGTGCATGATAGACACCTGATGTGTGCATGATGAGTTACGTGAGCAGAGTATGATCAGCCACGTGATCAGTGCATGAGTGCCACGTGATCAGTGCATGATATGTCACGTGACAGGTGTGTGATCAGCCACGTGAACAGTGCATGTTCAGCCACGTGATCAGTGCATGATAGCCACGTGATCAGTGCATGATCAGTTACGTGAGCAGTGTATGATCAGCCACGTGATCAGTGCATGGTCAGACACGTGAACAGTGTATGATCAGCCACGTGATCAGTGCATGATATCCAAGTGATCAGTGCATGATCAATCACGTGATCAGTGTATGATCAGCCACGTGAACAGTGCATGCTCAGTCACGTGATCTGGGCCTGCTGAGCTGCGTGATTACTGTCTGCTCATCTGCTTGACAATTGCCAGCTGAGCTGCACGATTCCTGCCTGTCATCTGCTTGACAATTGCCAGCTGTGCTGCGTAATTCCTGCCTGCTCAGCTGCTTGATTATTGCCAGCTGAGCAGCATGATTCCTCACACCTGAGTTCCATGATTATTGCCTGCTGACTGTTTGATTCGTGCCTACTCAGCTCTTTGTTTATTGCCTCCAGAGGCACATGATCAGTGTATGATAGCAAACATGATCAGCGCATGATCAGTCACATGATCAGCGCCATTAAGTCACGTGATCACTACATGATAGTCATGTGATCAGTCCATGCTCAGTCACAGTATCAGTGCATGATCAGCCACGTGATCAGTGCATGATCTGTCACATGATTAGTGTATGAACATCCACGTGATCAGTGCATGGGCAGTCATGTGATCAGTGCATGATATAGACGTGATCAGTGCATGATCAGTCTCGTGATCAGTGCATGATAGCCACGTGATCAGTGCATGATCAGTCACCTGATGGGTGTATGATCATTCATGTGACCTGTACATGGTAGCTACATGATCATTGCATGATCAGCCACGTGAGTAGTGCATGATAGCCACGTGAGCACTGCATGATCAGTCACGTGATCAGTGCATGATCAGTCATGTGACCAGTACATGGTAGCTGCGTGATCATGCATGATCAGCCACGTGAGCAGTGCATGATAGCCACGTGATCAGTGCATGATCAGTCACGTGATCAGTGCATGATCAGTCACGTGATCAGTGCATGATCAGTCACGTGATCAGTGCATGATCAGCCACGTGATCAGTGCATGATAGCCACGTGATCAGTGCATGATCAGTCACGTGATCAGTGCATGATCAGTCACGTGATCAGTGCATGATCAGCCACGTGATCAGTGCATGATCAGTCATGTGATCAGTGCATGATAGCCCGTGATCAGTGCATGATCAGTCCCGTGATCAGTGCATGATCAGCCACGTGATCAGTGCATGATAGCCACGTGATCAGTGCATGATCAGTCACGTGATCAGTGCATGATCAGCCACGTGATCAGTGCATGATAGCCACGTGATCAGTGCATGACATTACGTGATCAGTGCATGATCAGTCACGTGATCAGTGCATGATAGCCACGTGATCAGTGCATGATCATTCACGTGATCAGTGTGTGATCAGCCACGTGAACAGTGCATGCTCAGTCACGTGATCAGGGCCTGCTGAGCTGCGTGATTACTGTCTGCTCATCTGCTTGACAATTGCCAGCTGAGCTGCACGATTCCTGCCTGTCATCTGCTTGACAATTGCCACCTGTGCTGCGTAATTCCTGCCTGCTCATCTGCTTGATTATTGCCAGCTGAGCAGCATGATTTCTCAGAGCTGAGTTCCATGATTATTGCCTGCTGACTGTTTCCTGCCTACTCAGCTCTTTGTTCATTGCCTCCAGAGGCACATGATCAGTGTATGACACCAAACATGATCAGCGCATGATCAGTCACATGATCAGTGCATGATAAGCCACGTGATCAGTGCATGATCAGTTACGTGATCAGTGCATGATCAGTCATGTGACCAGTGCATGATAGCCACGTGATCAGTGCATGATCAGCCACGTGATCAGTGCATGATCAGCCACGTGATCAGTGCATGATAGCACGTGATCAGTGCATGATCAGCCACGTGATCAGTGCATGATAGCCACGTGATCAGTGCATGATAGCCACGTGATCAGTGCATGATCAGTCACGTGATCAGTGCATGATCAGTCACGTGATCAGTGCATGATCAGCCACGTGATCAGTGCATGATCAGTCACGTGATCAGTGCATGATAGCCACGTGATCAGTGCATGACAGCCACGTGATCAGTGCATGATAGCCACGTGATCAGTGCATGATCAGCCACGTGATCAGTGCATGATCAGCCACGTGATCAGTGCATGATGCCACGTGATCAGTGCATGATAGTCACGTGATCAGTGCATGATCAGCCACGTGATCAGTGCATGATCAGCCACGTGATCAGTGCATGATAGCCACGTGATCAGTGCATGATCAGTTACGTGATCAGTGCATGATCAGCCACGTGATCAGTGCATGATCAGCCACGTGATCAGTGCATGATCAGCCACGTGATCAGTGCATGATAGTCACGTGATCAGTGCATGATCATCACGTGATCAGTGCATGATCAGTCACGTGATCAGTGCATGATCAGCCACGTGATCAGTGCATGATAGCCACGTGATCAGTGCATGATCAGTCACGTGATCAGTGCATGATCAGTCACGTGATCAGTGCATGATCAGTCACGTGATCAGTGCATGATAGCTACGTGATCAGTGCATGATCAGCCACGTGATCAGTGCATGATAGCCACGTGATCAGTGCATGATCAGTCACGTGATCAGTGCATGATCATCCACGTGATCAGTGCATGATCAGTCACGTGATCAGTGCATGATATAGACGTGATCAGTGCATGATCAGTCACGTGATCAGTGCATGATCAGCCACGTGATCAGTGCATGATAGCCACGTGATCAGTGCATGATAGCCAGTGATCAGTGCATGATCAGTCACGTGATCAGTGCATGATCAGCCACGTGATCAGTGCATGATAGCCACGTGATCAGTGCATGATCAGCCACGTGATCAGTGCATGATCAGTCACGTGATCAGTGCATGATCAGCCACGTGATCAGTGCATGATAGCCACGTGATCAGTGCATGATCAGTCACGTGATCAGTGCATGATCAGCCACGTGATCAGTGCATGATAGCCACGTGATCAGTGCATGATCAGTCACGTGATCAGTGCATGATCAGTCACGTGATCAGTGCATGATCAGTCACGTGATCAGTGCATGATCAGTCACGTGATCAGTGCATGATCAGCCACGTGATCAGTGCATGATAGCCACGTGATCAGTGCATGATCAGTCACGTGATCAGTGCATGATCAGTCCCGTGATCAGTGCATGATCAGCCACGTGATCAGTGCATGATAGCCACGTGATCAGTGCATGATCATCACGTGATCAGTGCATGATCAGTCACGTGATCAGTGCATGATCAGCCACGTGATCAGTGCATGATCAGCCACGTGATCAGTGCATGATCAATTACGTGATCAGTGCATGATCAGTCACGTGATCAGTGCATGATAGCTACGTGATCAGTGCATGATCAGCCACGTGATCAGTGCATGATAGCCACGTGATCAGTGCATGATCAGTCACGTGATCAGTGCATGATCAGTCACGTGATCAGTGCATGATCAGTCACGTGATCAGTGCATGATCAGTCACGTGATCAGTGCATGATCAGTCACGTGATCAGTGCATGATAGCTACGTGATCATTGCATGATCAGCCACGTGATCAGTGCATGATAGCCACGTGATCAGTGCATGATCAGTCACGTGATCAGTGCATGATCATCCACGTGATCAGTGCATGATCAGTCACGTGATCAGTGCATGATATAGACGTGATCAGTGCATGATCAGTCACGTGATCAGTGCATGATCAGCCACGTGATCAGTGCATGATAGCCACGTGATCAGTGCATGATAGCCACGTGATCAGTGCATGATCAGTCACGTGATCAGTGCATGATCAGCCACGTGATCAGTGCATGATAGCCACGTGATCAGTGCATGATCAGTCACGTGATCAGTGCATGATCAGTCACGTGATCAGTGCATGATCAGCCACGTGATCAGTGCATGATCAGTTACGTGATCAGTGCATGATCAGTCACGTGATCAGTGCATGATCAGTCACGTGATCAGTGCATGATCAGTCACGTGATCAGTGCATGATCAGCCACGTGATCAGTGCATGATAGCCACGTGATCAGTGCATGATCAGCCACGTGATCAGTGCATGATCAGCCACGTGATCAGTGCATGATCAGTCACGTGATCAGTGCATGATCAGCCACGTGATCAGTGCATGATCAGTCACGTGATCAGTGCATGATCAGTCACGTGATCAGTGCATGATAGCCACGTGATCAGTGCATGATCAGCCACGTGATCAGTGCATGATAGCCACGTGATCAGTGCATGATCAGTCACGTGATCAGTGCATGATCAGTCACGTGATCAGTGCATGATCAGTCACGTGATCAGTGCATGATCAATCACGTGATCAGTGCATGATCAGTCACGTGATCAGTGCATGGTAGCTACGTGATCAGTGCATGATCAGCCACGTGATCAGTGCATGATAGCCACGTGATCAGTGCATGATCAGTCACGTGATCAGTGTATGATCATCCACGTGATCAGTGCATGATCAGTCACGTGATCAGTGCATGATATCACGTGATCAGTGCATGATCAGTCACGTGATCAGTGCATGATCAGCCACGTGATCAGTGCATGATAGCCACGTGATCAGTGCATGATCAGCCAGTGATCAGTGCATGATCAGTCACGTGATCAGTGCATGATCAGCCACGTGATCAGTGCATGATAGCCACGTGATCAGTGCATGATCAGTCACGTGATCAGTGCATGATCAGTCACGTGATCAGTGCATGATCAGCCACGTGATCAGTGCATGATAGCCACGTGATCAGTGCATGATCAGTCACGTGATCAGTGCATGATCAGCCACGTGATCAGTGCATGATAGCCACGTGATCAGTGCATGATCAGTCACGTGATCAGTGCATGATCAGTCACGTGATCAGTGCATGATCAGTCACGTGATCAGTGCATGATCAGTCACGTGATCAGTGCATGATCAGCCACGTGATCAGTGCATGATCAGCCACGTGATCAGTGCATGATAGCCACGTGATCAGTGCATGATCAGTCACGTGATCAGTGCATGATCAGTCACGTGATCAGTGCATGATCAGCCACGTGATCAGTGCATGATAGCCACGTGATCAGTGCATGATCAGTCACGTGATCAGTGCATGATCAGTCACGTGACCAGTGCATGATAGCTGCGTGATCAGTGCATGATCAGCCACGTGATCAGTGCATGATAGCCACGTGATCAGTGCATGATCAGTCACGTGATCAGTGCATGATCAGCCACGTGATCAGTGCATGATCAGGCACGTGATCAGTGCATGATCAGCCACGTGATCAGTGCATGATAGCCACGTGATCAGTGCATGATCAGTCACGTGATCAGTGCATGATCAGCCACGTGATCAGTGCATGATAGCCACGTGATCAGTGCATGATCAGTCACGTGATCAGTGCATGATCAGCCACGTGATCAGTGCATGATCAGTCACGTGATCAGTGCATGATCAGCCACGTGATCAGTGCATGATAGCCACGTGATCAGTGCATGATCAGTCACGTGATCAGTGCATGATAGCCACGTGATCAGTGCATGATAGCCACGTGATCAGTGCATGATCAGTCACGTGATCAGTGCATGATCATCCACGTGATCAGTGCATGATCAGTCACGTGATCAGTGCATGATAGCCCGTGATCAGTGCATGATCAGTCACGTGATCAGTGCATGATCAGCCACGTGATCAGTGCATGATAGCCACGTGATCAGTGCATGATCAGTCACGTGATCAGTGCATGATCAGCCACGTGATCAGTGCATGATCAGCCACGTGATCAGTGCATGGTCCACGTGATCAGTGCATGATCAGCCACGTGATCAGTGCATGATAGCCACGTGATCAGTGCATGATCAGTCACGTGATCGGTGTATGATCAGCCACGTGAACAGTGCATGCTCAGTCACGTGATCAGGGCCTGCTGAGCTGCGTGATTACTGTCTGCTCATCTGCTTGACAATTGCCAGCTGAGCTGCACGATTCCTGCCTGTCATCTGCTTGACAATTGCCAGCTGTGCTGCGTAATTCCTGCCTGCTCAGCTGCTTGATTATTGCCAGCTGAGCAGCATGATTTCTCACAGCTGAGTTCCATGATTATAGCCTGCTGACTGTTTCGTGCCTACTCAGCTCTTTGTTCATTGCCTCCAGAGGCACATGATCAGTGTATGATAGCAAACATGATCAGCGCATGATCAGTCACATGATCAGTGCATGACAATCCACGTGATCAGTGCATGATCAGTTACGTGATCAGTGCATGATCAGTCACGTGACCAGTGCATGATAGCTGCGTGATCAGTGCATGATCAGCCACGTGATCAGTGCATGATCAGCCACGTGATCAGTGCATGATCAGTCACGTGATCAGTGCATGATCAGCCACGTGATCAGTGCATGATAGCCACGTGATCAGTGCATGATCAGTCACGTGATCAGTGCATGATCAGCCACGTGATCAGTGCATGATCAGTTACGTGATCAGTGCATGATCAGTCACGTGATCAGTGCATGGTAGCTACGTGATCAGTGCATGATCAGCCACGTGATCAGTGCATGATAGCCACGTGATCAGTGCATGATCAGTCACGTGATCAGTGCATGATCAGTCACGTGATCAGTGCATGATCAGTCACGTGATCAGTGCATGATCAGTCACGTGATCAGTGCATGATCAGTCACGTGATCAGTGCATGATAGCTACGTGATCAGTGCATGATCAGCCACGTGATCAGTGCATGATAGCCACGTGATCAGTGCATGATCAGTCACGTGATCAGTGCATGATCATCCACGTGATCAGTGCATGATCAGTCACGTGATCAGTGCATGATATAGACGTGATCAGTGCATGATCAGTCACGTGATCAGTGCATGATCAGCCACGTGATCAGTGCATGATCAGCCACGTGATCAGTGCATGATAGCCAGTGATCAGTGCATGATCAGTCACGTGATCAGTGCATGATCAGCCACGTGATCAGTGCATGATAGCCACGTGATCAGTGCATGATCAGTCACGTGATCAGTGCATGATCAGTCACGTGATCAGTGCATGATCAGCCACGTGATCAGTGCATGATCAGCCACGTGATCAGTGCATGATCAGTCACGTGATCAGTGCATGATCAGTCACGTGATCAGTGCATGATCAGTCACGTGATCAGTGCATGATCAGCCACGTGATCAGTGCATGATCAGCCACGTGATCAGTGCATGATCAGCCACGTGATCAGTGCATGATCAGCCACGTGATCAGTGCATGATCAGCCACGTGATCAGTGCATGATCAGCCACGTGATCAGTGCATGATCAGTCACGTGATCAGTACATGATCAGTCACGTGAACAGTGCATGATCGTTTACGTGAAGTGTGCATGATCAGTCACGTGACCAGTATATGGTAGCTACGTGATCATTCCATGACAGCCACGTGAGCAGTGCATGATAGCAACCTGATGTGTGCATGATGAGTTACGTGAGCAGAGTAGGATCAGCCACGTGATCAGTGCATGAGTGCCACGTGATCAGTGCATGATATGTCACGTGACAGTGTGTGATCAGCCACGTGAACAGTGCATGTTCAGCCACGTGATCAGTGCATGATAGCCACGTGATCAGTGCATGATCAGTTACGTGAGCAGTGTATGATCAGCCACGTGATCAGTGCATGGTCAGACACGTGAACAGTGTATGATCAGCCACGTGATCAGTGCATGATATCCAAGTGATCAGTGCATGATCAATCACGTGATCAGTGTATGATCAGCCACGTGAACAGTGCATGCTCAGTCACGTGATCTGGGCCTGCTGAGCTGCGTGATTACTGTCTGCTCATCTGCTTGACAATTGCCAGCTGAGCTGCACGATTCCTGCCTGTCATCTGCTTGACAATTGCCAGCTGTGCTGCGTAATTCCTGCCTGCTCAGCTGCTTGATTATTGCCAGCTGAGCAGCATGATTCCTCACACCTGAGTTCCATGATTATTGCCTGCTGACTGTTTGATTCGTGCCTACTCAGCTCTTTGTTTATTGCCTCCAGAGGCACATGATCAGTGTATGATAGCAAACATGATCAGCGCATGATCAGTCACATGATCAGCGCCATTAAGTCACGTGATCACTACATGATAGTCATGTGATCAGTCCATGCTCAGTCACGGTATCAGTGCATGATCAGCCACGTGATCAGTGCATGATCTGTCACATGATTAGTGTATGATCATCCACGTGATCAGTGCATGGGCAGTCATGTGATCAGTGCATGATATAGACGTGATCAGTGCATGATCAGTCTCGTGATCAGTGCATGATAGCCACGTGATCAGTGCATGATCAGTCACCTGATGGGTGTATGATCATTCATGTGACCTGTACATGGTAGCTACATGATCATTGCATGATCAGCCACGTGAGTAGTGCATGATAGCCACGTGATCACTGCATGATCAGTCACGTGATCAGTGCATGATCAGTCATGTGACCAGTACATGGTAGCTGCGTGATCATGCATGATCAGCCACGTGAGCAGTGCATGATAGCCACGTGATCAGTGCATGATCAGACACGTGATCAGTGCATGATCAGTCACGTGATCAGTCATGTGACCAGTACATGGTAGCTGCGTGATCAGTGCATGATCAGCCACGTGATCAGTGCATGATAGCCACGTGATCAGTGCATGATCAGTCACGTGATCAGTGCATGATCAGTCACGTGATCAGTGCATGATCAGTCACGTGATCAGTGCATGATCAGTCATGTGATCAGTGCATGATAGCCCGTGATCAGTGCATGATCAGTCCCGTGATCAGTGCATGATCAGCCACGTGATCAGTGCATGATAGCCACGTGATCAGTGCATGATCAGTCACGTGATCAGTGCATGATCAGCCACGTGATCAGTGCATGATAGCCACGTGATCAGTGCATGACATTACGTGATCAGTGCATGATCAGCCACGTGATCAGTGCATGATAGCCACGTGATCAGTGCATGATCAGTCACGTGATAAGTGAGTGATCAGCCACGTGAACAGTGCATGCTCAGTCACGAGATCAGGGCCTGCTGAGCTGCGTGATTACTGTCTGCTCATCTGCTTGACAATTGCCAGCTGAGCTGCACGATTCCTGCCTGTCATCTGCTTGACAATTGCCAGCTGTGCTGCGTAATTCCTGCCTGCTCAGCTGCTTGATTATTGCCAGCTGAGCAGCATGATTTCTCAGAGCTGAGTTCCATGATTATAGCCTGCTGACTGTTTCGTGCCTACTCAGCTCTTTGTTCATTGCCTCCAGAGGCACATGATCAGTGTATGACACCAAACATGATCAGCACATGATCAGTCACATGATCAGTGCATGATAAGCCACGTGATCAGTGCATGATCAGTTACGTGATCAGTGCATGATCAGTCATGTGATCAGTGCATGATAGCTACGTGATCAGTGCATGATCAGCCACGTGATCAGTGCATGATCAGCCACGTGATCAGTGCATGATCAGCACGTGATCAGTGCATGATAGCCACGTGATCAGTGCATGATAGCCACGTGATCAGTGCATGATCAGTCACGTGATCAGTGCATGATCAGTCACGTGATCAGTGCATGATCATTCACGTGATCAGTGCATGATCAGTCACGTGATCAGTGCATGATAGCCACGTGATCATTGCATGACAGCCACGTGATCAGTGCATGATAGCCACGTGATCAGTGCATGATCAGCACGTGATCAGTGCATGATCAGCCACGTGATCAGTGCATGAGTGCCACGTGATCAGTGCATGATAGTCACGTGATCAGTGTGTGATCAGCCACGTGATCAGTGCATGATCAGCCACGTGATCAGTGCATGATAGCCACGTGATCAGTGCATGATCAGTTACGTGATCAGTGCATGATCAGCCACGTGATCAGTGCATGATCAGTCACGTGATCAGTGCATGATCAGCCACGTGATCAGTGCATGATAGCCACGTGATCAGTGCATGATCAGTCACGTGATCAGTGCATGATCAGTCACGTGATCAGTGCATGATCAGCCACGTGATCAGTGCATGATCAGCCACGTGATCAGTGCATGATCAGTTACGTGATCAGTGCATGATCAGTCACGTGATCAGTACATGGTAGCTACGTGATCAGTGCATGATCAGCCACGTGATCAGTGCATGATAGCCACGTGATCAGTGCATGATCAGTCACGTGATCAGTGCATGATCAGTCACGTGATCAGTGCATGATAGTCACGTGATCAGTGCATGATCAGTTACGTGATCAGTGCATGATCAGTCACGTGATCAGTGCATGGTAGCTACGTGATCAGTGCATGATCAGCCACGTGATCAGTGCATGATAGCCACGTGATCAGTGCATGATCAGTCACATGATCAGTGCATGATCATCCACGTGATCAGTGCATGATCAGTCACGTGATCAGTGCATGATATCACGTGATCAGTGCATGATCAGTCACGTGATCAGTGCATGATCAGCCACGTGATCAGTGCATGATAGCCACGTGATCAGTGCATGATAGCCAGTGATCAGTGCATGATCAGTCACGTGATCAGTGCATGATCAGCCACGTGATCAGTGCATGATAGCCACTGATCAGTGCATGATCAGTCACGTGATCAGTGCATGATCAGTCACGTGATCAGTGCATGATCAGCCACGTGATCAGTGCATGATCAGCCACGTGATCAGTGCATGATCAGTCACGTGATCAGTG
This sequence comes from Bos javanicus, assembly GCF_032452875.1. NCBI lineage: Eukaryota > Metazoa > Chordata > Mammalia > Artiodactyla > Bovidae > Bos > Bos javanicus. The sequence continues at coordinate 183,368 of NW_026893636.1, forward strand.
CATGATCAGTCACGTGATCAGTGCATGATCAGTCACGTGATCAGTGCATGATCAGCCACGTGATCAGTGCATGATAGCCACGTGATCAGTGCATGATCAGCCACGTGATCAGTGCATGATCAGCCACGTGATCAGTGCATGATCAGCCACGTGATCAGTGCATGATCAGCCACGTGATCAGTGCATGATCAGTCACGTGATCAGTGCATGATCAGTCACGTGATCAGTGCATGATCATTTACGTGATCAGTGCATGATCAGTCACGTGACCAGTATATGGTAGCTACGTGATCATTGCATGATCAGCCACGTGAGCAGTGCATGATAGCCACGTGATGTGTGCATGATCAGTTACGTGATCAGTGTATGATCAGCCACGTGATCAGTGCATGAGTGCCACGTGATCAGTGCATGATATGTCACGTGACAGTGTGTGATCAGCCACGTGATCAGTGCATGATCAGCCACGTGATCAGTGCATGATAGCCACGTGATCAGTGCATGATCAGTTACGTGAGCAGTGCATGATCAGCCACGTGATCAGTGCATGGTCAGACACGTGAACAGTGTATGATCAGCCACGTGATCAGTGCATGATATCCACGTGATCAGTGCATGATCAATCACGTGATCAGTGTATGATCAGCCACGTGAACAGTGCATGCTCAGTCACGTGATCAGGGCCTGCTGAGCTGCGTGATTACTGTCTGCTCATCTGCTTGACAATTGCCAGCTGAGCTGCACGATTCCTGCCTGTCATCTGCTTGACAATTGCCAGCTGTGCTGCGTAATTCCTGCCTGCTCAGCTGCTTGATTATTGCCAGCTGAGCAGCATGATTCCTCACACCTGAGTTCCATGATTATTGCCTGCTGACTGTTTGATTCGTGCCTACTCAGCTCTTTGTTTATTGCCTCCAGAGGCACATGATCAGTGTATGATAGCAAACATGATCAGCGCATGATCAGTCACATGATCAGCGCCATTAAGTCACGTGATCACTACATGATAGTCATGTGATCAGTCCATGCTCAGTCACGTATCAGTGCATGATCAGCCACGTGATCAGTGCATGATCTGTCACGTGATTAGTGTATGATCATCCACGTGATCAGTGCATGGGCAGTCATGTGATCAGTGCATGATATAGACGTGATCAGTGCATGATCAGTCTCGTGATCAGTGCATGATAGCCACGTGATCAGTGCATGATCAGTCACCTGATGGGTGTATGATCATTCACGTGACCTGTACATGGTAGCTACATGATCAGTGCATGATCAGCCACGTGATAGTGCATGATAGCCACGTGATCAGTGCATGATCAGTCACGTGATCAGTGCATGATCAGTCACGTGATCAGGGCCTGCTGAGCTGCGTGATTACTGTCTGCTCATCTGCTTGACAATTGCCAGCTGAGCTGCACGATTCCTGCCTGTCATCTGCTTGACAATTGCCAGCTGTGCTGTGTAATTCCTGCCTGCTCAGCTGCTTGATTATTGCCAGCTGAGCAGCATGATTCCTCACACCTGAGTTCCATGATTATTGCCTGCTGACTGTTTGATTCGTGCCTACTCAGCTCTTTGTTTATTGCCTCCAGAGGCACATGATCAGTGTATGATAGCAAACATGATCAGTGCATGATCAGTCACATGATCAGCGCCATTAAGTCACGTGATCACTACATGATAGTCATGTGATCAGTCCATGCTCAGTCACGTATCAGTGCATGATCAGCCACGTGATCAGTGCATGATCTGTCACATGATTAGTGTATGATCATCCACGTGATCAGTGCATGGGCAGTCATGTGATCAGTGCATGATATAGACGTGATCAGTGCATGATCAGTCTCGTGATCAGTGCATGATAGCCACGTGATCAGTGCATGATCAGTCACCTGATGGGTGTATGATCATTCACGTGACCTGTACATGGTAGCTACATGATCATTGCATGATCAGCCACGTGAGTAGTGCATGATAGCCACGTGATCAGTGCATGATCAGTCACGTGATCAGTGCATGATCAGTCATGTGACCAGTACATGGTAGCTGCGTGATCATGCATGATCAGCCACGTGAGCAGTGCATGATAGCCACGTGATCAGTGCATGATCAGACACGTGATCAGTGCATGATCAGTCACGTGATCAGTGCATGATCAGCCACGTGATCAGTGCATGATCAGGCACGTGATCAGTGCATGATCAGCCACGTGATCAGTGCATGATAGCCACGTGATCAGTGCATGATCAGTCACGTGATCAGTGCATGATCAGCCACGTGATCAGTGCATGATCAGCCACGTGATCAGTGCATGATCAGTCACGTGATCAGTGCATGATCAGCCACGTGATCAGTGCATGATCAGCCACGTGATCAGTGCATGATCAGCCACGTGATCAGTGCATGATAGCCACGTGATCAGTGCATGATCAGTCACGTGATCAGTGCATGATCAGTCACGTGATCAGTGCATGATCAGCCACGTGATCAGTGCATGATCAGTCATGTGATCAGTGCATGATAGCCGTGATCAGTGCATGATCAGTCCGTGATCAGTGCATGATCAGCCACGTGATCAGTGCATGATAGCCACGTGATCAGTGCATGATCAGTCACGTGATCAGTGCATGATCAGCCACGTGATCAGTGCATGATAGCCACGTGATCAGTGCATGGTCCACGTGAACAGTGCATGATCAATCACGTGATCAGTGCATGATAGCCACGTGATCAGTGCATGATCAGTCACGTGATCAGTGTATGATCAGCCACGTGAACAGTGCATGCTCAGTCACGTGATCAGGGCCTGCTGAGCTGCGTGATTACTGTCTGCTCATCTGCTTGACAATTGCCAGCTGAGCTGCACGATTCCTGCCTGTCATCTGCTTGACAATTGCCAGCTGTGCTGCGTAATTCCTGCCTGCTCAGCTGCTTGATTATTGCCAGCTGAGCAGCATGATTCCTCACAGCTGAGTTCCATGATTATAGCCTGCTGACTGATTCGTGCCTACTCAGCTCTTTGTTCATTGCCTCCAGAGGCACATGATCAGTGTATGATAGCAAACATGATCAGTGCATGATCAGTCACATGATCAGTGCATGATAAGCCACGTGATCAGTGCATGATCAGTCACGTGATCAGTGCATGATCAGTCATGTGATCAGTGCATGATAGCCACGTGATCAGTGCATGATCAGCCACGTGATCAGTGCATGATCAGCCACGTGATCAGTGCATGATAGCACGTGATCAGTGCATGATCAGCCACGTGATCAGTGCATGATATCCACGTGATCAGTGCATGATAGCCACGTGATCAGTGCATGATCAGTCACGTGATCAGTGCATGATCAGTCACGTGATCAGTGCATGATCAGCCACGTGATCAGTGCATGATCAGTCACGTGATCAGTGCATGATAGCCACGTGATCATTGCATGATCAGCCACGTGATCAGTGCATGATAGCCACGTGATCAGTGCATGATCAGTCACGTGATCAGTGCATGATCAGCCACGTGATCAGTGCATGATAGCCACGTGATCAGTGCATGATCAGTCACGTGATCAGTGCATGATCAGCCACGTGATCAGTGCATGATCAGCCACGTGATCAGTGCATGATCAGCCACGTGATCAGTGCATGATAGCCACGTGATCAGTGCATGATCAGTCACGTGATCAGTGCATGATCAGTCACGTGATCAGTGCATGATCAGCCACGTGATCAGTGCATGATCAGCCACGTGATCAGTGCATGATCAATTACGTGATCAGTGCATGATCAGTCACGTGATCAGTACATGGTAGCTACGTGATCATTGCATGATCAGCCACGTGATCAGTGCATGATAGCCACGTGATCAGTGCATGATCAGTCACGTGATCAGTGCATGATCAGTCACGTGATCAGTGCATGATCAGTCACGTGATCAGTGCATGATCAATTACGTGATCAGTGCATGATCAGTCACGTGATCAGTGCATGGTAGCTGCGTGATCAGTGCATGATCAGCCACGTGAGCAGTGCATGATAGCCACGTGATCAGTGCATGATCAGTCACGTGATCAGTGTATGATCAGCCACGTGATCAGTGCATGATCAGTCACGTGATCAGTGCATGATATCACGTGATCAGTGCATGATCAGTCACGTGATCAGTGCATGATCAGCCACGTGATCAGTGCATGATAGCCACGTGATCAGTGCATGATAGCCAGTGATCAGTGCATGATCAGTCACGTGATCAGTGCATGATCAGCCACGTGATCAGTGCATGATAGCCACGTGATCAGTGCATGATCAGTCACGTGATCAGTGCATGATCAGTCACGTGATCAGTGCATGATCAGCCACGTGATCAGTGCATGATCAGCCACGTGATCAGTGCATGATCAGTCACGTGATCAGTGCATGATCAGTCACGTGATCAGTGCATGGTAGCTACGTGATCAGTGCATGATCAGCCACGTGATCAGTGCATGATAGCCACGTGATCAGTGCATGATCAGTCACGTGATCAGTGCATGATCAGTCACGTGATCAGTGCATGATCAGTCACGTGATCAGTGCATGATCAGTTACGTGATCAGTGCATGATCAGTCACGTGATCAGTGCATGATCAGCCACGTGATCAGTGCATGATAGCCACGTGATCAGTGCATGATAGCCAGTGATCAGTGCATGATCAGTCACGTGATCAGTGCATGATCAGCCACGTGATCAGTGCATGATAGCCACGTGATCAGTGCATGATCAGTCACGTGATCAGTGCATGATCAGTCACGTGATCAGTGCATGATCAGCCACGTGATCAGTGCATGATCAGCCACGTGATCAGTGCATGATCAGTCACGTGATCAGTGCATGATCAGTCACGTGATCAGTGCATGATCAGTCACGTGATCAGTGCATGATCAGCCACGTGATCAGTGCATGATAGCCACGTGATCAGTGCATGATCAGCCACGTGATCAGTGCATGATCAGCCACGTGATCAGTGCATGATCAGTCACGTGATCAGTGCATGATCAGCCACGTGATCAGTGCATGATCAGTCACGTGATCAGTGCATGATCAGTCACGTGATCAGTGCATGATAGCCACGTGATCAGTGCATGATCAGCCACGTGATCAGTGCATGATCAGCCACGTGATCAGTGCATGATAGCCACGTGATCAGTGCATGATAGCCACGTGATCAGTGCATGAGAGCCACGTGATCAGTGCATGATCAGTCACGTGATACATGTGTGATCAGCCACGTGATCAGTGCATGATGAGCCACGTGATCAGTGCAGGATCAATTACGTGATCAGTGCATGATCAGTCACGTGACCAGTACATGGTTGCTACGTGATCATTGCATGATCAGCCACGTGAGCAGAGCATGATAGCCACGTGATCAGTGCATGATCAGTCACGTGATCAGTACATGATCAGTCACGTGAACAGTGCATGATCATTTACGTGATCTGTGCATGATCAGTCACGTGACCAGTATATGGTAGCTACGTGATCATTCCATGACGAGCCACGTGAGCAGTGCATGATAGCCACGTGATGTGTGCATGATGAGTTACGTGAGCAGAGTATGATCAGCCACGTGATCAGTGCATGAGTGCCACGTGATCAGTGCATGATATGTCACGTGACAGGTGTGTGATCAGCCACGTGAACAGTGCATGTTCAGCCACGTGATCAGTGCATGATAGCCACGTGATCAGTGCATGATCAGTTACGTGAGCAGTGTATGATCAGCCACGTGATCAGTGCATGGTCAGACACGTGAACAGTGTATGATCAGCCACGTGATCAGTGCATGATATCCAAGTGATCAGTGCATGATCATCACGTGATCAGTGTATGATCAGCCACGTGAACAGTGCATGCTCAGTCACGTGATCAGGGCCTGCTGAGCTGCGTGATTACTGTCTGCTCATCTGCTTGACAATTGCCAGCTGAGCTGCACGATTCCTGCCTGTCATCTGCTTGACAATTGCCAGCTGTGCTGCGTAATTCCTGCCTGCTCAGCTGCTTGATTATTGCCAGCTGAGCAGCATGATTCCTCACACCTGAGTTCCATGATTATTGCCTGCTGACTGTTTGATTCGTGCCTACTCAGCTCTTTGTTTATTGCCTCCAGAGGCACATGATCAGTGTATGATAGCAAACATGATCAGCGCATGATCAGTCACATGATCAGCGCCATTAAGTCACGTGATCACTACATGATAGTCATGTGATCAGTCCATGCTCAGTCACGGTATCAGTGCATGATCAGCCACGTGATCAGTGCATGATCTGTCACATGATTAGTGTATGATCATCCACGTGATCAGTGCATGGGCAGTCATGTGATCAGTGCATGATATAGACGTGATCAGTGCATGATCAGTCTCGTGATCAGTGCATGATAGCCACGTGATCAGTGCATGATCAGTCACCTGATGGGTGTATGATCATTCACGTGACCTGTACATGGTAGCTACATGATCATTGCATGATCAGCCACGTGAGTAGTGCATGATAGCCACGTGATCACTGCATGATCAGTCACGTGATCAGTGCATGATCAGTCATGTGACCAGTACATGGTAGCTGCGTGATCATGCATGATCAGCCACGTGAGCAGTGCATGATAGCCACGTGATCAGTGCATGATCAGACACGTGATCAGTGCATGATCAGTCACGTGATCAGTGCATGATCAGTCACGTGATCAGTGCATGATAGCCACGTGATCAGTGCATGATAGCCACGTGATCAGTGCATGATCAGTCACGTGATCAGTGCATGATCAGCCACGTGATCAGTGCATGATCAGTCACGTGATCAGTGCATGATCAGTCATGTGATCAGTGCATGATAGCCCGTGATCAGTGCATGATCAGTCCCGTGATCAGTGCATGATCAGCCACGTGATCAGTGCATGATAGCCACGTGATCAGTGCATGATCAGTCACGTGATCAGTGCATGATCAGCCACGTGATCAGTGCATGATAGCCACGTGATCAGTGCATGACATTACGTGATCAGTGCATGATCAGCCACGTGATCAGTGCATGATAGCCACGTGATCAGTGCATGATCAGTCACGTGATAGTGTGATCAGCCACGTGAACAGTGCATGCTCAGTCACGTGATCAGGGCCTGCTGAGCTGCGTGATTACTGTCTGCTCATCTGCTTGACAATTGCCAGCTGAGCTGCACGATTCCTGCCTGTCATCTCCTTGACAATTGCCACCTGTGCTGCGTAATTCCTGCCTGCTCAGCTACTTGATTATTGCCAGCTGAGCAGCATGATTTCTCAGAGCTGAGTTCCATGATTATAGCCTGCTGACTGTTTCCTGCCTACTCAGCTCTATGTTCATTGCCTCCAGAGGCACATGATCAGTGTGTGACACCAAACATGATCAGCACATGATCAGTCACATGATCAGTGCATGACAAGCCACGTGATCAGTGCATGATCAGTCACGTGATCAGTGCATGATCAGTCATGTGATCAGTGCATGGTAGCTGTGTGATCAGTGCATGATCAGCCACGTGATCAGTGCATGATCAGCCACGTGATCAGTGCATGATCAGCACGTGATCAGTGCATGATCAGCCACGTGATCAGTGCATGATATCCACGTGATCAGTGCATGATAGCCACGTGATCAGTGCATGATCAGTCACGTGATCAGTGCATGATCAGTCACGTGATCAGTGCATGATCAGTTACGTGATCAGTGCATGATCAGTCACGTGACCAGTGCATGGTAGCTTCGTGATCATTGCATGACAGCCACGTGATCAGTGCATGATAGCCACGTGATCAGTGCATGATCAGCTACGTGATCAGTGTATGATCAGCCACGTGATCAGTGCATGAGTGCCACGTGATCAGTGCATGATAGTCACGTGATCAGTGTGTGATCAGCCACGTGATCAGTGCATGATCAGCCACGTGATCAGTGCATGATAGCCACGTGATCAGTGCATGATCAGTCACGTGATCAGTGCATGATCAGCCACGTGATCAGTGCATGATCAGACACGTGATCAGTGCATGATCAGCCACGTGATCAGTGCATGATATCCACGTGATCAGTGCATGATCAGTCACGTGATCAGTGCATGATCAGTCACGTGATCAGTGCATGATCAGCCACGTGATCAGTGCATGATCAGCCACGTGATCAGTGCATGATCAATTACGTGATCAGTGCATGATCAGTCACGTGATCAGTGCATGGTAGCTACGTGATCATTGCATGATCAGCCACGTGAGCAGTGCATGATAGCCACGTGATCAGTGCATGATCAGTCACGTGATCAGTGCATGATCAGTCACGTGATCAGTGCATGATAGTCACGTGATCAGTGCATGATCAGTCACGTGATCAGTGCATGATCAGTCACGTGATCAGTGCATGATAGCTACGTGATCAGTGCATGATCAGCCACGTGATCAGTGCATGATAGCCACGTGATCAGTGCATGATCAGTCACATGATCAGTGTATGATCATCCACGTGATCAGTGCATGATCAGTCATGTGATCAGTGCATGATATAGACGTGATCAGTGCATGATCAGTCACGTGATCAGTGCATGATCAGCCACGTGATCAGTGCATGATCAGCCACGTGATCAGTGCATGATAGCCAGTGATCAGTGCATGATCAGTCACGTGATCAGTGCATGATCAGCCACGTGATCAGTGCATGATAGCCACTGATCAGTGCATGATCAGTCACGTGATCAGTGCATGATCAGTCACGTGATCAGTGCATGATCAGCCACGTGATCAGTGCATGATCAGTCACGTGATCAGTGCATGATCAGTCACGTGATCAGTGCATGATCAGTCACGTGATCAGTGCATGATCAGTCACGTGATCAGTGCATGATCAGCCACGTGATCAGTGCATGATAGCCACGTGATCAGTGCATGATCAGCCACGTGATCAGTGCATGATCAGCCACGTGATCAGTGCATGATCAGCCACGTGATCAGTGCATGATCAGCCACGTGATCAGTGCATGATCAGTCACGTGATCAGTACATGATCAGTCACGTGAACAGTGCATGATCATTTACGTGATCTGTGCATGATCAGTCACGTGACCAGTATATGGTAGCTACGTGATCATTCCATGATCAGCCACGTGAGCAGTGCATGATAGCCACGTGATGTGTGCATGATGAGTTACGTGAGCAGAGTATGATCAGCCACGTGATCAGTGCATGAGTGCCACGTGATCAGTGCATGATATGTCACGTGACAGGTGTGTGATCAGCCACGTGAACAGTGCATGTTCAGCCACGTGATCAGTGCATGATAGCCACGTGATCAGTGCATGATCAGTTACGTGAGCAGTGTATGATCAGCCACGTGATCAGTGCATGGTCAGACACGTGAACAGTGTATGATCAGCCACGTGATCAGTGCATGATATCCAAGTGATCAGTGCATGATCAATCACGTGATCAGTGTATGATCAGCCACGTGAACAGTGCATGCTCAGTCACGTGATCTGGGCCTGCTGAGCTGCGTGATTACTGTCTGCTCATCTGCTTGACAATTGCCAGCTGAGCTGCACGATTCCTGCCTGTCATCTGCTTGACAATTGCCAGCTGTGCTGCGTAATTCCTGCCTGCTCAGCTGCTTGATTATTGCCAGCTGAGCAGCATGATTCCTCACAGCTGAGTTCCATGATTATTGCCTGCTGACTGTTTGATTCGTGCCTACTCAGCTCTTTGTTTATTGCCTCCAGAGGCACATGATCAGTGTATGATAGCAAACATGATCAGCGCATGATCAGTCACATGATCAGCGCCATTAAGTCACGTGATCACTACATGATAGTCATGTGATCAGTCCATGCTCAGTCACGGTATCAGTGCATGATCAGCCACGTGATCAGTGCATGATCTGTCACATGATTAGTGTATGATCATCCACGTGATCAGTGCATGGGCAGTCATGTGATCAGTGCATGATATAGACGTGATCAGTGCATGATCAGTCTCGTGATCAGTGCATGATAGCCACGTGATCAGTGCATGATCAGTCACCTGATGGGTGTATGATCATTCACGTGACCTGTACATGGTAGCTACATGATCATTGCATGATCAGCCACGTGAGTAGTGCATGATAGCCACGTGATCACTGCATGATCAGTCACGTGATCAGTGCATGATCAGTCATGTGACCAGTACATGGTAGCTGCGTGATCATGCATGATCAGCCACGTGAGCAGTGCATGATAGCCACGTGATCAGTGCATGATCAGACACGTGATCAGTGCATGATCAGTCACGTGATCAGTGCATGATCAGTCACGTGATCAGTGCATGGTAGCTACGTGATCAGTGCATGATCAGCCACGTGATCAGTGCATGATAGCCACGTGATCAGTGCATGATCAGTCACGTGATCAGTGCATGATCAGTCACGTGATCAGTGCATGATCAGTCACGTGATCAGTGCATGATCAGCCACGTGATCAGTGCATGATAGCCACGTGATCAGTGCATGATCAGTCACGTGATCAGTGCATGATCAGCCACGTGATCAGTGCATGATCAGTCACGTGATCAGTGCATGTCAGTCATGTGATCAGTGCATGATAGCCACGTGATCAGTGCATGATCAGTCCCGTGATCAGTGCATGATCAGCCACGTGATCAGTGCATGATAGCCACGTGATCAGTGCATGATCAGTCACGTGATCAGTGCATGATCAGCCACGTGATCAGTGCATGATAGCCACGTGATCAGTGCATACATTACGTGATCAGTGCATGATCAGTCACGTGATCAGTGCATGATAGCCACGTGATCAGTGCATGATCAGTCACGTGATCAGTGTATGATCAGCCACGTGAACAGTGCATGCTCAGTCACGTGATCAGGGCCTGCTGAGCTGCGTGATTACTGTCTGCTCATCTGCTTGACAATTGCCAGCTGAGCTGCACGATTCCTGCCTGTCATCTGCTTGACAATTGCCACCTGTGCTGCGTAATTCCTGCCTGCTCAGCTGCTTGATTATTGCCAGCTGAGCAGCATGATTTCTCAGAGCTGAGTTCCATGATTATAGCCTGCTGACTGATTCCTGCCTACTCAGCTCTTTGTTCATTGCCTCCAGAGGCACATGATCAGTGTATGACACCAAACATGATCAGCACATGATCAGTCACATGATCAGTGCATGACAGTCCACGTGATCAGTGCATGATCAATCACGTGATCAGTGCATGATCAGTCATGTGATCAGTGCATGATAGCCACGTGATCAGTGCATGATCAGCCACGTGATCAGTGCATGATCAGCCACGTGATCAGTGCATGATAGCACGTGATCAGTGCATGATCAGCCACGTGATCAGTGCATGATCATCCACGTGATCAGTGCATGATAGCCACGTGATCAGTGCATGATCAGTCACGTGATCAGTGCATGATCAGTCACGTGATCAGTGCATGATCAGCACGTGATCAGTGCATGATCAGTCACGTGATCAGTGCATGATAGCCACGTGATCATTGCATGATCAGCCACGTGATCAGTGCATGATAGCCACGTGATCAGTGCATGATCAGCTACGTGATCAGTGCATGATCAGCCACGTGATCAGTGCATGATGCCACGTGATCAGTGCATGATAGTCACGTGATCAGTGTGTGATCAGCCACGTGATCAGTGCATGATCAGCCACGTGATCAGTGCATGATAGCCACGTGATCAGTGCATGATCAGTCACGTGATCAGTGCATGATCAGCCACGTGATCAGTGCATGATCAGACACGTGATCAGTGCATGATCAGCCACGTGATCAGTGCATGATATCCACGTGATCAGTGCATGATCAGTCACGTGATCAGTGCATGATCAGTCACGTGATCAGTGCATGATCAGCCACGTGATCAGTGCATGATCAGCCACGTGATCAGTGCATGATCAGTCACGTGATCAGTGCATGATCAGTCACGTGATCAGTGCATGGTAGCTACGTGATCAGTGCATGATCAGCCACGTGATCAGTGCATGATAGCCACGTGATCAGTGCATGATCAGTCACGTGATCAGTGCATGATCAGTCACGTGATCAGTGCATGATAGCCACGTGATCAGTGCATGATCAGTCACGTGATCAGTGCATGATCAGTCACGTGATCAGTGCATGATAGCTACGTGATCAGTGCATGATCAGCCACGTGATCAGTGCATGATAGCCACGTGATCAGTGCATGATCAGTCACGTGATCAGTGCATGATCATCCACGTGATCAGTGCATGATCAGTCACGTGATCAGTGCATGATCAGACGTGATCAGTGCATGATCAGTCACGTGATCAGTGCATGATCAGCCACGTGATCAGTGCATGATAGCCACGTGATCAGTGCATGATAGCCACGTGATCAGTGCATGATCAGTCACGTGATCAGTGCATGATCAGCCACGTGATCAGTGCATGATAGCCACTGATCAGTGCATGATCAGTCACGTGATCAGTGCATGATCAGTCACGTGATCAGTGCATGATCAGCCACGTGATCAGTGCATGATCAGCCACGTGATCAGTGCATGATCAGTCACGTGATCAGTGCATGATCAGTCACGTGATCAGTGCATGATCAGTCACGTGATCAGTGCATGATCAGCCACGTGATCAGTGCATGATAGCCACGTGATCAGTGCATGATCAGCCACGTGATCAGTGCATGATCAGCCACGTGATCAGTGCATGATCAGCCACGTGATCAGTGCATGATCAGCCACGTGATCAGTGCATGATCAGTCACGTGATCAGTGCATGATCAGTCACGTGATCAGTGCATGATCATTTACGTGATCAGTGCATGATCAGTCACGTGACCAGTATATGGTAGCTACGTGATCATTGCATGATCAGCCACGTGAGCAGTGCATGATAGCCACGTGATGTGTGCATGATCAGTTACGTGAGCAGTGTATGATCAGCCACGTGATCAGTGCATGAGTGCCACGTGATCAGTGCATGATAGTCACGTGACAGTGTGTGATCAGCCACGTGATCAGTGCATGATCAGCCACGTGATCAGTGCATGATAGCCACGTGATCAGTGCATGATCAGTTACGTGAGCAGTGTATGATCAGCCACGTGATCAGTGCATGGTCAGACACGTGAACAGTGTATGATCAGCCACGTGATCAGTGCATGATATCCAAGTGATCAGTGCATGATCAATCACGTGATCAGTGTATGATCAGCCACGTGAACAGTGCATGCTCAGTCACGTGATCAGGGCCTGCTGAGCTGCGTGATTACTGTCTGCTCATCTGCTTGACAATTGCCAGCTGAGCTGCACGATTCCTGCCTGTCATCTGCTTGACAATTGCCAGCTGTGCTGCGTAATTCCTGCCTGCTCAGCTGCTTGATTATTGCCAGCTGAGCAGCATGATTCCTCACACCTGAGTTCCATGATTATTGCCTGCTGACTGTTTGATTCGTGCCTACTCAGCTCTTTGTTTATTGCCTCCAGAGGCACATGATCAGTGTATGATAGCAAACATGATCAGCGCATGATCAGTCACATGATCAGCGCCATTAAGTCACGTGATCACTACATGATAGTCATGTGATCAGTCCATGCTCAGTCACGTATCAGTGCATGATCAGCCACGTGATCAGTGCATGATCTGTCACATGATCAGTGTATGATCATCCACGTGATCAGTGCATGGGCAGTCATGTGATCAGTGCATGATATAGACGTGATCAGTGCATGATCAGTCACGTGATCAGTGCATGATAGCCACGTGATCAGTGCATGATCAGTCACCTGATGGGTGTATGATCATTCACGTGACCAGTACATGGTAGCTACATGATCAGTGCATGATCAGCCACGTGATCAGTGCATGATAGCCACGTGATCAGTGCATGATCAGTCACGTGATCAGTGCATGATCAGTCACGTGATCTGGGCCTGCTGAGCTGCGTGATTACTGTCTGCTCATCTGCTTGACAATTGCCAGCTGAGCTGCACGATTCCTGCCTGTCATCTGCTTGACAATTGCCAGCTGTGCTGTGTAATTCCTGCCTGCTCAGCTGCTTGATTATTGCCAGCTGAGCAGCATGATTCCTCACACCTGAGTTCCATGATTATTGCCTGCTGACTGTTTGATTCGTGCCTACTCAGCTCTTTTTATTGCCTCCAGAGGCACATGATCAGTGTATGATAGCAAACATGATCAGCGCATGATCAGTCACATGATCAGCGCCATTAAGTCACGTGATCACTACATGATAGTCATGTGATCAGTCCATGCTCAGTCACAGTATCAGTGCATGATCAGCCACGTGATCAGTGCATGATCTGTCACATGATTAGTGTATGATCATACACGTGATCAGTGCATGGGCAGTCATGTGATCAGTGCATGATATAGACGTGATCAGTGCATGATCAGTCTCGTGATCAGTGCATGATAGCCACGTGATCAGTGCATGATCAGTCACCTGATGGGTGTATGATCATTCACGTGACCTGTACATGGTAGCTACATGATCATTGCATGATCAGCCACGTGAGTAGTGCATGATAGCCACGTGATCAGTGCATGATCAGTCACGTGATCAGTGCATGATCAGTCATGTGACCAGTACATGGTAGCCGTGATCATGCATGATCAGCCACGTGAGCAGTGCATGATAGCCACGTGATCAGTGCATGATCAGTCACGTGATCAGTGCATGATCAGTCACGTGATCAGTGCATGATCAGCCACGTGATCAGTGCATGATCAGGCACGTGATCAGTGCATGATCAGCCACGTGATCAGTGCATGATAGCCACGTGATCAGTGCATGATCAGTCACGTGATCAGTGCATGATCAGCCACGTGATCAGTGCATGATCAGGCACGTGATCAGTGCATGATCAGCCACGTGATCAGTGCATGATAGCCACGTGATCAGTGCATGATCAGTCACGTGATCAGTGCATGATCAGTCACGTGATCAGTGCATGATCAGCCACGTGATCAGTGCATGAGTCATGTGATCAGTGCATGATAGCCCGTGATCAGTGCATGATCAGTCCGTGATCAGTGTATGATCAGCCACGTGATCAGTGCATGATAGCCACGTGATCAGTGCATGATCAGTCACGTGATCAGTGCATGATCAGCCACGTGATCAGTGCATGATAGCCACGTGATCAGTGCATGATCCACGTGAACAGTGCATGATCAATCACGTGATCAGTGCATGATAGCCACGTGATCAGTGCATGATCAGTCACGTGATCAGTGTGTGATCAGCCACGTGAACAGTGCATGCTCAGTCACGTGATCAGGGCCTGCTGAGCTGCGTGATTACTGTCTGCTCATCTGCTTGACAATTGCCAGCTGAGCTGCACGATTCCTGCCTGTCATCTGCTTGACAATTGCCAGCTGTGCTGCGTAATTCCTGCCTGCTCAGCTGCTTGATTATTGCCAGCTGAGCAGCATGATTCCTCAGAGCTGAGTTCCATGATTATAGCCTGCTGACTGTTTCGTGCCTACTCAGCTCTTTGTTCATTGCCTCCAGAGGCACATGATCAGTGTATGATACCAAACATGATCAGCACATGATCAGTCACATGATCAGTGCATGATAAGCCACGTGATCAGTGCATGATCAGTCACGTGATCAGTGCATGATCAGTCACGTGATCAGTGCATGATAGCTGATCAGTGCATGATCAGCCACGTGATCAGTGCATGATCAGACGTGATCAGTGCATGATAGCACGTGATCAGTGCATGATCAGCCACGTGATCAGTGCATGATCATCCACGTGATCAGTGCATGATAGCCACGTGATCAGTGCATGATCAGTCACGTGATCAGTGCATGATCAGTCACGTGATCAGTGCATGATCAGCCACGTGATCAGTGCATGATCAGTCACGTGACCAGTGCATGATAGCCACGTGATCATTGCATGATCAGCCACGTGATCAGTGCATGATAGCCACGTGATGTGCATGATCAGTCACGTGATCAGAGCATGATCAGCCACGTGATCAGTGCATGATAGCCACGTGATCAGTGCATGATCAGTCACGTGATCAGTGCATGATCAGCCACGTGATCAGTGCATGATCAGCCACGTGATCAGTGCATGATCAGCCACGTGATCAGTGCATGATCAGTCACGTGATCAGTGCATGATCAGCACGTGATCAGTGCATGATCAGCCACGTGATCAGTGCATGATAGCCACGTGATCAGTGCATGATAGCCACGTGATCAGTGCATGATCAGTCACGTGATCAGTGCATGATCAGTCACGTGATCAGTGCATGATCAGCCACGTGATCAGTGCATGATCAGTCACGTGATCAGTGCATGATAGCCACGTGATCAGTGCATGATCAGCCACGTGATCAGTGCATGATAGCCACGTGATGTGCATGATCAGTTACGTGATCAGTGCATGATCAGCCACGTGATCAGTGCATGATAGCCACGTGATCAGTGCATGATCAGTCACGTGATCAGTGCATGATCAGCCACGTGATCAGTGCATGATCAGCCACGTGATCAGTGCATGATCAGCCACGTGATCAGTGCATGATAGCCACGTGATCAGTGCATGATCATCACGTGATCAGTGCATGATCAGTCACGTGATCAGTGCATGATCAGCCACGTGATCAGTGCATGATCAGCCACGTGATCAGTGCATGATCAATTACGTGATCAGTGCATGATCAGTCACGTGATCAGTGCATGGTAGCTACGTGATCAGTGCATGATCAGCCACGTGATCAGTGCATGATAGCCACGTGATCAGTGCATGATCAGTCACGTGATCAGTGCATGATCAGTCACGTGATCAGTGCATGATCAGTCACGTGATCAGTGCATGATCAATTACGTGATCAGTGCATGATCAGTCACGTGATCAGTACATGATAGCTGCGTGATCAGTGCATGATCAGCCACGTGATCAGTGCATGATAGCCACGTGATCAGTGCATGATCAGTCACATGATCAGTGCATGATCATCCACGTGATCAGTGCATGATCAGTCATGTGATCAGTGCATGATATAGACGTGATCAGTGCATGATCAGTCACGTGATCAGTGCATGATCAGCCACGTGATCAGTGCATGATAGCCACGTGATCAGTGCATGATAGCCAGTGATCAGTGCATGATCAGTCACGTGATCAGTGCATGATCAGCCACGTGATCAGTGCATGATAGCCACGTGATCAGTGCATGATCAGTCACGTGATCAGTGCATGATCAGTCACGTGATCAGTGCATGATCAGCCACGTGATCAGTGCATGATCAGTTACGTGATCAGTGCATGATCAGTCACGTGATCAGTGCATGATCAGTCACGTGATCAGTGCATGATCAGTCACGTGATCAGTGCATGATCAGCCACGTGATCAGTGCATGATAGCCACGTGATCAGTGCATGATCAGCCACGTGATCAGTGCATGATCAGCCACGTGATCAGTGCATGATCAGTCACGTGATCAGTGCATGATCAGCCACGTGATCAGTGCATGATCAGTCACGTGATCAGTGCATGATCAGTCACGTGATCAGTGCATGATAGCCACGTGATCAGTGCATGATCAGCCACGTGATCAGTGCATGATCAGCCACGTGATCAGTGCATGATAGCCACGTGATCAGTGCATGATAGCCACGTGATCAGTGCATGAGAGCCACGTGATCAGTGCATGATCAGTCACGTGATACATGTCTGATCAGCCACGTGATCAGTGCATGATGAGCCACGTGATCAGTGAAGGATCAATTACGTGATCAGTGCATGATCAGTCACGTGACCAGTACATGGTTGCTACGTGATCGTTGCATGATCAGCCACGTGAGCAGAGCATGATAGCCACGTGATCAGTGCATGATCAGTCACGTGATCAGTACATGATCAGTCACGTGAACAGTGCATGATCATTTACGTGATCTGTGCATGATCAGTCAAGTGACCAGTATATGGTAGCTACGTGATCATTCCATGACGAGCCACGTGAGCAGTGCATGATAGCCACGTGATGTGTGCATGATGAGTTACGTGAGCAGAGTATGATCAGCCACGTGATCAGTGCATGAGTGCCACGTGATCAGTGCATGATATGTCACGTGTCAGGTGTGTGATCAGCCACGTGAACAGTGCATGTTCAGCCACGTGATCAGTGCATGATAGCCACGTGATCAGTGCATGATCAGTTACGTGAGCAGTGTATGATCAGCCACGTGATCAGTGCATGGTCAGACACGTGAACAGTGTATGATCAGCCACGTGATCAGTGCATGATATCCAAGTGATCAGTGCATGATCATCACGTGATCAGTGTATGATCAGCCACGTGAACAGTGCATGCTCAGTCACGTGATCAGGGCCTGCTGAGCTGCGTGATTACTGTCTGCTCATCTGCTTGACAATTGCCAGCTGAGCTGCACGATTCCTGCCTGTCATCTGCTTGACAATTGCCAGCTGTGCTGCGTAATTCCTGCCTGCTCAGCTGCTTGATTATTGCCAGCTGAGCAGCATGATTCCTCACACCTGAGTTCCATGATTATTGCCTGCTGACTGTTTGATTCGTGCCTACTCAGCTCTTTGTTTATTGCCTCCAGAGGCACATGATCAGTGTATGATAGCAAACATGATCAGCGCATGATCAGTCACATGATCAGCGCCATTAAGTCACGTGATCACTACATGATAGACATGTGATCAGTCCATGCTCAGTCACGGTATCAGTGCATGATCAGCCACGTGATCAGTGCATGATCTGTCACAAGATTAGTGTATGATCATCCACGTGATCAGTGCATGGGCAGTCATGTGATCAGTGCATGATATAGACGTGATCAGTGCATGATCAGTCTCGTGATCAGTGCATGATAGCCACGTGATCAGTGCATGATCAGTCACCTGATGGGTGTATGATCATTCACGTGACCTGTACATGGTAGCTACATGATCATTGCATGATCAGCCACGTGAGTAGTGCATGATAGCCACGTGATCACTGCATGATCAGTCACGTGATCAGTGCATGATCAGTCATGTGACCAGTACATGGTAGCTGCGTGATCATCGCATGATCAGCCACGTGAGCAGTGCATGATAGCCACGTGATCAGTGCATGATCAGACACGTGATCAGTGCATGATCAGTCACGTGATCAGTGCATGATCAGTCACGTGATCAGTGCATGATAGCCACGTGATCAGTGCATGATAGCCACGTGATCAGTGCATGATCAGTCACGTGATCAGTGCATGATCAGCCACGTGATCAGTGCATGATCAGTCACGTGATCAGTGCATGATCAGTCATGTGATCAGTGCATGATAGCCCGTGATCAGTGCATGATCAGTCACGTGATCAGTGCATGATCAGCCACGTGATCAGTGCATGATAGCCACGTGATCAGTGCATGATCAGTCACGTGATCAGTGCATGATCAGCCACGTGATCAGTGCATGATAGCCACGTGATCAGTGCATGATATTACGTGATCAGTGCATGATCAGCCACGTGATCAGTGCATGATAGCCACGTGATCAGTGCATGATCAGTCACGTGATCAGTGTGTGATCAGCCACGTGAACAGTGCATGCTCAGTCACGAGATCAGGGCCTGCTGAGCTGCGTGATTACTGTCTGCTCATCTGCTTGACAATTGCCAGCTGAGCTGCACGATTCCTGCCTGTCATCTGCTTGACAATTGCCACCTGTGCTGCGTAATTCCTGCCTGCTCAGCTACTTGATTATTGCCAGCTGAACAGCATGATTTCTCAGAGCTGAGTTCCATGATTATAGCCTGCTGACTGTTTCCTGCCTACTCAGCTCTATGTTCATTGCCTCCAGAGGCACATGATCAGTGTATGACACCAAACATGATCAGTGCATGATCAGTCACATGATCAGTGCATGATAAGCCACGTGATCAGTGCATGATCAGTTACGTGATCAGTGCATGATCAGTCATGTGATCAGTGCATGATAGCTGTGTGATCAGTGCATGATCAGCCACGTGATCAGTGCATGATCAGCCACGTGATCAGTGCATGATAGCACGTGATCAGTGCATGATCAGCCACGTGATCAGTGCATGATAGCCACGTGATCAGTGCATGATAGCCACGTGATCAGTGCATGATCAGTCACGTGATCAGTGCATGATCAGTCACGTGATCAGTGCATGATCAGCCACGTGATCAGTGCATGATCAGTCACGTGATCAGTGCATGATAGCCACGTGATCATTGCATGACAGCCACGTGATCAGTGCATGATAGCCACGTGATCAGTGCATGATCAGCTACGTGATCAGTGCATGATCAGCCACGTGATCAGTGCATGAGTGCCACGTGATCAGTGCATGATAGTCACGTGACAGGTGTGTGATCAGCCACGTGATCAGTGCATGATCAGCCACGATCAGTGCATGATAGCCACGTGATCAGTGCATGATCAGTTACGTGATCAGTGCATGATCAGCCACGTGATCAGTGCATGATCAGACACGTGATCAGTGCATGATCAGCCACGTGATCAGTGCATGATATCCACGTGATCAGTGCATGATCAGTCACGTGATCAGTGCATGATCAGTCACGTGATCAGTGCATGATCAGCCACGTGATCAGTGCATGATCAGCCACGTGATCAGTGCATGATCAATTACGTGATCAGTGCATGATCAGTCACGTGATCAGTGCATGGTAGCTACGTGATCATTGCATGATCAGCCACGTGAGCAGTGCATGATAGCCACGTGATCAGTGCATGATCAGTCACGTGATCAGTGCATGATCAGTCACGTGATCAGTGCATGATAGTCACGTGATCAGTGCATGATCAGTCACGTGATCAGTGCATGATCAGTCACGTGATCAGTGCATGATAGCTACGTGATCAGTGCATGATCAGCCACGTGATCAGTGCATGATAGCCACGTGATCAGTGCATGATCAGTCACATGATCAGTGCATGATCATCCACGTGATCAGTGCATGATCAGTCACGTGATCAGTGCATGATATAGACGTGATCAGTGCATGATCAGTCACGTGATCAGTGCATGATCAGCCACGTGATCAGTGCATGATAGCCACGTGATCAGTGCATGATAGCCAGTGATCAGTGCATGATCAGTCACGTGATCAGTGCATGATCAGCCACGTGATCAGTGCATGATAGCCACGTGATCAGTGCATGATCAGTCACGTGATCAGTGCATGATCAGTCACGTGATCAGTGCATGATCAGCCACGTGATCAGTGCATGATCAGTTACGTGATCAGTGCATGATCAGTCACGTGATCAGTGCATGATCAGTCACGTGATCAGTGCATGATCAGTCACGTGATCAGTGCATGATCAGCCACGTGATCAGTGCATGATAGCCACGTGATCAGTGCATGATCAGCCACGTGATCAGTGCATGATCAGCCACGTGATCAGTGCATGATCAGCCACGTGATCAGTGCATGATCAGCCACGTGATCAGTGCATGATCAGTCACGTGATCAGTGCATGATCAGTCACGTGATCAGTGCATGATCATTTACGTGATCAGTGCATGATCAGTCACGTGACCAGTATATGGTAGCTACGTGATCATTGCATGATCAGCCACGTGAGCAGTGCATGATAGCCACGTGATGTGTGCATGATCAGTTACGAGAGCAGTGTATGATCAGCCACGTGATCAGTGCATGAGTGCCACGTGATCAGTGCATGATATGTCACGTGACAGTGTGTGATCAGCCACGTGAACAGTGCATGTTCAGCCACGTGATCAGTGCATGATAGCCACGTGATCAGTGCATGATCAGTTACGTGAGCAGTGTATGATCAGCCACGTGATCAGTGCATGGTCAGACACGTGAACAGTGTATGATCAGCCACGTGATCAGTGCATGATATCCAAGTGATCAGTGCATGATCAATCACGTGATCAGTGTATGATCAGCCACGTGAACAGTGCATGCTCAGTCACGTGATCAGGGCCTGCTGAGCTGCGTGATTACTGTCTGCTCATCTGCTTGACAATTGCCAGCTGAGCTGCACGATTCCTGCCTGTCATCTGCTTGACAATTGCCAGCTGTGCTGTGTAATTCCTGCCTGCTCAGCTGCTTGATTATTGCCAGCTGAGCAGCATGATTCCTCACACCTGAGTTCCATGATTATTGCGTGCTGACTGTTTGATTCGTGCCTACTCAGCTCTTTGTTTATTGCCTCCAGAGGCACATGATCAGTGTATGATAGCAAACATGATCAGCGCATGATCAGTCACATGATCAGCGCCATTAAGTCACGTTATCACTACATGGTAGTCTTTTGATCAGTCCATGCTCAGTCACGTATCAGTGCATGATCAGCCACGTGATCAGTGCATGATCTGTCACATGATCAGTGTATGATCATCCACGTGATCAGTGCATGGGCAGTCATGTGATCAGTGCATGATATAGACGTGATCAGTGCATGATCAGTCACGTGATCAGTGCATGATAGCCACGTGATCAGTGCATGATCAGTCACCTGATGGGTGTATGATCATTCACGTGACCAGTACATGGTAGCTACATGATCAGTGCATGATCAGCCACGTGATCAGTGCATGATAGCCACGTGATCAGTGCATGATCAGTCACGTGATCAGTGCATGATCAGTCACGTGATCAGGGCCTGCTGAGCTGCGTGATTACTGTCTGCTCATCTGCTTGACAATTGCCAGCTGAGCTGCACGATTCCTGCCTGTCATCTGCTTGACAATTGCCAGCTGTGCTGTGTAATTCCTGCCTGCTCAGCTGCTTGATTATTGCCAGCTGAGCAGCATGATTCCTCACACCTGAGTTCCATGATTATTGCCTGCTGACTGTTTGATTCGTGCCTACTCAGCTCTTTTTTTATTGCCTCCAGAGGCACATGATCAGTGTATGATAGCAAACATGATCAGTGCATGATCAGTCACATGATCAGCGCCATTAAGTCACGTGATCACTACATGATAGTCATGTGATCAGTCCATGCTCAGTCACGTATCAGTGCATGATCAGCCACGTGATCAGTGCATGATCTGTCACATGATCAGTGTATGATCATCCACGTGATCAGTGCATGGGCAGTCATGTGATCAGTGCATGATATAGACGTGATCAGTGCATGATCAGTCACGTGATCAGTGCATGATAGCCACGTGATCAGTGCATGATCAGTCACCTGATGGGTGTATGATCATTCACGTGACCTGTACATGGTAGCTACATGATCATTGCATGATCAGCCACGTGAGTAGTGCATGATAGCCACGTGATCAGTGCATGATCAGTCACGTGATCAGTGCATGATCAGTCATGTGACCAGTACATGGTAGCTGCGTGATCATGCATGATCAGCCACGTGAGCAGTGCATGATAGCCACGTGATCAGTGCATGATCAGTCACGTGATCAGTGCATGATCAGTCACGTGATCAGTGCATGATCAGCCACGTGATCAGTGCATGATCAGGCACGTGATCAGTGCATGATCAGCCACGTGATCAGTGCATGATAGCCACGTGATCAGTGCATGATCAGTCACGTGATCAGTGCATGATCAGCCACGTGATCAGTGCATGATCAGCCACGTGATCAGTGCATGATCAGTCACGTGATCAGTGCATGATCAGCCACGTGATCAGTGCATGATCAGTCACGTGATCAGTGCATGATCAGCCACGTGATCAGTGCATGATAGCCACGTGATCAGTGCATGATCAGTCACGTGATCAGTGCATGATCAGTCACGTGATCAGTGCATGATCAGCCACGTGATCAGTGCATGATCAGTCATGTGATCAGTGCATGATAGCCCGTGATCAGTGCATGATCAGTCCCGTGATCAGTGCATGATCAGCCACGTGATCAGTGCATGATAGCCACGTGATCAGTGCATGATCAGTCACGTGATCAGTGCATGATCAGCCACGTGATCAGTGCATGATCAGCCACGTGATCAGTGCATGATCACGTGATCAGTGCATGATCAGTCACGTGATCAGTGCATGATAGCCACGTGATCAGTGCATGATCAGTCACGTGATCAGTGTGTGATCAGCCACGTGAACAGTGCATGCTCAGTCACGAGATCAGGGCCTGCTGAGCTGCGTGATTACTGTCTGCTCATCTGCTTGACAATTGCCAGCTGAGCTGCACGATTCCTGCCTGTCATCTGCTTGACAATTGCCAGCTGTGCTGCGTAATTCCTGCCTGCTCAGCTGCTTGATTATTGCCAGCTGAGCAGCATGATTTCTCACAGCTGAGTTCCATGATTATAGCCTGCTGACTGTTTCGTGCCTACTCAGCTCTTTGTTCATTGCCTCCAGAGGCACATGATCAGTGTATGATACCAAACATGATCAGTGCATGATCAGTCACATGATCAGTGCATGATAAGCCACGTGATCAGTGCATGATCAGTCATGTGATCAGTGCATGATCAGCTGTGTGATCAGTGCATGATCAGCCACGTGATCAGTGCATGATCAGCCACGTGATCAGTGCATGATAGCCACGTGATCAGTGCATGATCAGCCACGTGATCAGTGCATGATAGCCACGTGATCAGTGCATGATAGCCACGTGATCAGTGCATGATCAGTCACGTGATCAGTGCATGATCAGTCACGTGATCAGTGCATGATCAGTTACGTGATCAGTGCATGATCAGTCACGTGACCAGTGCATGGTAGCCACGTGATCATTGCATGATCAGCCACGTGATCAGTGCATGATAGCCACGTGATCAGTGCATGATCAGTCACGTGATCAGTGCATGATCAGCCACGTGATCAGTGCATGATAGCCACGTGATCAGTGCATGATCAGTTACGTGATCAGTGCATGATCAGCCACGTGATCAGTGCATGATCAGCCACGTGATCAGTGCATGATCAGCCACGTGATCAGTGCATGATAGCCACGTGATCAGTGCATGATCATCACGTGATCAGTGCATGATCAGTCACGTGATCAGTGCATGATCAGCCACGTGATCAGTGCATGATCAGCCACGTGATCAGTGCATGATCAATTACGTGATCAGTGCATGATCAGTCACGTGATCAGTATATGGTAGCTACGTGATCATTGCATGATCAGCCACGTGAGCAGTGCATGATAGCCACGTGATCAGTGCATGATCAGTCACGTGATCAGTGCATGATCAGTCACGTGATCAGTGCATGATCAGTCACGTGATCAGTGCATGATCAATTACGTGATCAGTGCATGATCAGTCACGTGATCAGTGCATGGTAGCTGCGTGATCAGTGCATGATCAGCCACGTGATCAGTGCATGATAGCCACGTGATCAGTGCATGATCAGTCACGTGATCAGTGTATGATCAGCCACGTGATCAGTGCATGATCAGTCACGTGATCAGTGCATGATATAGACGTGATCAGTGCATGATCAGTCACGTGATCAGTGCATGATCAGCCACGTGATCAGTGCATGATAGCCACGTGATCAGTGCATGATAGCCAGTGATCAGTGCATGATCAGTCACGTGATCAGTGCATGATCAGCCACGTGATCAGTGCATGATAGCCACTGATCAGTGCATGATCAGTCACGTGATCAGTGCATGATCAGTCACGTGATCAGTGCATGATCAGCCACGTGATCAGTGCATGATCAGTTACGTGATCAGTGCATGATCAGTCACGTGATCAGTGCATGATCAGTCACGTGATCAGTGCATGATCAGTCACGTGATCAGTGCATGATCAGCCACGTGATCAGTGCATGATAGCCACGTGATCAGTGCATGATCAGCCACGTGATCAGTGCATGATCAGCCACGTGATCAGTGCATGATCAGTCACGTGATCAGTGCATGATCAGCCACGTGATCAGTGCATGATCAGTCACGTGATCAGTGCATGATCAGTCACGTGATCAGTGCATGATAGCCACGTGATCAGTGCATGATCAGCCACGTGATCAGTGCATGATAGCCACGTGATCAGTGCATGATAGCCACGTGATCAGTGCATGATAGCCACGTGATCAGTGCATGATAGCCACGTGATCAGTGCATGATCAGTCACGTGATCATGTGTGATCAGCCACGTGATCAGTGCATGATGAGCCACGTGATCAGTGCATGATCAATTACGTGATCAGTGCATGATCAGTCACGTGACCAGTACATGGTTGCTACGTGATCTTGCATGATCAGCCACGTGAGCAGTGCATGATAGCCACGTGATCAGTGCATGATCAGTCACGTGATCAGTGCATGATCAGTCACGTGATCAGTGCATGATCATTTACGTGATCAGTGCATGATCAGTCACGTGATCAGTGCATGATCAGCCACGTGATCAGTGCATGATAGCCACGTGATCAGTGCATGATCAGTCACGTGATCAGTGCATGATCAGTCACGTGATCAGTGCATGATCAGCCACGTGATCAGTGCATGTGAGTCATGTAGTCAATGCATGATAGCCCGTGATCAGTGCATGATCAGTCCCGTGATCAGTGTATGATCAGCCACGTGATCAGTGCATGATAGCCACGTGATCAGTGCATGATCAGTCACGTGATCAGTGCATGATCAGTCACGTGATCAGTGTGTGATCAGCCACGTGAACAGTGCATGCTCAGTCACGTGATCAGGGCCTGCTGAGCTGCGTGATTACTGTCTGCTCATCTGCTTGACAATTGCCAGCTGAGCTGCACGATTCCTGCCTGTCATCTGCTTGACAATTGCCACCTGTGCTGCGTAATTCCTGCCTGCTCATCTGCTTGATTATTGCCAGCTGAGCAGCATGATTTCTCAGAGCTGAGTTCCATGATTATTGCCTGCTGACTGATTCCTGCCTACTCAGCTCTTTTTCATTGCCTCCAGAGGCACATGATCAGTGTATGACACCAAACATGATCAGCACATGATCAGTCACATGATCAGTGCATGATAAGCCACGTGATCAGTGCATGATCAGTCATGTGATCAGTGCATGATCAGTCATGTGATCAGTGCATGATAGCTGTGTGATCAGTGCATGATCAGCCACGTGATCAGTGCATGATCAGTCACGTGATCAGTGTGTGATCAGCCACGTGATCAGTGCATGATATCCACGTGATCAGTGCATGATAGCCACGTGATCAGTGCATGATCAGTCACGTGATCAGTGCATGATCAGTCACGTGATACGTGTGTGATCAGCCACGTGATCAGTGCATGATCAGCCACGTGATCAGTGCATGATCAATTACGTGATCAGTGCATGATCAGTCACGTGATCAGTACATGGTAGCTACGTGATCATTGCATGATCAGCCACGTGATCAGTGCATGATAGCCACGTGATCAGTGCATGATAGCCACGTGATCAGTGCATGATCAGTCATGTGATACGTGTGTGATCAGCCACGTGATCAGTGCATGATATCCACGTGATCAGTGCATGATAGCCACGTGATCAGTGCATGAGAGCCACGTGATCAGTGCATGATCAGTCACGTGATACATGTGTGATCAGCCACGTGATCAGTGCATGATGAGCCAAGTGATCAGTGCAGGATCAATTACGTGATCAGTGCATGATCAGTCACGTGACCAGTACATGGTTGCTACGTTATCCTTGCATGATCAGCCACGTGAGCAGAGCATGATAGTCACGTGATCAGTGCATGATCAGTCACGTGATCAGTACATGATCAGTCACGTGAACAGTGCATGATCATTTACGTGATCTGTGCATGATCAGTCACGTGACCAGTATATGGTAGCTACGTGATCATTCCATGATGAGCCACGTGAGCAGTGCATGATAGCCACGTGATGTGTGCATGATGAGTTACGTGATCAGAGTATGATCAGCCACGTGATCAGTGCATGAGTGCCACGTGATCAGTGCATGATATGTCACGTGTCAGGTGTGTGATCAGCCACGTGAACAGTGCATGTTCAGCCACGTGATCAGTGCATGATAGCCACGTGATCAGTGCATGATCAGTTACGTGAGCAGTGTATGATCAGCCACGTGATCAGTGCATGGTCAGACACGTGAACAGTGTATGATCAGTCACGTGATCAGTGCATGATATCCAAGTGATCAGTGCATGATCATCACGTGATCAGTGTATGATCAGCCACGTGAACAGTGCATGCTCAGTCACGTGATCAGGGCCTGCTGAGCTGCGTGATTACTGTCTGCTCATCTGCTTGACAATTGCCAGCTGAGCTGCACGATTCCTGCCTGTCATCTGCTTGACAATTGCCAGCTGTGCTGCGTAATTCCTGCCTGCTCAGCTGCTTGATTATTGCCAGCTGAGCAGCATGATTCCTCACAGCTGAGTTCCATGATTATTGCCTGCTGACTGTTTGATTCGTGCCTACTCAGCTCTTTGTTTATTGCCTCCAGAGGCACATGATCAGTGTATGATAGCAAACATGATCAGCGCATGATCAGTCACATGATCAGCGCCATTAAGTCACGTGATCACTACATGATAGTCATGTGATCAGTCCATGCTCAGTCACGGTATCAGTGCATGATCAGCCACGTGATCAGTGCATGATCAGCCACGTGATCAGTGCATGATAGCCACGTGATCAGTGCATGATCAGTCACATGATCAGTGCATGATCATCCACGTGATCAGTGCATGATCAGTCAAGCAGATGAGCAGACAGTGATCACGCAGCTCAGCTGGCAATTGATCAGTGCATGATCAGTCACATGATCAGTGCCATTCAGTCACGTGATCAGTGCATGATAGTCATGTGATCAGTGCATGATCAGTCACGTGATCAGTGCATGATCAGCCACGTGATCAGTGCATGATCAGTCACGTGATCAGTGCATGATCAGCCACGTGATCAGTGCATGATCAGTCACGTGATCAGTGCATGATATAGACGTGATCAGTGCATGATCAGTCACGTGATCAGTGCATGATAGCCACGTGATCAGTGCATGATCAGTCACGTGATGGGTGCATGATCAGTCACGTGACCAGTACATGGTAGCTACGTGATCAGTGCATGATCAGCCACGTGATCAGTGCATGATAGCCACGTGATCAGTGCATGATCAGTCACGTGATCAGTGCATGATCAGTCACGTGACCAGTACATGGTAGCTGCGTGATCATGCATGATCAGCCACGTGATCAGTGCATGATAGCCACGTGATCAGTGCATGATCAGACACGTGATCAGTGCATGATCAGTCACGTGATCAGTGCATGATCAGCCACGTGATCAGTGCATGATCAGCCACGTGATCAGTGCATGTCAGCCAAGTGATCAGTGCATGATAGCCACGTGATCAGTGCATGATCAGTCACGTGATCAGTGCATGATCAGCCACGTGATCAGTGCATGTGGAGTCATGTAGTCAGTGCATGATAGCGCCGTGATCAGTGCATGATCAGTCCCGTGATCAGTGCATGATCAGCCACGTGATCAGTGCATGATAGCCACGTGATCAGTGCATGATCAGTCACGTGATCAGTGCATGATCAGTCACGTGATCAGTGTGTGATCAGCCACGTGAACAGTGCATGCTCAGTCACGTGATCAGGGCCTGCTGAGCTGCGTGATTACTGTCTGCTCATCTGCTTGACAATTGCCAGCTGAGCTGCACGATTCCTGCCTGTCATCTGCTTGACAATTGCCACCTGTGCTGCGTAATTCCTGCCTGCTCATCTGCTTGATTATTGCCAGCTGAGCAGCATGATTTCTCAGAGCTGAGTTCCATGATTATAGCCTGCTGACTGATTCGTGCCTACTCAGCTCTATTTTCATTGCCTCCAGAGGCACATGATCAGTGTATGACACCAAACATGATCAGTGCATGATCAGTCACATGATCAGTGCATGATAAGCCACGTGATCAGTGCATGATCAGTCATGTGATCAGTGCATGATCAGTCATGTGATCAGTGCATGATAGCTGTGTGATCAGTGCATGATCAGCCACGTGATCAGTGCATGATCAGTCACGTGATCAGTATGTGATCAGCCACGTGATCAGTGCATGATAGCCACGTGATCAGTGCATGATAGCCACGTGATCAGTGCATGATCATTCACGTGATCAGTGCATGATCAGTCACATGATACGTGTGTGATCAGCCACGTGATCAGTGCATGATGAGCCACGTGATCAGTGCATGATCAGTTACGTGATCAGTGCATGATCAGTCACGTGACCAGTACATGGTAGCTACGTGATCATTGCATGATCAGCCACGTGATCAGTGCATGGTAGCCACGTGATCAGTGCATGATAGCCACGTGATCAGTGCATGATCAGTCATGTGATAGTGTGTGATCAGCCACGTGATCAGTGCATGATAGCCACGTGATCAGTGCATGAGCCACGTGATCAGTGCATGATCAGTCACGTGATACATGTGTGATCAGCCACGTGATCAGTGCATGATGAGCCACGTGATCAGTGCAGGATCAATTACGTGATCAGTGCATGATCAGTCACGTGACCAGTACATGGTTGCTACGTGATCCTTGCATATCAGCCACGTGAGCAGAGCATGATAGCCACGTGATCAGTGCATGATCAGTCACGTGATCAGTACATGATCAGTCACGTGAACAGTGCATGATCATTTACGTGATCTGTGCATGATCAGTCACGTGACAAGTATATGGTAGCTACGTGATCATTCCATGATGAGCCACGTGAGCAGTGCATGATAGCCACGTGATGTGTGCATGATGAGTTACGTGAGCAGAGTATGATCAGCCACGTGATCAGTGCATGAGTGCCACGTGATCAGTGCATGATATGTCACGTGTCAGGTGTGTGATCAGCCACGTGAACAGTGCATGTTCAGCCACGTGATCAGTGCATGATAGCCACGTGATCAGTACATGATCAGTTACCTGAGCAGTGTATGATCAGCCACGTGATCAGTGCATGGTCAGACAGGTGCACAGTGTATGATCAGTCATGTGATCAGTGCATGATATCCAAGTGATCAGTGCATGATCATCACGTGATCAGTGTATGATCAGCCACGTGAACAGTGCATGCTCAGTCACATGATCAGGGCCTGCTGAACTGCGTGATTACTGTCTGCTCATCTGCTTAACAATTGCCAGCTGAGCTGCACGATTCCTGCCTGTCATCTGCTTGACAATTGCCAGCTGTGCTGCATAATTCCTGCCTGCTCATCTACTTGATTATTGCCAGCTGAGCAGCATGATTCCTCACAGCTGAGTGCCATGATTATTGCCTGCTGACTGTTTGATTCATGCCTACTCAGCTCTTTGTGTATTGCCTCCAGAGGCACATGATCAGTGTATGATAGCAAACATGATCAGCGCATGATCAGTCACATGATCAGAGCCATTAAGTCACGTGATCACTACATGATAGTCATGTGATCAGTCCATGCTCAGTCACGGTATCAGTGCATGATCAGCCACGTGATCAGTGCATGACCAGCCGTGTGAGCAGTGCATGATAGCAACGTGATCACTGCATGATCTGTCACATGATCAGTGTATGATCATCCGGGTGATCAGTGCATGGGCAGTCAAGCAGATGAGCAGACAGTAATCACGCAGCTCAGCTGGCAATTGTCAGTGATGATCAGTCACATGATCAGAGCCATTAAGTCACGTGATCACTACATGATAGTCATGTGATCAGTCCATGCTCAGTCACGGTATCAGTGCATGATCAGCCACGTGATCAGTGCATGATCTGTCACAAGATTAGTGTATGATCATCCACGTGATCAGTGCATGGGCAGTCATGTGATCAGTGCATGATATAGACGTGAACAGTGCATGATCAGTCTCATGATCAGTGCATGATAGCCACGTGATCAGTGCATGATCAGTCACCTGATGGGTGTATGATCATTCACCTGACCTGTACATGGTAGCTACATGATCATTGCATGATCAGCCACGTGAGTAGTGCATGATAGCCACGTGATCACTGCATGATCAGTCACGTGACCAGTGCATGATCAGTCATGTGACCAGTACATGGTAGCTGCGTGATCATCGCATGATCAGCCACGTGAGCAGTGCATGATAGCCACGTGATCAGTGCATGATGAGACACGAGATCAGTGCATGATCAGTCACGTGATCAGTGCATGATCAGCCACGTGATCAGTGCATGACCAGGCACGTGAACAGTGTATGATCAGCCAGGTGATCAGTGCATGACCAGGCACGTGATCAGTGCATGATCAGCCACGTGATAAGTGCATGACCAGGCACGTGATCAGTGTATGTCCAGCCAAGTGATCAGTGCATGATAGCCACGAGATCAGTGCATGATCAGTGATGTGATCAGTGCATGGTCAGTCACGTGATCAGTGCATGATCATCCACGTGATCAGTGCATGTGGAGTCATGTAGTCAATGCATGATAGCGCCGTGATCAGTGCACGATAGCCAGGTAATGAGTGCACGATAGCCAGATGATCAGTGCATTATCAGTCACGTGATCAGTGTAAGATCAGCCAAGTAATCAGTGCATGATAGCCAACTGATTAGTGGATGATCCGTCACGTGATCAGTGCATGGTCAGAGACGTGATCAGTGCATGGTAGCTACGTGATCATTGCATGATCAGCCACGTAATCAGTGCATGATATCCACGTGATCAGTGCAGGATAGCCACGTGATCACTTCATGATTAGTCACGTGATCAGTACATGATCAGTCACGTGAACAGTGCATGATCATTTACGTGATCTGTGCATGATCAGTCACGTGACCAGTGTATGGTAGCTTCGTGATCATTCCATGACGAACCACGTGAGCAGTGCATGATAGCCACGTGATGTGTGCATGATGAGTTACGTGAGCAGAGTATGATCAGCCACGTATTCAGTGCATGATATCCACGTGATCAGTGCATGATCAGTTACGTGAGCAGTGTATGATCAGCCACGTGATCAGTGCATGGTCAGACACGTCAACAGTGTATGATCAGCCACGTGATCAGTGCATGATATCCAAGTGATCAGTGCATGATCATCACGTGATCAGTGCATGATCAGTCACGTGATCAGTGGATGATCAGCCACGTGATCAGTGCATGATCAGCCACATGATCAGTGCATGATCAATTACGTGATCAGTGCATGATCAGTCACGTGAGCAGTAAATGGTAGCTAGGTGATCATTGCATGATCAGCCACATGAGCCGTGCATGATAGCCACGAGATCGGTGCATGATTAGTCACGTGATCAGTGCATGATCACTCACGTTAACAGTGCATGATAAGTCACCTGATCAGTGCATGAACAATTACGTGATCAGTGCATGATCACTCACGTGACCAGTACATGGTAGCTGCGTCATCACTGCATGAGCAGCCGCGTGAGCAGTGCATGATAGCCACGTGATCAGTGCATGATCTGTCGCATGATCAGTGTATGATCATCCGGGTGATCAGTGCATGGGCAGTCATGTGATCAGTGCATGATATAGACGTGATCAGTGCATGATCAGTCTCGTGATCAGTGTATGATCAACCACGTGATCAGTGCACGATAGCCAGGTAATGAGTGCACGATAGCCAGATGATCAGTGCATTATCAGTCACGTGATCAGTGTATGATCAGCCAAGTAATCAGTGCATGATAGCCAACTGATCAGTGGATGATCCGTCACGTGATCAGTGCATGGTCAGTCACGTGATCATTGCATGATCAGCCACGTGATCAGTGCATGATCAATTACGTGATCAGTGCATGATCAGTCACGTGATCAGTACATGATCAGTCACGTGAACAGTGCATGATCAGTCATGTGATCAGTGTATGACCAGCCAAGTGATCAGTGCATAATAGCCACTTGATCAGTGTATGATCAGCCACGTGATCAGTGCATGATCAGCCAAATGATAAGTGCATGATCAATTACGTGATCAGTGGATGATCAGCCACGTGATCAGTGCATGATCAGTCACGTGATCAGTACATGATCAGTCACGTGAGCAGTATATGGTAGCTAGGTGATCATTGCATGATCAGCCACATGAGCCGTGCATGATAGCCACGAGATCAGTGCATGATAGCCACGTGATCAGTGCATGATAGCCACGTGATCAGTGCATGAGAGCCACGTGATCAGTGCATGATCAGTCACGTGATACATGTCTGATCAGCCACGTGATCAGTGCATGATGAGCCAAGTGATCAGGGCAGGATCAATTACGTGATCAGTGCATGATCAGTCACGTGACCAGTACATGGTTGCTACGTGATCCTTGCATGATCAGCCACGTGAGCAGAGCATGATAGCCACGAGATCAGTGCATGATCAGTCACGTGTTCAGTACATGATCAGTCACGTGAACAGTGCATGATCATTTACGTGATCTGTGCATGACCAGGCACGTGATCAGTGTATGTCCAGCCAAGTAATCAGTGCATGATAGCCACGAGATCAGTGCATGATCAGTCACGTGATCAGTGCACGGTCAGTCACGTGATCAGTGCATGATCATCCACGTGATCAGTGCATGTGGAGTCATGTAGTCAATGCATGATAGCGCCGTGATCAGTGCACGATCAGTCCCGTGAGGAGTGTATGATCAGCCAAGTGATCAGTGCAAGATAGCTACGTGATCAGTGCATGATCAGTCACATGATCAGTGCATGATCAGTCACGTGATAGGTCTGTGATCAGCCATGTGAACAGTGCATGCTCAGTCACGTGATCAGGGCCTGCTGAGCTGCGTGATTAGTGTCTGCTCATCTGCTTGACAATTGCCAGCTGAGCTGCACGATTCCTGCCTGTCATCTCCTTGACAATTGCCACCTGTGCTGCGTAATTCCTGCCTGCTCATCTACTTGATTATTGCCAGCTGAGCAGCATGATTTCTCAGAGCTGAGTTCCATGATTATAGCCTGCTGACTGATTCCTGCCTACTCAGCTCTATTTTCATTGCCTCCAGAGGCACATGATCAGTGTGTGACACCAAACATGATCAGCACATGATCAGTCACATGATCAATGCATGATAAGCCAGGTGAATAGTGCATGATCAATTATGTGATCAGTGCATGATCAGTCATGTGACCAGTTCATGGTAGCTGTGTGATCATTGCATGATCAGCCACGTGATCAGTGCATGATCAGTCACGTGATACGTGTGTGATCAGCCACGTGATCAGTGCATGATATCCACGTGATCAGTGCTGGATAGCCACGTGATCACTTCATGATTATTCACGTGATCTGTACATGATCAGTCACATGATACGTGTGTGATCAGCCACCGGATCAGTGAGTGATGAGCCATGTGATCAGTGCAGGATCAATTACGTGATCAGTGCATGATCAGTCACGTGACCAGTACATGGTAGCTACGTGATCATTGCGTGATCAGCCACGTGATCAGTGCATGGTAGCCACGTGATCAGTGCATGATAGCCACGTGATCAGTGCATGATCAGTCATGTGATACGTGTGTGATCAGCCACGTGATCAGTGCATGATATCCACGTGATCAGTGCATGATAGCCACGTGATCAGTGCATGAGAGCCACGTGATCAGTGCATGATCAGTCACGTGATACATGTGTGATCAGCCACGTGATCAGTGCATGATGAGCCAAGTGATCAGGGCAGGATCAATTACGTGATCAGTGCATGATCAGTCACGTGACCAGTACATGGTTGCTACGTTATCCTTGCATGATCAGCCACGTGAGCAGAGCATGATAGCCACGAGATCAGTGCATGATCAGTCACGTGATCAGTACATGATCAGTCACGTGAACAGTGCATGATCATTTACGTGATCTGTGCATGATCAGTCACGTGACCAGTATATGGTAGGTATGTGATCATTCCATGATGAGCCACGTGAGCAGTGCATGATAGCCACGTGATGTGTGCATGATGAGTTACGTGAGCAGAGTATGATCATCCACGTGATCAGTGCATGAGTGCCACGTGATCAGTGCATGATATGTCACGTGTCAGGTGTGTGATCAGCCACGTGAACAGTGCATGTTCAGCCACGTGATCAGTGCATGATAGCCACGTGATCAGTACATGATCAGTTACCTGAGCAGTGTATGATCAGCCACGTGATCAGTGCATGGTCAGACACGTGAACAGTGTATGATCAGTCATGTGGTCAGTGCATGATATCCAAGTGATCAGTGCATGATCATCACGTGATCAGTGTATGATCAGCCACGTGAACAGTGCATGCTCAGTCACATGATCAGGGCCTGCTGAACTGCGTGATTACTGTCTGCTCATCTGCTTGACAATTGCCAGCTGAGCTGCACGATTCCTGCCTGTCATCTGCTTGACAATTGCCAGCTGTGCTGCGTAATTCCTGCCTGCTCAGCTGCTTGATTATTGCCAGCTGAGCAGCATGATTCCTCACAGCTGAGTGCCATGATTATTGCCTGCTGACTGTTTGATTCGTGCCTACTCAGCTCTTTGTGTATTGCCTCCAGAGGCACATGATCAGTGTATGATAGCAAACATGATCAGCGCATGATCAGTCACATGATCAGAGCCATTAAATCACGTGATCACTACATGATAGTCATCTGATCAGTCCATGCTCAGTCACGGTATCAGTGCATGATCAGCCACGTGATCATTGCATGACCAGCCGTGTGAGCAGTGCATGATAGCCACGTGATCACTGCATGATCTGTCACATGATCAGTGTATGATCATCCGGGTGATCAGTGCATGGGCAGTCAAGCAGATGAGCAGACAGTAATCACGCAGCTCAGCTGGCAATTGTCAGTGATGATCAGTCACATGATCAGAGCCATTAAGTCACGTGATCACTACATGATAGTCATGTGATCAGTCCATGCTCAGTCACGGTATCAGTGCATGATCAGCCACGTGATCAGTGCATGATCTGTCACAAGATTAGTGTATGATCATCCACGTGATCAGTGCATGGGCAGTCATGTGATCAGTGCATGATATAGACGTGAACAGTGCATGATCAGTCTCGTGATCAGTGCATGATAGCCACGTGATCAGTGCATGATCAGTCACCTGATGGGTGTATGATCATTCACCTGACCTGTACATGGTAGCTACATGATCATTGCATGATCAGCCACGTGAGTAGTGCATGATAGCCACGTGATCACTGCATGATCAGTCACGTGACCAGTGCATGATCAGTCATGTGACCAGTACATGGTAGCTGCGTGATCATCGCATGATCAGCCACGTGAGCAGTGCATGATAGCCACGTGATCAGTGCATGATGAGACACGAGATCAGTGCATGATCAGTCACGTGATCAGTGCATGATCAGCCACGTGATCAGTGCATGACCAGACACGTGATCAGTGTATGTCCAGCCAAGTGATCAGTGCATGATAGCCACGAGATCAGTGCATGGTCAGTCACGTGATCAGTGCATGATCATCCACGTGATCAGTGCATGTGGAGTCATGTAGTCAATGCATGATAGCGCCGTGATCAGTGCACGATCAGTCCCGTGAGGAGTGTATGATCAGCCAAGTGATCAGTGCAAGATAGCTACGTGATCAGTGCATGATCAGTCACATGATCAGTGCATGATCAGTCACGTGATAGGTCTGTGATCAGCCATGTGAACAGTGCATGCTCAGTCACGTGATCAGGGCCTGCTGAGCTGCGTGATTAGTGTCTGCTCATCTGCTTGACAATTGCCAGCTGAGCTGCACAATTCCTGCCTGTCATCTCCTTGACAATTGCCACCTGTGCTGCGTAATTCCTGCCTGCTCATCTACTTGATTATTGCCAGCTGAGCAGCATGATTTCTCAGAGCTGAGTTCCATGATTATAGCCTGCTGACTGATTCCTGCCTACTCAGCTCTATTTTCATTGCCTCCAGAGGCACATGATCAGTGTGTGACACCAAACATGATCAGCACATGATCAGTCACATGATCAATGCATGATAAGCCAGGTGATTAGTGCATGATCAATTATGTGATCAGTGCATGATCAATCATGTGACCAGTCCATGGTAGCTGTGTGATCATTGCATGATCAGCCACGTGATCAGTGCATGATCAGTCACGTGATACGTATGTGATCAGCCACGTGATCAGTGCATGATATCCACGTGATCAGTGCAGGATAGCCACGTGATCACTTCATGATTATTCACGTGATCTGTACATGATCAGTCACATGATACGTGTGTGATCAGCCACCGGATCAGTGAGTGATGAGCCATGTGATCAGTGCAGGATCAATTACGTGATCAGTGCATGATCAGTCACGTGACCAGTACATGGTAGCTACGTGATCATTGCGTGATCAGCCACATGATCAGTGCATGGTAGCCACGTGATCAGTGCATGATAGCCACGTGATCAGTGCATGATCAGTCATGTGATACGTGTGTGATCAGCCACGTGATCAGGGCATGATATCCACGTGATCAGTGCATGATAGCCACGTGATCA
Organism: Bos javanicus; assembly: GCF_032452875.1. Lineage (NCBI taxonomy): Eukaryota > Metazoa > Chordata > Mammalia > Artiodactyla > Bovidae > Bos > Bos javanicus. The sequence goes on from NW_026893636.1 coordinate 221,880, forward strand.
GTGCATGAGAGCCACGTGATCAGTGCATGATCAGTCACGTGACCAGTACATGGTTGCTATGTGATCCTTGCATGATCAGCCACGTGAGCAGAGCATGATAGCCACGAGATCAGTGCATGATCAGTCACGTGATCAGTACATGATCAGTCACGTGAACAGTGCATGATCATTTACGTGATCTGTGCATGATCAGTCACGTGACCAGTATATGGTAGCTATGTGATCATTCCATGATGAGCCACGTGAGCAGTGCATGATAGCCACGTGATGTGTGCATGATGAGTTACGTGAGCAGAGTATGATCATCCACGTGATCAGTGCATGAGTGCCACGTGATCAGTGCATGATATGTCACGTGTCAGGTGTGTGATCAGCCACGTGAACAGTGCATGTTCAGCCACGTGATCAGTGCATGATAGCCACGTGATCAGTACATGATCAGTTACCTGAGCAGTGTATGATCAGCCACGTGATCAGTGCATGGTCAGACACGTGAACAGTGTATGATCAGTCATGTGATCAGTGCATGATATCCAAGTGATCAGTGCATGATCATCACGTGATCAGTGTATGATCAGCCACGTGAACAGTGCATGCTCAGTCACATGATCAGGGCCTGCTGAACTGCGTGATTACTGTCTGCTCATCTGCTTGACAATTGCCAGCTGAGCTGCACGATTCCTGCCTGTCATCTGCTTGACAATTGCCAGCTGTGCTGCGTAATTCCTGCCTGCTCAGCTGTTTGATTATTGCCAGCTGAGCAGCATGATTCCTCACAGCTGAGTGCCATGATTATTGCCTGCTGACTGTTTGATTCGTGCCTACTCAGTTCTTTGTGTATTGCCTCCAGAGGCACATGATCAGTGTATGATAGCAAACATGATCAGCGCATGATCAGTCACATGATCAGAGCCATTAAGTCACGTGATCACTACATGATAGTCATGTGATCAGTCCATGCTCAGTCACGGTATCAGTGCATGATCAGCCACGTGATCATTGCATGACCAGCCGTGTGAGCAGTGCATGATAGCCACGTGATCACTGCATGATCTGTCACATGATCAGTGTATGATCATCCGGGTGATCAGTGCATGGGCAGTCAAGCAGATGAGCAGACAGTAATCACGCAGCTCAGCTGGCAATTGTCAGTGATGATCAGTCACATGATCAGAGCCATTAAGTCACGTGATCACTACATGATAGTCATGTGATCAGTCCATGCTCAGTCACGGTATCAGTGCATGATCAGCCACGTGATCAGTGCATGATCTGTCACAAGATTAGTGTATGATCATCCACGTGATCAGTGCATGGGCAGTCATGTGATCAGTGCATGATATAGACGTGAACAGTGCATGATCAGTCTCGTGATCAGTGCATGATAGCCACGTGATCAGTGCATGATCAGTCACCTGATGGGTGTATGATCATTCACCTGACCTGTACATGGTAGCTACATGATCATGGCATGATCAGCCACGTGAGCAGTGCATGATAGCCACGTGATGTGTGCATGATGAGTTACGTGAGCAGAGTATGATCATCCACGTGATCAGTGCATGAGTGCCACGTGATCAGTGCATGATATGTCACGTGTCAGGTGTGTGATCAGCCACGTGAACAGTGCATGTTCAGCCAAGTGATCAGTGCATGATAGCCACGTGATCAGTACATGATCAGTTACCTGAGCAGTGTATGATCAGCCACGTGATCAGTGCATGGTCAGACACGTGAACAGTGTATGATCAGTCATGTGATCAGTGCATGATATCCAAGTGATCAGTGCATGATCATCACGTGATCAGTGTATGATCAGCCACGTAAACAGTGCATGCTCAGTCACATGATCAGGGCCTGCTGAACTGCGTGATTACTGTCTGCTCATCTGCTTGACAATTGCCAGCTGAGCTGCGTAATTCCTGCCTGCTCAGCTGCTTGATTATTGCCAGCTGAGCAGCATGATTCCTCACACCTGAGTTCCATGATTATTGCCTGCTGACTGTTTGATTCGTGCCTACTCAGCTCTTTGTTTATTGCCTCCAGAGGCACATGATCAGTGTATGATAGCAAACATGATCAGCGCATGATCAGTCACATGATCAGAGCCATTAAGTCACGTGATCACTACATGATAGTCATGTGATCAGTCCATGCTCAGTCACGGTATCAGTGCATGATCAGCCACGTGATCAGTGCATGATCTGTCACAAGATTAGTGTATGATCATCCACATGATCAGTGCATGGGCAGTCATGTGATCAGTGCATGATATAGACGTGAACAGTGCATGATCAGTCTCGTGATCAGTGCATGATAGCCACGTGATCAGTGCATGATCAGTCACCTGATGGGTGTATGATCATTCACCTGACCTGTACATGGTAGCTACATGATCATTGCATGATCAGCCACGTGAGTAGTGCATGATAGCCACGTGATCAGTGCATGATCAGTCACGTGATCAGTGCATGATCAGTCATGTGACCAGTACATGGTAGCTGCGTGATCATCGCATGATCAGCCACGTGAGCAGTGCATGATAGCCACGTGATCAGTGCATGATCAGACACAAGATCAGTGCATGATCAGTCACGTGATCAGTGCATGATCAGCCACGTGATCAGTGCATGACCAGGCACGTGATCAGTATATGTCCAGCCAAGTGATCAGTGCATGATAGCCACGAGATCAGTGCATGATCAGTCACGTGATCAGTGCACGGTCAGTCACGTGATCAGTGCCTGATCATCCACGTGATCAGTGCATGTGGAGTCATGTAGTCAATGCATGATAGCGCCGTGATCAGTGCACGATCAGTCCCGTGAGGAGTGTATGATCAGCCAAGTGATCAGTGCAAGATAGCTACGTGATCAGTGCATGATCAGTCACATGATCAGTGCATAATCAGTCACGTGATAGGTCTGTGATCAGCCATGTGAACAGTGCATGCTCAGTCACGTGATCAGGGCCTGCTGAGCTGCGTAATTCCTGCCTGCTCATCTACTTGATTATTGCCAGCTGAGCAGCATGATTTCTCAGAGCTGAGTTCCATGATTATAGCCTGCTGACTGATTCCTGCCTACTCAGCTCTATCTTCATTGCCTCCAGAGGCACATGATCAGTGTGTGACACCAAACATGATCAGCACATGATCAGTCACATGATCAATGCATGATAAGCCAGGTGATTAGTGCATGATCAATTATGTGATCAGTGCATGATCAGTCATGTGACCAGTACATGGTAGCTGTGTGATCATTGCATGATCAGCCACGTGATCAGTGCATGATCAGTCACGTGATACGTGTGTGATCAGCCACGTGATCAGTGCATGATATCCACGTGATCAGTGCAGGATAGCCACGTGATCACTTCATGATTATTCACGTGATCTGTACATGATCAGTCACATGATACGTGTGTGATCAGCCACCGGATCAGTGAGTGATGAGCCATGTGATCAGTGCAGGATCAATTACGTGATCAGTGCATGATCAGTCACGTGACCAGTACATGGTAGCTACGTGATCATTGCGTGATCAGCCACGTGATCAGTGCATGGTAGCCACGTGATCAGTGCATGATAGCCACATGATCAGTGCATGATCAGTCATGTGATACGTGTGTGATCAGCCACGTGATCAGTGCATGATATCCACGTGATCAGTGCATGATAGCCACGTGATCAGTGCATGAGAGCCACGTGATCAGTGCATGATCAGTCACGTGATACATGTGTGATCAGCCACGTGATCAGTGCATGATGAGCCAAGTGATCAGGGCAGGATCAATTACGTGATCAGTGCATGATCAGTCACGTGACCAGTACATGGTTGCTACGTGATCCTTGCATGATCAGCCACGTGAGCAGAGCATGATAGCCACGAGATCAGTGCATGATCAGTCACGTGATCAGTACATGATCAGTCACGTGAACAGTGCATGATCATTGACGTGATCTGTGCATGATCAGTCACGTGACCAGTATATGGTAGGTATGTGATCATTCCATGATGAGCCACGTGAGCAGTGCATGATAGCCACGTGATGTGTGCATGATGAGTTACGTGAGCAGAGTATGATCATCCACGTGATCAGTGCATGAGTGCCACGTGATCAGTGCATGATATGTCACGTGTCAGGTGTGTGATCAGCCACGTGAACAGTGCATGTTCAGCCACGTGATCAGTGCATGATAGCCACGTGATCAGTACATGATCAGTTACCTGAGCAGTGTATGATCAGCCACGTGATCAGTGCATGGTCAGACACGTGAACAGTGTATGATCAGTCATGTGATCAGTGCATGATATCCAAGTGATCAGTGCATGATCATCACGTGATCAGTGTATGATCAGCCACGTGAACAGTGCATGCTCAGTCACATGATCAGGGCCTGCTGAACTGCGTGATTACTGTCTGCTCATCTGCTTGACAATTGCCAGCTGAGCTGCACGATTCCTGCCTGTCATCTGCTTGACAATTGCCAGCTGTGCTGCGTAATTCCTGCCTGCTCAGCTGTTTGATTATTGCCAGCTGAGCAGCATGATTCCTCACAGCTGAGTGCCATGATTATTGCCTGCTGACTGTTTGATTCGTGCCTACTCAGCTCTTTGTGTATTGCCTCCAGAGGCACATGATCAGTGTATGACAGCAAACATGATCAGCGCATGATCAGTCACATGATCAGAGCCATTAAGTCACGTGATCACTACATGATAGTCATGTGATCAGTCCATGCTCAGTCACGGTATCAGTGCATGATCAGCCACGTGATCATTGCATGACCAGCCGTGTGAGCAGTGCATGATAGCCACGTGATCACTGCATGATCTGTCACATGATCAGTGTATGATCATCCGGGTGATCAGTGCATGGGCAGTCAAGCAGATGAGCAGACAGTAATCACGCAGCTCAGCTGGCAATTGTCAGTGATGATCAGTCACATGATCAGAGCCATTAAGTCACGTGATCACTACATGATAGTCATGTGATCAGTCCATGCTCAGTCACGGTATCAGTGCATGATCAGCCACGTGATCAGTGCATGATCTGTCACAAGATTAGTGTATGATCATCCACGTGATCAGTGCATGGGCAGTCATGTGATCAGTGCATGATATAGACGTGAACAGTGCATGATCAGTCTCGTGATCAGTGCATGATAGCCACGTGATCAGTGCATGATCAGTCACCTGATGGGTGTATGATCATTCACCTGACCTGTACATGGTAGCTACATGATCATTGCATGATCAGCCACGTGAGTAGTGCATGATAGCCACGTGATCACTGCATGATCAGTCACGTGATCAGTGCATGATCAGTCATGTGACCAGTACATGGTAGCTGCCTGATCATCACATGATCAGCCACGTGAGCAGTGCATGATAGCCACGTGATCAGTGCATGATGAGACACGAGATCAGTGCATGATCAGTCACGTGATCAGTGCATGATCAGCCACGTGATCAGTGCATGACCAGGCCCGTGATCAGTGTATGTCCAGCCAAGTGATCAGTGCATGATAGCCACGAGATCAGTGCATGATCAGTCACGTGATCAGTGCATGGTCAGTCACGTGATCAGTGCATGATCATCCACGTGATCAGTGCATGTGGAGTCATGTAGTCAATGCATGATAGCGCCGTGATCAGTGCACGATCAGTCCCGTGAGGAGTGTATGATCAGCCAAGTGATCAGTGCAAGATAGCTACGTGATCAGTGCATGATCAGTCACATGATCAGTGCATGATCAGTCACGTGATAGGTCTGTGATCAGCCATGTGAACAGTGCATGCTCAGTCACGTGATCAGGGCCTGCTGAGCTGCGTGATTAGTGTCTGCTCATCTGCTTGACAATTGCCAGCTGAGCTGCACGATTCCTGCCTGTCATCTCCTTGACAATTGCCACCTGTGCTGCGTAATTCCTGCCTGCTCATCTACTTGATTATTGCCAGCTGAGCAGCATGATTTCTCAGAGCTGAGTTCCATGATTATAGCCTGCTGACTGATTCCTGCCTACCCAGCTCTGTGTTCATTGCCTCCAGAGGCACATGATCAGTGTGTGACACCAAACATGATCAGCACATGATCAGTCACATGATCAATGCATGATAAGCCAGGTGATGAGTGCATGATCAATTATGTGATCAGTGCATGATCAGTCATGTGACCAGTACATGGTAGCTGTGTGATCATTGCATGATCAGCCACGTGATCAGTGCATGATCAGTCACGTGATACGTGTGTGATCAGCCACGTGATCAGTGCATGATATCCACGTGATCAGTGCATGATAGCCACGTGATCAGTGCATGAGAGCCACGTGATCAGTGCATGATCAGTCACGTGATACATGTGTGATCAGCCACGTGATCAGTGCATGATATCCACGTGATCAGTGCATGATAGCCACGTGATCAGTGCATGATCAGTCATGTGATACGTGTGTGATCAGCCACGTGATCAGTGCATGATATCCACGTGATCAGTGCATGATTGCCACGTGATCAGTGCATGAGAGCCACGTGATCAGTGCATGATCAGTCACGTGATACATGTGTGATCAACCACGTGATCAGTGCATGATGAGCCAAGTGATCAGGGCAGGATCAATTACGTGATCAGTGCATGATCAGTCACGTGACCAGTACATGGTTGCTACGTGATCCTTGCATGATCAGCCACGTGAGCAGAGCATGATAGCCACGAGATCAGGGCATGATCAGTCACGTGATCAGTACATGATCAGTCACGTGAACAGGGCATGATCATTTACGTGATCTGTGAATGATCAGTCACGTGACCAGTATATGGTAGGTATGTGATCATTCCATGATGAGCCACGTGAGCAGTGCATGATAGCCACGTGATGTGTGCATGATGAGTTACGTGAGCAGAGTATGATCATCCACGTGATCAGTGCATGAGTGCCACGTGATCAGTGCATGATATGTCACGTGTCAGGTGTGTGATCAGCCACGTGAACAGTGCATGTTCAGCCACGTGATCAGTGCATGATAGCCACGTGATCAGTACATGATCAGTTACCTGAGCAGTGTATGATCAGCCACGTGATCAGTGCATGGTCAGACACGTGAACAGTGTATGATCAGTCATGTGATCAGTGCATGATATCCAAGTGATCAGTGCATGATCATCACGTGATCAGTGTATGATCAGCCACGTGAACAGTGCATGCTCAGTCACATGATCAGGGCCTGCTGAACTGCGTGATTACTGTCTGCTCATCTGCTTGACAATTGCCAGCTGAGCTGCACGATTCCTGCCTGTCATCTGCTTGACAATTGCCAGCTGTGCTGCGTAATTCCTGCCTGCTCAGCTGCTTGATTATTGCCAGCTGAGCAGCATGATTTCTCACAGCTGAGTGCCATGATTATTGCCTGCTGACTGTTTGATTCGTGCCTACTCAGCTCTTTGTGTATTGCCCCCAGAGGCACATGATCAGTGTATGATAGCAAACATGATCAGCGCATGATCAGTCACATGATCAGAGCCATTAAGTCACGTGATCACTACATGATAGTCATGTGATCAGTCCATGCTCAGTCACGGTATCAGTGCATGATCAGCCACGTGATCAGTGCATGATCTGTCACAAGATTAGTGTATGATCATCCACGTGATCAGTGCATGGGCAGTCATGTGATCAGTGCATGATATAGACGTGAACAGTGCATGATCAGTCTCGTGATCAGTGCATGATAGCCACGTGATCAGTGCATGATCAGTCACCTGATGGGTGTATGATCATTCACCTGACCTGTACATGGTAGCTACATGATCATTGCATGATCAGCCACGTGAGTAGTGCATGATAGCCACGTGATCACTGCATGATCAGTCACGTGAACAGTGCATGATCAGTCATGTGACCAGTACATGGTAGCTGCGTGATCATCGCATGATCAGCCACGTGAGCAGTGCATCATAGCCACGTGATCAGTGCATGATCAGACACGAGATCAGTGCATGATCAGTCACGTGATCAGTGCATGATCAGCCACGTGATCAGTGCATGACCAGGCACGTGATCAGTGTATGTCCAGCCAAGTGATCAGTGCATGATAGCCACGAGATCAGTGCATGATCAGTCACGTGATCAGTGCATGGTCAGTCACGTGATCAGTGCATGATCATCCACGTGATCAGTGCATGTGGAGTCATGTAGTCAATGCATGATAGCGCCATGATCAGTGCACGATCAGTCCCGTGAGGAGTGTATGATCAGCCAAGTGATCAGTGCAAGATAGCTACGTGATCAGTGCATGATCAGTCACATGATCAGTGCATGATCAGTCACGTGATAGGTGTGTGATCAGCCATGTGAACAGTGCATGCTCAGTCATGTGATCAGGGCCTGCTGAGCTGCGTGATTAGTGTCTGCTCATCTGCTTGACAATTGCCAGCTGAGCTGCACGATTCCTGCCTGTCATCTCCTTGACAATTGCCACCTGTGCTGCGTAATTCCTGCCTGCTCATCTACTTGATTATTGCCAGCTGAGCAGCATGATTTCTCAGAGCTGAGTTCCATGATTATAGCCTGCTGACTGATTCCTGCCTACCCAGCTCTGTGTTCATTGCCTCCAGAGGCACATGATCAGTGTGTGACACCAAACATGATCAGCACATGATCAGTCACATGATCAATGCATGATAAGCCAGGTGATGAGTGCATGATCAATTATGTGATCAGTGCATGATCAGTCATGTGACCAGTACATGGTAGCTGTGTGATCATTGCATGATCAGCCACGTGATCAGTGCATGATCAGTCATGTGATACGTGTGTGATCAGCCACGTGATCAGTGCATGATATCCACGTGATCAGTGCATGATAGCCACGTGATCAGTGCATGACAGCCACGTGATCAGTGCATGATCAGTCACGTGATACATGTGTGATCAGCCACGTGATCAGTGCATGATATCCACGTGAGCAGTGCATGATAGCCACGTGATCAGTGCATGATCAGTCATGTGATACGTGTGTGATCAGCCACGTGATCAGTGCATGATATCCAGGTGATCAGTGCATGATAGCCACATGATCAGTGCATGAGAGCCACGTGATCAGTGCATGATCAGTCACGTGATACATGTGTGATCAGCCACGTGATCAGTGCATGATGAGCCAAGTGATCAGGGCAGGATCAATTACGTGATCAGTGCATGATCAGTCACGTGACCAGCACATGGTTGCTACGTGATCCTTGCATGATCAGCCACGTGAGCAGAGCATGATAGCCACGAGATCAGGGCATGATCAGTCACGTGATCAGTACATGATCAGTCACGTGAACAGGGCATGATCATTTACGTGATCTGTGCATGATCAGTCACGTGACCAGTATATGGTAGGTATGTGATCATTCCATGATGAGCCACGTGAGCAGTGCATGATAGCCACGTGATGTGTGCATGATGAGTTACGTGAGCAGAGTATGATCATCCACGTGATCAGTGCATGAGTGCCACGTGATCAGTGCATGATATGTCACGTGTCAGGTGTGTGATCAGCCACGTGAACAGTGCATGTTCAGCCACGTGATCAGTGCATGATAGCCACGTGATCAGTACATGATCAGTTACCTGAGCAGTGTATGATCCGCCACGTGATCAGTGCATGGTCAGTCACGTGATCATTGCATGATCAGCCACGTGAATAGTGCATGATCAATTACGTGATCAGTGTATGATCAGTCACATGATCAGTACATGATCAGTCACGTGAACAGTGCATGATCAGTCATGTGATCAGTGTATGACAAGCCAAGTGATCAGTGCATGATAGCCACGTGATCAGTGCATGATCAGTCACGTGATCAGTGCATGATCAGTCACGTGATCAGTGTATGATCAGCCACGTGATCAGTGCATGATCAGCCAAATGATCAGTGCATGATCAATTACGTGATCAGTGCATGATCAGCCACCTGATCAGTGCAGCGTCAGTCACGTGATCAGTGCATGATCATCCACGTGATCAGTGCATGTGGAGTCATGTAGACAATGCATGATAGCGCCGTGATCAGTGCACGATCAGTCCCATGATGAGTGTATGATCAGCCAAGTGATCAGTGCAAGATAGCTACGTTATCAGTGCATGATCAGCCACGTCATCAGTGCATGATAGCCACGTGAGCAGTGCATACAATTATGTGATCAGTGCATGTGCAATCACGTGATCAGTGCATGAGGGCCACGTGATCAGTGCATGATTATTCACGTGATAGGTGTGTGATCAGCCACGTGAACAGTGCATGCTCAGTCACGTGATAAGGGCCTGCTGAGCTGCGTGATTACTGTCTGCTCATCTGCTTGACAATTGCCAGCTGAGCTGTACGATTCCTGCCTGTCATCTCCTTCACAATTGCCACCTGTGCTGCATAATTCCTGCCTGCTCATCTACTTGATTATTGCAGGTGAGCAGTATGATTTCTCAAAGCTGAGTTCCATGATTATAACCTGCGGACTGATTCCTGACTACTCAGCTCTTTGTTCATTGCCTGCAGATGCACATGACCAGTGTGTGACACCAAACATGATCAGCACATGATCAGTCACATGATCAATGCATGATAAGCCAGGTGATCAGTGCATGATCAATTACGTAATCATTGCATGATCAGCCACGTGAGCAGTGCATGATAGCCACGTGATCAGTGCATGATCAGTCACATGATCAGTGCATGATCAGTCACGTGATCAGTATATGATCAGTCACTTGAACAGTGCATGATCATTGACGTGATCTGTGCATGATCAGTCACGTGACCAGTATATGGTAGCTACGTGATCATTCCTTGCCCAGCCACGTGAGCAGTGCATGATAGCCACGTGATGTGTGCATGATCAGTTACGTGAGCAGTGCATGATAGCCACGTGAGAAGTGCATACAATTATGTGATCAGTGCATGTGCAACCACGTGATCAGTGCATGAGAGCCACGTGATCAGTGCATGATTATTCACGTGATAGGTGTGTGATCAGCCACGTGAACAGTGCATGCTCATTCACGTGATCAGGGCCTGCTGAGCTGCGTGATTACTGTCTGCTCATCTGCTTGAAAATTGCCAGCTGAGCTGCATGATTCCTGCCTGTCATCTGCTTGACAATTGCCAGCTGTGCTGCGTAATTCCTGCCTGCTCAGCTGCTTGATTATTGCCAGCTGAGCAGCATGATTCCTCACACCTGAGTTCCATGATTATTGCCTGCTGACTGTTTGATTCGTGGCTACTCAGCTCTTTGTTTATTGCCTCCAGAGGCACATGATCAGTGTATGATAGCAAACATGATCAGCATATGATCAGTCACATGATCAGAGCCATTAAGTCACGTGATCACTACATGATAGTCATGTGATCAGTCCATGCTCAGTCACGGTATCAGTGCATGATCAGCCACGTGATCAGTGCATGATCTGTCACAAGATTAGTGTATGATCATCCACGTGATCAGTGCATGGGCAGTCATGTGATCAGTGCATGATATAGACGTGAACAGTGCATGATCAGTCTCGTGATCAGTGCATGATAGCCACGTGATCAGTGCATGATCAGTCACCTGATGGGTGTATGATCATTCACCTGACCTGTACATGGTAGCTACATGATCATTGCATGATCAGCCACGTGAGTAGTGCATGATAGCCACGTGATCACTGCATGATCAGTCACGTGATCAGTGCATGATCAGTCATGTGACCAGTACATGGTAGCTGCGTGATCATCGCATGATCAGCCACATGAGCAGTGCATGAGAGCCACGTGATCAGTGCATGATGAGACACGAGATCAGTGCATGATCAGTCACGTGATCAGTGCATGATCAGCCACGTGATCTGTGCATGACCAGGCACGTGATCAGTGTATGTCCAGCCAAGTGATCAGTGCATGATAGGCACGAGATCAGTGCATGATCAGTCACGTGATCAGTGCATGGTCAGTCACGTGATCAGTGCATGATCATCCACGTGATCAGTGCATGTGGAGTCATGTAGTCAATGCATGATAGCGCCGTGATCAGTGCACGATCAGTCCCGTGAGGAGTGTATGATCAACCAAGTGATCAGTGCAAGATAGCTACGTGATCAGTGCATGATCAGTCACATGATCAGTGCATGATCAGTCACGTGATAGGTCTGTGATCAGCCATGTGAACAGTGCATGCTCAGTCACGTGATCAGGGCCTGCTGAGCTGCGTGATTAGTGTCTGCTCATCTGCTTGACCATTGCCAGTTGAGCTGCACGATTCCTGCCTGTCATCTCCTTGACAATTGCCACCTGTGCTGCGTAATTCCTGCCTGCTCATCTACTTGATTATTGCCAGCTGAGCAGCATGATTTCTCAGAGCTGAGTTCCATGATTATAGCCTGCTGACTGATTCCTGCCTACTCAGCTCTATTTTCATTGTCTCCAGAGGCACATGATCAGTGTGTGACACCAAACATGATCAGCACATGATCAGTCACATGATCAATGCATGATAAGCCAGGTGATTAGTGCATGATCAATTATGTGATCAGTGCATGATCAGTCATGTGACCAGTACATGGTAGCTGTGTGATCATTGCATGATCAGCCACGTGATCAGTGCATGATCAGTCACGTGATACGTGTGTGATCAGCCACGTGATCAGTGCATGATATCCACGTGATCAGTGCAGGATAGCCACGTGATCACTTCATGATTATTCACGTGATCTGTACATGATCAGTCACATGATACGTGTGTGATCAGCCACCGGATCAGTGAGTGATGAGCCATGTGATCAGTGCAGGATCAATTACGTGATCAGTGCATGATCAGTCACGTGACCAGTACATGGTAGCTACGTGATCATTGCGTGATCAGCCACGTGATCAGTGCATGGTAGCCACGTGATCAGTGCATGATAGCCACGTGATCAGTGCATGATCAGTCATGTGATACGTGTGTGATCAGCCACGTGATCAGTGCATGATATCCACGTGATCAGTGCATGATAGCCACGTGATCAGTGCATGAGAGCCACGTGATCAGTGCATGATCAGTCACGTGATACATGTGTGATCAGCCACGTGATCAGTGCATGATGAGCCAAGTGATCAGGGCAGGATCAATTACGTGATCAGTGCATGATCAGTCACGTGACCAGTACATGGTTGCTACGTGATCCTTGCATGATCAGCCACGTGAGCAGAGCATGATAGCCACGAGATCAGTGCATGATCAGTCACGTGATCAGTACATGATCAGTCACGTGAACAGTGCATGATCATTTACGTGATCTGTGCATGATCAGTCACGTGACCAGTATATGGTAGGTATGTGATCATTCCATGATGAGCCACGTGAGCAGTGCATGATAGCCACGTGATGTGTGCATGATGAGTTACGTGAGCAGAGTATGATCATCCACGTGATAAGTGCATGAGTGCCACGTGATCAGTGCATGATATGTCACGTGTCAGGTGTGTGATCAGCCACGTGAACAATGCATGTTCAGCCACGTGATCAGTGCATGATAGCCACGTGATCAGTAAATGATCAGTTACCTGAGCAGTGTATGATCAGCCACGTGATCAGTGCATGGTCAGACACGTGAACAGTGTATGATCAGGCACGTGATCAGTGCATGATATCCAAGTGATCAGTGCATGATCAATCACGTGATCAGTGTATGATCAGCCAAGTGAACAGTGCATGCTCAGTCACGTGATCTGGGCCTGCTGAGCTGCATGATTACTGTCTGCTCATCTGCTTGACAATTGCCAGCTGAGCTGCACGATTCCTGCCTGTCATCTGCTTGACAATTGCCAGCTGTGCTGCGTAATTCCTGCCTGCTCCGCTGCTTGATTATTGCCAGCTGAGCAGCATGATTCCTCACAGCTGAGTGCCATGATTATTGCCTGCTGACTGTTTGATTCGTGCCTACTCAGCTCTTTGTGTATTGCCTCCAGAGGCACATGATCAGTGTATGATAGCAAACATGATCAGCGCATGATCAGTCACATGATCAGAGCCATTAAGTCACGTGATCACTACATGATAGTCATGTGATCAGTCCATGCTCAGTCACGGTATCAGTGCATGATCAGCCACGTGATCATTGCATGACCAGCCGTGTGAGCAGTGCATGATAGCCACGTGATCACTGCATGATCTGTCACATGATCAGTGTATGATCATCCGGGTGATCAGTGCATGGGCAGTCAAGCAGATGAGCAGACAGTAATCACGCAGCTCAGCTGGCAATTGTCAGTGATGATCAGTCACATGATCAGAGCCATTAAGTCACGTGATCACTACATGATAGTCATGTGATCAGTCCATGCTCAGTCACGGTATCAGTGCATGATCAGCCACGTGATCAGTGCATGATCTGTCACAAGATTAGTGTATGATCATCCACGTGATCAGTGCATGGGCAGTCATGTGATCAGTGCATGATATAGACGTGAACAGTGCATGATCAGTCTCGTGATCAGTGCATGATAGCCACGTGATCAGTGCATGATCAGTCAGCTGATGGGTGTATGATCATTCACCTGACCTGTACATGGTAGCTACATGATCATTGCATGATCAGCCACGTGAGTAGTGCATGATAGCCACGTGATCATTGCATGATCAGTCACGTGATCAGTGCATGATCAGTCATGTGACCAGTACATGGTAGCTGCGTGATCATCGCATGATCAGCCACGTGAGAAGTGCATGAGAGCCACGTGATCAGTGCATGATCAGACACGAGATCAGTGCATGATCAGTCACGTGATCAGTGCATGATCAGCCAAGTGATCAGTGCATGACCAGGCCCGTGATCAGTGTATGTCCAGCCAAGTGATCAGTGCATGATAGCCACGAGATCAGTGCATGATCAGTCACGTGATCAGTGCATGGTCAGTCACGTGATCAGTGCATGATCATGCACGTGATCAGTGCATGTGGAGTCATGTAGTCAATGCATGATAGCGCCGTGATCAGTGCACGATCAGTCCCGTGAGGAGTGTATGATCAGCCAAGTGATCAGTGCAAGATAGCTACGTGATCAGTGCATGATCAGTCACATGATCAGTGCATGATCAGTCACGTGATAGGTCTGTGATCAGCCATGTGAACAGTGCATACTCAGTCACGTGATAAGGGCCTGCTGAGCTGCGTGATTAGTGTCTGCTCATCTGCTTGACAATTGCCAGCTGAGCTGCACGATTCCTGCCTGTCATCTCCTTGACAATTGCCACCTGTGCTGCGTAATTCCTGCCTGCTCATCTACTTGATTATTGCCAGCTGAGCAGCATGATTTCTCAGAGCTGAGTTCCATGATTATAACCTGCTGACTGATTCCTGCCTACCCAGCTCTGTGTTCATTGCCTCCAGAGGCACATGATCAGTGTGTGACACCAAACATGATCAGCACATGATCAGTCACATGATCAATGCATGATAAGCCAGGTGATTAGTGCATGATCAATTATGTGATCAGTGCATGATCAGTCATGTGACCAGTACATGGTAGCTGTGTGATCATTGCATGATCAGCCACGTGATCAGTGCATGATCAGTCACGTGATACGTGTGTGATCAGCCACGTGATCAGTGCATGATATCCACGTGATCAGTGCAGGATAGCCACGTGATCACTTCATGATTATTCACGTGATCTGTACATGATCAGTCACATGATATGTGTGTGATCAGCCACCGGATCAGTGAGTGATGAGCCATGTGATCAGTGCAGGATCAATTACGTGATCAGTGCATGATCAGTCACGTGACCAGTACATGGTAGCTACGTGATCATTGCGTGATCAGCCACGTGATCAGTGCATGGTAGCCACGTGATCAGTGCATGATCAGTCATGTGATACGTGTGTGATCAGCCACGTGATCAGTGCATGATATCTACGTGATCAGTTCATGAGAGCCACGTGATCAGTGCATGAGAGCCACGTGATCAGTGCATGATCAGTCACGTGATACATGTGTGATCAGCCACGTGATCAGTGCATGATGAGCCAAGTGATCAGGGCAGGATCAATTACGTGATCAGTGCATGATCAGTCACGTGACCAGTACATGGTTGCTACTTGATCCTTGCATGATCAGCCACGTGAGCAGAGCATGATAGCCACGAGATCAGTGCATGATCAGTCACGTGAGCAGAGCATGATAGCCACGAGATCAGTGCATGATCAGTCACGTGATCAGTACATGATCAGTCACGTGAACAGTGCATGATCATTTACGTGATCTGGGCATGATCAGTCACGTGACCAGTATATGGTAGCTATGTGATCATTCCATGACGAGCCACGTGAGCAGTGCATGATAGCCACGTGATGTGTGCATGATGAGTTATGTGAGCAGAGTGTGATCAGCCACGTGATCAGTGCATGAGTGCCACGTGATCAGTGCATGATATGTCACGTGACAGGTGTGTGATCAGCCACGTGAACAGTGCATGTTCAGCCACGTGATCAGTGCATGATAGCCACGTGATCAGTGCATGATCAGTTACCTGAGCAGTGTATGATCAGCCACGTGATCAGTGCATGGTCAGACACGTGAACAGTGTATGATCAGTCATGTGATCAGTGCATGATATCCAAGTGATCAGTGCATGATCATCACGTGATCAGTGTATGATCAGCCACGTGAACAGTGCATGCTCAG
Source organism: Bos javanicus (assembly GCF_032452875.1). Lineage (NCBI taxonomy): Eukaryota > Metazoa > Chordata > Mammalia > Artiodactyla > Bovidae > Bos > Bos javanicus. The sequence goes on from NW_026893636.1 coordinate 238,567, forward strand.
TCACATGATCAGGGCCTGCTGAACTGCGTGATTACTGTCTGCTCATCTGCTTGACAATTGCCAGCTGAGCTGCACGATTCCTGCCTGTCATCTGCTTGACAATTGCCAGCTGTGCTGCGTAATTCCTGCCTGCTCAGCTGCTTGATTATTGCCAGCTGAGCAGCATGATTCCTCACAGCTGAGTGCCATGATTATTGCCTGCTGACTGTTTGATTCGTGCCTACTCAGCTCTTTGTGTATTGCCTCCAGAGGCACATGATCAGTGTATGATAGCAAACATGATCAGCGCATGATCAGTCACATGATCAGAGCCATTAAGTCACGTGATCACTACATGATAGTCATGTGATCAGTCCATGCTCAGTCACGGTATCAGTGCATGATCAGCCATGTGATCATTGCATGACCAGCCGTGTGAGCAGTGCATGATAGCCACGTGATCACTGCATGATCTGTCACATGATCAGTGTATGATCATCCGGGTGATCAGTGCATGGGCAGTCATGTGATCAGTACATGATATAGACGTGATCAGTGCATGATCAGTCTCGTGATCAGTGTATGATCAACCACGTGATCAGTGCATGATAGCCACGTAATGAGTGCATGATAGCCAGATGATCAGTGCATTATCAGTCACGTGATCAGTGTACAATCAGCCAAGTAATCAGTGCATGATAACCAACTGATCAGTGGATGATCCGCCACGTGATCAGTGCATGGTCAGTCACGTGATCATTGCATGATCAGCCACGTAAATAGTGCATGATCAATTACGTGATCAGTGTATGATCAGTCACATGATCAGTACATGATCAGTCACGTGAACAGTGCATGACCAGGCCCGTGATCAGTGTATGTCCAGCCAAGTGATCAGTGCATGATAGCCACGAGATCAGTGCATGATCAGTCACGTGATCAGTGCATGGTCAGTCACGTGATCAGTGCATGATCATGCACGTGATCAGTGCATGTGGAGTCATGTAGTCAATGCATGATAGCGCCGTGATCAGTGCACGATCAGTCCCGTGAGGAGTGTATGATCAGCCAAGTGATCAGTGCAAGATAGCTACGTGATCAGTGCATGATCAGTCACATGATCAGTGCATGATCAGTCACGTGATAGGTCTGTGATCAGCCATGTGAACAGTGCATACTCAGTCACGTGATAAGGGCCTGCTGAGCTGCGTGATTAGTGTCTGCTCATCTGCTTGACAATTGCCAGCTGAGCTGCACGATTCCTGCCTGTCATCTCCTTGACAATTGCCACCTGTGCTGCGTAATTCCTGCCTGCTCATCTACTTGATTATTGCCAGCTGAGCAGCATGATTTCTCAGAGCTGAGTTCCATGATTATAACCTGCTGACTGATTCCTGCCTACCCAGCTCTGTGTTCATTGCCTCCAGAGGCACATGATCAGTGTGTGACACCAAACATGATCAGCACATGATCAGTCACATGATCAATGCATGATAAGCCAGGTGATTAGTGCATGATCAATTATGTGATCAGTGCATGATCAGTCATGTGACCAGTACATGGTAGCTGTGTGATCATTGCATGATCAGCCACGTGATCAGTGCATGATCAGTCACGTGATACGTGTGTGATCAGCCACGTGATCAGTGCATGATATCCACGTGATCAGTGCAGGATAGCCACGTGATCACTTCATGATTATTCACGTGATCTGTACATGATCAGTCACATGATATGTGTGTGATCAGCCACCGGATCAGTGAGTGATGAGCCATGTGATCAGTGCAGGATCAATTACGTGATCAGTGCATGATCAGTCACGTGACCAGTACATGGTAGCTACGTGATCATTGCGTGATCAGCCACGTGATCAGTGCATGGTAGCCATGTGATCAGTGCATGATCAGTCATGTGATACGTGTGTGATCAGCCACGTGATCAGTGCATGATATCTACGTGATCAGTTCATGAGAGCCACGTGATCAGTGCATGAGAGCCACGTGATCAGTGCATGATCAGTCACGTGATACATGTGTGATCAGCCACGTGATCAGTGCATGATGAGCCAAGTGATCAGGGCAGGATCAATTACGTGATCAGTGCATGATCAGTCACGTGACCAGTACATGGTTGCTACGTGATCCTTGCATGATCAGCCACGTGAGCAGAGCATGATAGCCACGAGATCAGTGCATGATCAGTCACGTGAGCAGAGCATGATAGCCACGAGATCAGTGCATGATCAGTCACGTGATCAGTACATGATCAGTCACGTGAACAGTGCATGATCATTTACGTGATCTGGGCATGATCAGTCACGTGACCAGTATATGGTAGCTATGTGATCATTCCATGACGAGCCACGTGAGCAGTGCATGATAGCCACGTGATGTGTGCATGATGAGTTATGTGAGCAGAGTGTGATCAGCCACGTGATCAGTGCATGAGTGCCACGTGATCAGTGCATGATATGTCACGTGACAGGTGTGTGATCAGCCACGTGAACAGTGCATGTTCAGCCACGTGATCAGTGCATGATAGCCACGTGATCAGTGCATGATCAGTTACCTGAGCAGTGTATGATCAGCCACGTGATCAGTGCATGGTCAGACACGTGAACAGTGTATGATCAGTCATGTGATCAGTGCATGATATCCAAGTGATCAGTGCATGATCATCACGTGATCAGTGTATGATCAGCCACGTGAACAGTGCATGCTCAGTCACATGATCAGGGCCTGCTGAACTGCGTGATTACTGTCTGCTCATCTGCTTGACAATTGCCAGCTGAGCTGCACGATTCCTGCCTGTCATCTGCTTGACAATTGCCAGCTGTGCTGCGTAATTCCTGCCTGCTCAGCTGCTTGATTATTGCCAGCTGAGCAGCATGATTCCTCACAGCTGAGTGCCATGATTATTGCCTGCTGACTGTTTGATTCGTGCCTACTCAGCTCTTTGTGTATTGCCTCCAGAGGCACATGATCAGTGTATGATAGCAAACATGATCAGCGCATGATCAGTCACATGATCAGAGCCATTAAGTCACGTGATCACTACATGATAGTCATGTGATCAGTCCATGCTCAGTCACGGTATCAGTGCATGATCAGCCATGTGATCATTGCATGACCAGCCGTGTGAGCAGTGCATGATAGCCACGTGATCACTGCATGATCTGTCACATGATCAGTGTATGATCATCCGGGTGATCAGTGCATGGGCAGTCATGTGATCAGTACATGATATAGACGTGATCAGTGCATGATCAGTCTCGTGATCAGTGTATGATCAACCACGTGATCAGTGCATGATAGCCACGTAATGAGTGCATGATAGCCAGATGATCAGTGCATTATCAGTCACGTGATCAGTGTACAATCAGCCAAGTAATCAGTGCATGATAACCAACTGATCAGTGGATGATCCGCCACGTGATCAGTGCATGGTCAGTCACGTGATCATTGCATGATCAGCCACGTAAATAGTGCATGATCAATTACGTGATCAGTGTATGATCAGTCACATGATCAGTACATGATCAGTCACGTGAACAGTGCATGATCAGTCATGTGATCAGTGTATGACCAGCCAAGTGATCAGTGCATGATAGCCACGTGATCAGTGCATGATCAGCCAAATGATCAGTGCATGATCAATTACGTGATCAGTGCATGATCAGCCACGTGATCAGTGCAGGGTCAGTCACGTGATCAGTGCATGATCATCCACGTGATCAGTGCATGTGGAGTCATGTAGACAATGCATGATAGCGCCGTGATCAGTGCACGATCAGTCCCATGATGAGTGTATGATCAGCCAAGTGATCAGTGCAAGATAGCTACGTTATAAGTGCATGATCAGCCACGTCATCAGTGCATGATAGCCACGTGAGCAGTGCATACAATTATGTGATCATTGCATGCGCAATCACGTGATCAGTGCATGAGAGCCACGTGATCAGTGCATGATTATTCACGTGATAGGTGTGTGATCAGCCACGTGAACAGTGCATGCTCAGTCATGTGATAAGGGCCTGCTGAGCTGCATGATTACTGTCTGCTCATCTGCTTGACAATTGCCAGCTGAGCTGTACGATTCCTGCCTGTCATCTCCTTGACAATTGCCACCTGTGCTGCATAATTCCTGCCTGCTCATCTACTTGATTATTGCCAGGTGAGCAGTATGATTTCTCAAAGCTGAGTTTCATGATTATAACCTGCTGACTGATTCCTGCCTACTCAGCTCTTTGTTCATTGCCTGCAGATGCGCATGACCAGTGTGTGACACCAAACATGATCAGCACATGATCAGTCACATGATCAATGCATGATAAGCCAGGTGATCAGTGCATGATCAATTACATAATCATTGCATGATCAGCCACGTGAGCAGTGCATGATAGCCACGTGATCAGTGCATGATCAGTCACATGATCAGTGCATGATCAGTCACGTGATCAGTACATGATCAGTCACTTGAACAGTGCATGATCATTGACGTGATCTGTGCATGATCAGTCACGTGACCAGTATATGGTAGCTACGTGATCATTCCTTGACGAGCCACGTGAGCAGTGCATGATAGCCACGTGATGTGTGCATGATCAGTTACGTGAGCAGAGTATGATCAGCCACTTGATCAGTGCATGAGTGCCACGTGATCAGTGCATGATATGTCACGTGACAGGTGTGTGATCAGCCACGTGAACAGTGCATGTTCAGCCAAATGATCAGTGCATGATAGCCACGTGATCAGTGCAAGGTCAGACACGTGAACAGTGTATGATCAGCCACGTGATCAGTGTATGATCAGCCACGTGATCAGTGCATGGTCAGACACGTGAACAGTGTATGATCAGCCACGTGATCAGTGCATGATATCCAAGTGATCAGTGCATGATCATCACGTGATCAGTGTATGATCAGCCACGTGAATAGTGCATGCTCAGTCACGTGATAAGGGCCTGCTGAGCTGCGTGATTACTGTCTGCTCATCTGCTTGAAAATTGCCAGCTGAGCTGCATGATTCCTGCCTGTCATCTGCTTGACAATTGCCAGCTGTGCTGCGTAATTCCTGCCTGCTCAGCTGCTTGATTATTGCCAGCTGAGCAGCATGATTCCTCACACATGAGTTCCATGATTATTGCCTGCTGACTGTTTGATTCGTGGCTACTCAGCTCTTTGTTTATTGCCTCCAGAGGCAAATGATCAGTGTATGATAGCAAACATGATCAGCGCATGATCAGTCACATTATCAGAGCCATTAAGTCACGTGATCACTACATGATAGTCATGTGATCAGTCCATGCTCAGTCATGGTATCAGTGCATGATCAGCCACGTGATCAGTGCATGATCTGTCACAAGATTAGTGTATGATCATCCACGTGATCAATGCATGGGCAGTCATGTGTTCAGTGCATGATATAGATGTGAACAGTGCATGATCAGTCTCGTGATCAGTGCATGATAGCCACGTGATCAGTGCATGATCAGTCACCTGATGGGTGTATGATCATTCACCTGACCTGTACATGGTAGCTACATGATCATTGCATGATCAGCCACGTGAGTAGTGCATGATAGCCACGTGATCACTGCATGATCAGACACGAGATCAGTGCATGATCAGTCACGTGATCAGTGCATGATCTGCCACGTGATCAGTGCATGACCAGGCACGTGATCAGTGTATGTCCAGCCAAGTGATCAGTGCATGATAGCCACGAGATCAGTGCATGGTCAGTCACGTGATCAGTGCATGGTCAGTCACGTGATCAGTGCATGATCATCCACGTGATCAGTGCATGTGGAGTCATGTAGTCAATGCATGATAGCGCCGTGATCAGTGCACGATCAGTCCCGTGAGGAGTGTATGATCGGCCAAGTGATCAGTGCAAGATAGCTACGTGATCAGTGCATGATCAGTCACATGATCAGTGCATGATCAGTCACGTGATAGGTCTGTGATCAGCCATGTGAACAGTGCATGCTCAGTCACGTGATCAGGGCCTGCTGAGCTGCGTGATTAGTGTCTGCTCATCTGCTTGACAATTGCCAGCTGAGCTGCACGAATCCTGCCTGTCATCTCCTTGACAATTGCCACCTGTGCTGCGTAATTCCTGCCTGCTCATCTACTTGATTATTGCCAGCTGAGCAGCATGATTTCTCAGAGCTGAGTTCCATGATTATAGCCTGCTGACTGATTCCTGCCTACTCAGCTCTATTTTCATTGCCTCCAGAGGCACATGATCAGTGTGTGACACCAAACATGATCAGCACATGATCAGTCACATGATCAATGCATGATAAGCCAGGTGATTTGTGCATGATCAATTATGTGATCAGTGCATGATCAGTCATGTGACCAGTACATGGTAGCTGTGTGATCATTGCATGATCAGCCACGTGATCAGTGCATGATCAGTCACGTGATACGTGTGTGATCAGCCAAGTGATCAGTGCATGATATCCACGTGATCAGTGCAGGATAGCCACGTGATCACTTCATGATTATTCACGTGATCTGTATATGATCAGTCACATGATACGTGTGTGATCAGCCACCGGATCAGTGAGTGATGAGCCATGTGATCAGTGCAGGATCAATTACGTGATCAGTGCATGATCAGTCACGTGACCAGTACATGGTAGCTACGTGATCATTGCGTGATCAGCCACGTGATCAGTGCATGGTAGCCACGTGATCAGTGCATGATAGCCACGTGATCAGTGCATGATCAGTCATGTGATACTTGTGAGATCAGCCACGTGATCAGTGCATGATATCCACGTGATCAGTGCATGATAGCCACGTGATCAGTGCATGAGAGCCACGTGATCAGTGCATGATCAGTCACGTGATACATGTGTGATCAGCCACGTGATCAGTGCATGATGAGCCAAGTGATCAGGGCAGGATCAATTACGTGATCAGTGCATGATCAGTCACGTGACCAGTACATGGTTGCTACGTGATCCTTGCATGATCAGCCACGTGAGCAGAGCATGATAGCCACGAGATCAGTGCATGATCAGTCACGTGATCAGTACATGATCAGTCACGTGAACAGTGCATGATCATTGACGTGATCTGTGCATGATCAGTCACGTGACCAGTATATGGTAGGTATGTGATCATTCCATGATGAGCCACGTGAGCAGTGCATGATAGCCACGTGATGTGTGCATGATGAGTTACGTGAGCAGAGTATGATCATCCACGTGATCAGTGCATGAGTGCCACGTGATCAGTGCATGATATGTCACGTGTCAGGTGTGTGATCAGCCACGTGAACAGTGCATGTTCAGCCACGTGATCAGTGCATGATAGCCACGTGATCAGTACATGATCAGTTACCTGAGCAGTGTATGATCAGCCACGTGATCAGTGCATGGTCAGACACGTGAACAGTGTATGATCAGTCATGTGATCAGTGCATGATATCCAAGTGATTAGTGCATGATCACGTGATCAGTGTATGATCAGCCACGTGAACAGTGCATGCTCAGTCACATGATCAGGGCCTGCTGAACTGCGTGATTACTGTCTGCTCATCTGCTTGACAATTGCCAGCTGAGCTGCATGATTCCTGCCTGTCATCTGCTTGACAATTGCCAGCTGTGCTGCGTAATTCCTGCCTGCTCAGCTGCTTGATTATTGCCAGCTGAGCAGCATGATTCCTCACACCTGAGTGCCATGATTATTGCCTGCTGACTGTTTGATTCGTGCCTACTCAGCTCTTTGTGTATTGCCTCCAGAGGCACATGATCAGTGTATGATAGCAAACATGATCAGCGCATGATCAGTCACATGATCAGAGCCATTAAGTCACGTGATCACTACACGATAGTCATGTGATCAGTCCATGCTCAGTCACGGTATCAGTGCATGATCAGCCACGTGATCAGTGCATGATCTGTCACAAGATTAGTGTATGATCATCCACGTGATCAGTGCATGGGCAGTCATGTGATCAGTGCATGATATAGACGTGAACAGTGCATGATCAGTCTCGTGATCAGTGCATGATAGCCACGTGATCAGTGCATGATCAGTCACCTGATGGGTGTATGATCATTCACCTGACCTGTACATGGTAGCTACATTATCATTGCATGATCAGCCACGTGAGTAGTGCATGATAGCCACGTGATCACTGCATGATCAGTCACGTGATCAGTGCATGATCAGTCATGTGACCAGTACATGGTAGCTGCGTGATCATCGAATGATCAGCCACGTGAGCAGTGCATGATAGCCACGTGATCAGTGCATGATCAGACACGAGATCAGTGCATGATCAGTCACGTGATCAGTGCATGATAGCCACGTGATCAGTGCATGATCAGTCATGTGATACTTGTGTGATCAGCCACATGATCAGTGCATGATATCCACGTGATCAGTGCATGATCAGCCACGTGATCAGTGCATGACCAGGCACGTGATCAGTGTATGTCCAGCCAAGTGATCAGTGCATGATAGCCACGAGATCAGTGCATGATCAGTCACGTGATCAGTGCACGGTCAGTCACGTGATCAGTGCATGATCATCCACGTGATCAGTGCATGTGGAGTCATGTAGTCAATGCATGATAGCGCCGTGATCAGTGCACGATCAGTCCCGTGAGGAGTGTATGATCAGCCAAGTGATCAGTGCAAGATAGCTACGTGATCAGTGCATGATCAGTCACATGATCAGTGCATGATCAGTCACGTGATAGGTCTGTGATCATCCATGTGAACAGTGCATGCTCAGTCACGTGATCAGGGCCTGCTGAGCTGCGTGATTAGTGTCTGCTCATCTGCTTGACAATTGCCAGCTGAGCTGCACGATTCCTGCCTGTCATCTCCTTGACAATTGCCACCTGTGCTGCGTAATTCCTGCCTGCTCATCTACTTGATTATTGCCAGCTGAGCAGCATGATTTCTCAGAGCTGAGTTCCATGATTATAGCCTGCTGACTGATTCCTGCCTACCCAGCTTTTGTTCATTGCCTCCAGAGGCACATGATCAGTGTGTGACACCAAACATGATCAGCACATGATCAGTCACATGATCAATGCATGATAAGCCAGGTGATTAGTGCATGATCAATTATGTGATCAGTGCATGATCAGTCATGTGACCAGTACATGGTAGCTGTGTGATCATTGCATAATCAGCCACGTGATCAGTGCATGATCAGTCACGTGATACGTGTGTGATCAGCCACGTGATCAGTGCATGATATCCACGTGATCAGTGCAGGATAGCCACGTGATCACTTCATGATTATTCACGTGATCTGTACATGATCAGTCACATGATACGTGTGTGATCAGCCACCGGATCAGTGAGTGATGAGCCATGTGATCAGTGCAGGATCAATTACGTGATCAGTGCATGATCAGTCACGTGACCAGTACATGGTAGCTACGTGATCATTGCGTGATCAGCCACGTGATCAGTGCATGGTAGCCACGTGATCAGTGCATGATAGCCACGTGATCAGTGCATGATCAGTCATGTGATACGTGTGTGATCAGCCACGTGATCAGTGCATGGTAGCCACGTGATCAGTGCATGATAGCCACGTGATCAGTGCATGATCAGTCATGTGATACATGTGTGATCAGCCACGTGATCAGTGCATGATGAGCCAAGTGATCAGGGCAGGATCAATTACGTGATCAGTGCATGATCAGTCACGTGACCAGTACATGGTTGCTACGTGATCCTTGCATGATCAGCCACGTGAGCAGAGCATGATAGCCACGAGATCAGTGCATGATCAGTCACGTGATCAGTACATGATCAGTCACGTGAACAGTGCATGATCATTTACGTGATCTGTGCATGATCAGTCACGTGACCAGTATATGGTAGGTATGTGATCATTCCATGATGAGCCACGTGAGCAGTGCATGATAGCCACGTGATGTGTGCATGATGAGTTACGTGAGCAGAGTATGATCATCCACGTGATCAGTGCATGAGTGCCACGTGATCAGTGCATGATATGTCACGTGTCAGGTGTGTGATCAGCCACGTGAACAGTGCATGTTCAGTCACGTGATCAGTGCATGATAGCCACGTGATCAGTACATGATCAGTTACCTGAGCAGTGTATGATCAGCCACGTGATCAGTGCATGGTCAGACACGTGAACAGTGTATGATCAGTCATGTGATCAATGCATGATATCCAAGTGATCAGTGCATGATCATCACGTGATCAGTGTATGATCAGCCACGTGAACAGTGCATGCTCAGTCACATGATCAGGCCTGCTGAACTGCGTGATTACTGTCTGCTCATCTGCTTGACAATTGCCAGCTGAGCTGCACGATTCCTGCCTGTCATCTGCTTGACAATTGCCAGCTGTGCTGCGTAATTCCTGCCTGCTCAGCTGCTTGATTATTGCCAGCTGAGCAGCATGATTCCTCACAGCTGAGTTCCATGATTATTGCCTGCTGACTGTTTGATTCGTGCCTACTCAGCTCTTTGTTTATTGCCGCCAGAGGCAAATGATCAGTGTATGATAGCAAACATGATCAGCGCATGATCAGTCACATGATCAGAGCCATTAAGTCACGTGATCACTACATGATAGTCATGTGATCAGTCCATGCTCAGTCACGGTATCAGTGCATGATCAGCCACGTGATCAGTGCATGATGAGTCCCGTGATCAGTGTATGATCAGCCACGTGAGTAGTGCATGATAGCCACGTGATCACTGCATGATCAGTCACGTGATCAGTGCATGATCAGTCATGTGACCAGTACATGGTAGCTGCGAGATAATCCCATGATCAGCCACGTGAGCAGTGCATGATAGCCACGTGATCAGTGCATGATCAGTCACGTGATCAGTGCATGATCAGTCATGTGACCAGTACATGGTAGCTGCGTGGTCATCGCATGATCAGCCACGTGAGCAGTGCATGAGAGCCACGTGATCAGTGCATGATCAGACACGAGATCAGTGCATGATCAGTCATGTGATCTGTGCATGATCTGTCACAAGATTAGTGTATGATCATCCACGTGATCAGTGCATGGGCAGTCATGTGATCAGTGCATGATATAGACGTGAACAGTGCATGATCAGTCTCGTGATCAGTGCATGATAGCCACGTGATCAGTGCATGATCAGTCACCTGATGGGTGTATGATCATTCACCTGACCTGTACATGGTAGCTACATGATCATTGCATGATCAGCCACGTGAGTAGTGCATGATAGCCACGTGATCACTGCATGATCAGTCACGTGATCAGTGCATGATCAGTCATGTGACCAGTACATGGTAGCTGCGTGGTCATCGCATGATCAGCCACGTGAGCAGTGCATGAGAGCCACGTGATCAGTGCATGATCAGACACGAGATCAGTGCATGATCAGTCATGTGATCAGTGCATGATCAGCCACGTGATCAGTGCATGACCAGGCCCGTGATCAGTGTATGTCCAGCCAAGTGATCAGTGCATGATAGCCACGAGATCAGTGCATGATCAGTCACGTGATCAGTGCATGGTCAGTCACGTGATCAGTGCATGATCAGCCACGTGATCAGTGCATGACCAGGCCCGTGATCAGTGTATGTCCAGCCAAGTGATCAGTGCATGATAGCCACGAGATCAGTGCATGATAGCCACGTGATCACTGCATGATCTGTCACATGATCAGTGTATGATCATCCGGGTGATCAGTGCATGGGCAGTCATGTGATCAGTACATGATATAGACGTGATCAGTGCATGATCAGTCTCGTGATCCGTGTATCATCAACCACGTGATCAGTGCACGATAGCCACATAATGAGTGCATGATAGCCAGATGATCAGTGCATTATCAGTCACGTGATCAGTGTACTATCAGCCAAGTAATCAGTGCATGATAGCCAATTGATCAGTGGATGATCCGTCACGTGATCAGTGCATGGTCAGTCACGTGATTATTGCATGATCAGCCACGTGACCAGTGCATGATCAATCACGTAATCAGTGTATGATCAGTCACATGATCAGTACATGATCAGTCATGTGAACAGTGCATGATCAGTCATGTGATCAGTGCATGATAGCCACGTGATCAGTGCATGATCAGTCACGTGATCAGTGCATGATCAGTCACGTGATCAGTGTATGATCAGCCACGTGATCAGTGAATGAGCAGCAAAATGATCAGTGAATGATCAATTACGTGATCAGTGCATGATCAGCCACGTGATCAGTGAATGATCAGTCACGTGATCATTGAATGGTCAGTCACGTGATCCGTGCATGATCATCCACGTGATCAATGCATGTGGAGTCATGTAGACAATGCATGATAGCGCCGTGATCAGTGCACGATCAGTCCCATGATGAGTGTATGATCAGCCAAGTGATCAGTGCAAGATAGCTACGTGATTAGTGCATGATCAGCCACGTCATCAGTGCATGATAGCCACGTGAGCAGTGCATACAATTACGTGATCAGTGCATGTGCAATCACGTGATCAGTGCATGAGAGCCACGTGATCAGTACATGATTATTCACGTGATAGGAGTGTGATCAGCCACGTGAACAGTGCATGCTCAGTCACGTGATAAGGGCCTGCTGAGCTGCGTGATTACTGTCTGCTCATCTGCTTGACAATTCCCAGCTATGCTGTACGATTTCTGCCTGTCATCTCCTTGACAATTGCCACCTGTGCTGCATAATTCCTGCCTGCTCATCTACTTGATTATTGACAGCTGAGCAGCATGATTTCTCAAAGCTGAGTTCCATGATTATAGCCTGCTGACTGATTCCTGCCTACTCAGCTCTTTGTTCATTGCCTGCAGATGCACATGATCAGTGTGTGACACCAAACATGATCAGTCACATGTTCAATGCATGATAAGCCAGGTAATCATTGCATGAACAATTACGTGATCAGTGCATGATCAGTCATGTGACCAGTACATGGTAGCTGCGTGATCATTGCATGATCAGCCACGTGAGCAGTGCATGATAGCCACGTGATCAGTGCATTATCAGTCATGTATTCAGTGCATGATCAGTCACGTGTTCAGTGCATGATCAGCCACGTGATCATTGCATGATCAATTACGTGATCAGTGCATGATCAGTTACGTGAGCCGTGTATGATCAGCCATGAGATCAGTGCATGGTCAGACACGTGAAAATTGTATGATCAGCCACGTAATCAGTGCATGATATCCAAGTGATCACTGCATGATCAATCACGTGTTCACAGTATGATCAGCCAGGTGAACAGTGCATGCTCAGTCACGTGATCAGGGCCTGCTGAGCTGCGTGATTACTGTCTGCTCATCTGCTTGACAATTGCCAGCTGTGCTGTGTAATTCCTGCCTGCTCAGCTGCTTGATTATTGCCAGCTGAGCAGCATGATTCCTCACAGCTGAGTTCCATGATTTTTGCCTGCTGACTGTTTGATTCGTGCCTACTCAGCTCTTTGTGTATTGCCTCCAGAGGCACATGATCAGTGTATGATAGCAAACATGATCAGCGCATGATCAGTCACATGATCAGCGCCATTAAGTCACGTGATCACTACAGGATAGTCATGTGATCAGTCCATGCTCAGTCATGGTATCAGTGCATGATCAGCCACGTGATCATTGCATGACCAGCCGTGTGAGCAGTGCATGATAGCCACATGATCAGTGCATGATCAGTCACGTGATCAGTGCATGATCAGTCACGTGATCAGTGTATGATCAGCCACGTGATCAGTGCATGCTCAGTCACGTGATCAGGGCCTGCTGAGCTGCGTGATTACTGTCTGCTCATCTGCTTGACAATTGCCAGCTGAGCTGCACGATTCCTGCCTGTCAACCTCTTGACAATTGCCAGCTGTGCTGTGTAATTCCTACCTGCTCAGCTGCTTGATTATTGCCAGCTGAGCAGCATGATTCCTCACAGCTGAGTTCCATGATTATTGCCTGCTGACTGTTTGATTCCTGCCTACTCAGCTCTTTGTATATTGCCTCCAGAGGCACATGATCAGTGTATGATACCAAACATGATCAGCGCATGATCAGTCACATGATCAGCGCCATTAAGTCACGTGATCACTACATGATAGTCATGTGATCAGTCCATGCTCAGTCACGGTATCAGTGCATGATCAGCCACGTGATCAGTGCATGGTCTGTCACATGATTAGTGTAAGATCATCCACGTGATCAGTGCATGGGCAGTCATGTGATCAGTGCATGATTAGACGTGATCAGTGCATTTTCAGTCTGGTGGTCAGTGCATGATAGCCACGTGATCTGTGCATGATCAGTCACCTGATGGGTGTATGATCATTCACGTGACCGGTACATGGTAGCTATATGGTCAATGTATTACCAGCCATGTGATAAGTGCATGATAGGCACGTGATCACTGCATGATCAGTCACGTGATCAGTGCATGATCAGCCACATGATCAGTGCATGATCAATTACATCATCAGTGCATGATCAGTCACGTGACCAGTACATGGTAGCTACGTGATCATTGCGTGATCAGCCACATGATCAGTGCATGGTAGCAACGTGATCAGTGCATGATAGCCACGTGATCAGTGCATGATCAGTCATGTGATACGTGTGTGATCAGCCACGTGATCAGTGCATGATATCCATGTGATCATTGAATGATAGCCACGTGATCAGTGCATGATAGCCACGTGATCAGTGCATAATCAGTCACGTGATACGTGTGTGATCAGCCACGTGATCAGTGCATGATGAATCAGGTGATCAGTGCAGGATTAATTACGTGATCAATGCATGATCAGTCACGTGACCAGTACATGGTTGCTACGTGATCATTGCATGATCAGCCACGTGAGCACTGCATGATAGCCACGTGATAAGTGCGTAATCAGTCACGTGATCAGTACATGATCAGTCAACTGAACCGTGCATGATCATTTACGTGATCTGAGCATGATCAGTCACGTGACCAGTATATGCTAGCTACGTGAACATTGCATGACCAGCCAGGTGAGAAGCACATGATAGCCACCTGATGTGTGCATGATCAGTTATGTGAGCAGAGTATGATCAGCCACGTGATCAGTGCATAATCAGTCACGTGATCAGTGCATGGTCAGTCACGTGATCAGTGCATGATCATCCACGTGATCAGTGCATCTGGAGTCATGTAGTCAATGCTTGACAGCTCCGTAATCAGTGCACGATAAGTCCCGTGATGAGTGTATGATCAGCCAACTTATAAGTGCAAGATAGCTACGTGATCAGTGCATGATCAGCCACGTCATCAGTGCATGATAGCCACGTGAGCAGTGCATACAATTAAGTGATCAGTGCATGCGCAATCACGTGATCAGTGCATGAGAGCCACGTGATCAGTGCATGATCATTCACGTGATAGTTGTGTGATCAGCGACGTGGATAGTGCATGCTCAGTCACGTGATCAGGGCCTGCTGAGCTGCGTGATTACTGTCTGCTCATCTGCTTGACAATTGCCAGCTGAGCTGCACGATTCCTGCCTGTCATCTCCTTGACAATTGCCACCTGTGCTGCATAATTCCTGCTGCTCATCTACTTGATTATTGCCAGCTGAGCAGCATGATTTCTCAGAGCTGAGTTCCATGATTATAGCCTGCTGACTGATTCCTGCCTACTCAGCTCTTTGTTCATTGCCTCCAGATGCACATGATCAGTGTGTGACACCAAACATGATCAGCACATGATCAGTCACATGATGAATGCATGATAAGCCAGGGGATCAGTGCATGATGAATTATGTTATCAGTGCATGATCAGTCATGTAACCAGTACATGGTAGCTGCGTGATCACTGCATGATTAGCCACGTGAGCAGTGCATGATAGCCACGTGATCAGTGCATGTTCAGCCACGTGATCAGTGCATGATATCCACGTGATCAGTGCATGATCAGTTACGTGAACAGTGTATGATCAGCCACGTGAGCAGTGCATGGTCAGACACGTGAACAGTGTATGATCAAACACGTGATCAGTGCATGATATCCACGTGATCAGTGCATGATCAGTCTCGTGAACAGTGCATGATCAGTCACGTGATCAGTGTATGATCAGCCACGTGATCAGTGCATGATATCCACGTGATCAGTGCATGATCAGTCTCGTGAAGAGTGCATGATCAGCCACTTGATCAGGGCATGATCAATTACGTGACCAGTGCATGATCAGTCATGTGACCAGTACATGGTAGCTATGTGAACATTGTATGATCAGCCACGTAAGCAGTGCATGATAGACACGTGATCAGTGCATGATCAATCACGTGATCAGTACATGATCAGTCACGTGATCAGTGCATTATCAATTACTTTACCATTGCATGATCAGTCACGTGACCAGTACATGTAAGCTACGTGATCATTGCAGGATCAGCCACGTGAGCACTGCATGATAGACATGTGATTAGTGCATGATCAGCTACGTGAGCAGTGTATGATCAGCCACGTGATCAGCGCATGATCAGACACGTGAACAGTGTATGATCAGGCACGTGATCAGTGCATGATACCTACGTGATCAGTTCATGATTAGTCACGTGATCTGTGCATGACAGGCCCGTAATCAGTGCATGATATCCACGTGATCAGTGAATTATTGCCCCGTGATGAGTTCATGATTAGTCACCTGATCTGTGCATGACCAGGAAATTGAACAGTGTATGATCATCCACGTAATCAGGACATTATAGCCACGTGATCAGTGCATGATCAGTCAAGTGATCAGTGCGTGAACAGTCACGTGGTCAGTGCATGATGAGCCACGTGATCAGTGCTGGATCAATTACATGATCAGTGCATGATCAGTCAGGTGACCAGTGAATGGTAGCTATGTGATCATTGCATGATCAGCCACGTGACCAGTGCATGGTAGCTACGTGATCATTGCATGATCAGCCACGTGATCAGTGCATGATCAGTCAAGTGATACGTGGGTGATCAGCCACGTGATCAGTGCATGATATCCACGTGATCAGTACATGATAGCTACGTAATCAGTTCATGATTAGTCACCTGATCTGTGCATGACGAGGCAGGTGATCAGTGTATGATCAGCCAGGTGAACAGTGCATGATAGCCAGGTGATCAGTGCATGATCAGTCACGAGACCAGTACATGGTTGCTACATGATCGTTGCATGATCAGCCACGTGAGCAGAGCATGATAGCCACGTGATCAGTGCATTATCAGTCACGTGATCAGTACATGATCAGACACGTGAATAGTGCATAATCATTTACGTGATCTGTGCATTATCAGTCACGTGACCAGTATATGGTAGCTTCGTGATCATTCCATGATGAACCACGTGAGCAGTGCATGATAGCCACGTGATGTGTGCATGATGAGTTACGTGAGCAGAGTATGATCAGCCACGTGATCAGTGCATGAGTGCCACGTGATCAGTGCATGATATGTCACGTGACAGGTGTGTGATCAGCCACGTGAACAGTGCATGTTCAGCCACGTGATCAGTGCATGATACCCACGTGATCAGTGCATGGTCAGACACGTTATCACTGACGGCACAGTCACGTGATCACCGCCTCTCAGTCACGTGATCACCGTATGATAAACACGTGATCAGTGAACGACCAGCCACGTGATCACTGCATGCGCAGTCAGGCGGTCAGTTCCTGATCAGTCACCTGATCAGTGCATGCACAGTCCCCTGATCAGTGCCTGTCAGTCAGTGATCACTGCCTGATAAACACGTGATCAGTGCCCGAACAGCCACGTCATCAGTGCATGCGCAGTCACGTGATCAGTGCGTGCACAGTCCCATGATCAGCGCCTGTCAGTCACTGATCATTGCCTGATAAACACGTGATCAGTGCATGATGAGCCATGTGATCAGTGCCTGATCAGCCACGTCATCAGTGCATGCGCAGTCACGTCATCAGTGCATGATAGCCACGTGATCACTGCATGCTCAGTCACGTGATCTGTACTTGATCAGCCACGTGATCAGTGCCTGCAGAGTCAGTGATCAGGGCCTGCTGAGCTGCGTGATTCCTGCCGGCTCATCTGCATGACAATTGCCATCTGAGCTGCGTGATTCCTGTCGGCTCATCTGCTTGACAATTGCCAGCTGAGCTGCGTGATTCCTGCCTGGTCACATGCTTGGTTATTGCCAGTTGAGCAGCATGATTCGTTACTGCTGAGCTCCATGCTTATTGCCTGCTGATTGCGTGGTTCGTGACATGCACTGATCACGTGGATGATCATGCACTGATCACGTGACTGACCATGCACTGATCAAGTGACTGATCATGCACTACTCACGTTGCTGATCATGCAATGATCACGTAGCTACCATGTACTGGTCACGTGACTGATCATGCACTGATCACGTAATTGATCTTGCACTGGTCATGTGGCTGATCATGTACTGATCACGTGGCTATCATGCACTGAGCACTTGGCTGGTTATACTGATCACGTGCCTCATCATGCACTGATCACGTGGCTGATCATGCACTGATCACGTGACTGATCATGCACTGATCACCTGGCTATCATGCACTGATCACGTGGCTATCATGCACAGATTACGTGGCTGATCATGCAATGATCACATAGCTACCATGTACTGGTCACGTGACTGATCATGCACTGATTACGTGACTGATCATGCACAGATCACGTGACTGATCATGCACTGTTCACGAGACTCATCATGCACTGATCACATGGATATCATGCACTGATCACGTGTTTTATCATACATTGTTCACGTGTCTGACCATGCACTGCTCACGTGGCTGATCATACACTGTTCACGTAACTGATCATGCACTGATCACGTGGATATCATGCACTGATCACGTGGCTGAACATGCACTGTTCACGTGGCTTACCACACACCTGTCACGTGACTGATCATGCACTGATCACGTGGCACTCATGCACTGATCACGTTGCTGATCATACTCTGCTCACGTAACTGATCATGCACACATCACGTGGCTATCATGCACTTCTCACCTGGCTGGTCATGCAATGTTCACGTAGCTACCATATACTGGTCACGTGACTGATCATGCTCAGATCACGTAAATGATCATGCACTGTTCAGTTGACTGATCATGTACTGGTCACGTGACTGATCATGCACTGATCACGTAATTAATCCTGCACTGATCACCTGACTCATCATGCACTGATCACGTGGCTGATCACACACGTATCACGTGACTGATCATGCACTGATCACGTGGCTATCATGCACTAATCACGTGGCTATCATTCACTGATCACGTGGATACCATGCACTGATCACGTGGCTGATCACACACGTATCACATGACTGATCATGCACTGATCACGTGGGTATCATGCACTGATCACGTGGCTATCATGCACTGATCACGTGACTGATCATGCACTGATCACGTGACTGATCATGCACTGATCACGTGGCTGATAATGCACTGATCACGTGGATATCATGCACTGCTCACGTGCCTGATCATGCGATGATCACGCAGCTACCATGTACTGGTCACATGACTGATCATGCACTGTTCACATGACTGATCATGTACTGATCATGTGATTGATAATGCACTGATCACGTGGCTATCATGCTCTTCTCACGTGGCTGATCATGCAGCGATCACGTAGCAACCATGTACTGGTCCTCTGACTGATCATGCACTGATCACGTAATTGATCCTGCACTGATCACGTGGCTATTCACGCACTGATCCGGTGACTGATCAGACACGTATCACGTGACTGATCATGTACAGATATCGTGACTAATCATGAAGTGATCACCTGGCTATCCTCCACTAATCACGTGGATATCATGCATTGATCACGTGGCTATCATGCACAGATCACGTGGCTGATCATGCAATAATCATGTAGCTACCATGTACTGGTCAAGTGACTGATCATGCACTGATCACGTGGCTGATCATGCACTGATCACGTGACTAACCATGCACTGATCACGTGGCTGATCATGCACTGATCACGTGGCTGATCAAGCACTGATCACGTGACTGATCATGCACTGATCACGTGACTGATCATGCACTGATCAAGTGGCTATCATGCACTGATATCATGCACTGGTCACGTGGCTGATCACACACGTATCATGTGACTGATCATGCACTGATCACGTGGCTATCATGCACAGATCACGTGGCTGATCATGCAATGATCACGTAGCTACCATGTACTGGTCAGGTGACTGATCATGCACTGATCACGTGACTGATCATGCACTGATCACGTGACTGATCATGCACTGATCACGTGGCTGATCATGCACTGATCACGTGGCTATCATGCACTGCTCACGTGGATGATCATGCACTGATACTGTGACTGAGCATGGACTGATCACATGACTATCATGTAGTGATCACGTGGATATCATGCAATGATCACGTGTTTGATCATACACTGTTCACGTGTCTGACCATGCACTGCTCACGTGGCTGATCATACACTGTTCATGTAACTGATCATGCACTGATCACGTGGATATCATGCACTGGTCACGTGGCTGAACATGCACTGTTCACGTGGCTTACCACACACCTGTCACGTGACTGATCATGCACTGATCATGTGGCACTCATGCACTGATCACGTTGCTGATCATACTCTGCTCACGTAACTGATCATGCACACATCACGTGGCTATCATGCACTTCTCACCTGGCTGGTCATGCAATGTTCACGTAGCTACCATATACTGGTCACGTGACTGATCATGCTCAGACCACGTAAATGATCATGCACTGTTCAGTTGACTGATCATGTACTGGTCACGTGACTGATCATGCACTGATCACGTAATTAATCCTGCACTGATCACCTGACTCATCATGCACTGATCACGTGGCTGATCACACATGTATCACGTGACTGATCATGCACTGATCACGTGGCTATCATGCACTAATCACGTGGCTATCATTCACTGATCACGTGGATACCATGCACTGATCACGTGGCTGATCACACACGTATCACATGACTGATCATGCACTGATCACGTGGCTATCATGCACTGATCACGTGGCTGATCATGCAATGATCACTTAGCTACCATGTACTGGTCACGTGACTGATCATGCACTGATCACGTAATTGATCATGAACTGATCATGTGGCTGATCATGCACTGATCACGTGACTGATCATGCACTGATCACGTGGTAATCATGCACTGATCACGTGACTGATCATGCACTGATCACGTGGCTATCATGCACTGATCACTTGGCTGGTCATACACTGATCACGCAGCTACCATGTACTGGTCACGTGACTGATCATGCACTGATGACGTAATTGATCATGCACTGATCATGTGGCTATCATGCACTGACCACGAGATTGATCATGCACTGATCACGTCTAATCATGCACTGATCACATGACTGCCCATGAACTGATCACGTGGATGATCATACACTAATCAAGTGACAGATCATGCACTGATCATGTGGCTGATCATGCACTGATCACGTGGTTGATCAGACACTGATCACGTGACTGATCATGCACTGATCACGTGACTGATCATGCACTGATCACGTGGCTATCATGCACTGATCACTTGGCTAGACATACACTGATCATGTGCCTGGTCATGCACTGATCACGTGGCTGATCATGCACTGATCTCGTGTCTGATCATGCACTGATCACGTGGATATCATGCACTGCTCACGTGCCTGATCATGCGATGATCACGCAGCTACCATGTACTGGTCACATGACTGATCATGCACTGTTCACATGACTGATCATGTACTGATCATGTGATTGATAATGCACTGATCACGTGGCTATCATGCTCTGCTCACGTGGCTGATCATGCAGCGATCACGTAGCAACCATGTACTGGTCTCCTGACTGATCATGCACTGATCACGTAATTGATCCTGCACTGATCACGTGGCTATTCACGCACTGATCCGGTGACTGATCAGACACGTATCACGTGACTGATCATGTACAGATATCGTGACTAATCATGAAGTGATCACCTGGCTATCCTCCACTAATCACGTGGATATCATGCATTGATCACGTGGCTATCATGCACAGATCACGTGGCTGATCATGCAATAATCATGTAGCTACCATGTACTGGTCAAGTGACTGATCATGCACTGATCACGTGGCTGATCATGCACTGATCACGTGACTAACCATGCACTGATCCCGTGGCTGATCATGCACTGATCACGTGGCTGATCAAGCACTGATCACGTGACTGATCATGTACTGATCACGTGACTGATCATGCACTGATCACGTGGCTATCATGCACTGCTCACATGGCTGATCATGCAATGATCACGCAGCTACCATGTACTGGTCACATGACTGATCATGCACTGATCACGTGACTGATCATGTGGTGATCACGTGGCTATCATGCACTACTCACGTGGCTCATCATGCAATGATCATGTAGCTACCATGTACAGGTCACGTGAATGATCATACACCCATCATGTGACTGATCATGCACTGATCACGTGGCTATCATGCACTGATCACGAGACTGATCATGCACTGTTCACGTCTATACTATGCCCTGATCACATGCCTGCCCATGCACTGATCACGTGGCTGATCATACACTAATCATGTGAGAGATCATGCACTGATCACGTGGCTGATCATGCACTGATACTGTGACTGAGCATGGACTGATCACATGACTATCATGTAGTGATCACGTGGATATCATGCAATGATCACGTGTTTGATCATACACTGTTCACGTGTCTGACCATGCACTGCTCACGTGGCTGATCATACACTGTTCATGTAACTGATCATGCACTGATCACGTGGATATCATGCACTGGTCACGTGGCTGAACATGCACTGTTCACGTGGCTTACCACACACATGTCACGTGACTAATCATGCACTGATCACGTGGCACTCATGCACTGATCACGTTGCTGATCATACTCTGCTCACGTAACTGATCATGCACACATCACGTGGCTATCATGCACTTCTCACCTGGCTGGTCATGCAATGTTCACGTAGCTACCATATACTGGTCACGTGACTGATCATGCTCAGACCACGTAAATGATCATGCACTGTTCAGTTGACTGATCATGTACAGGTCACGTGACTGATCATGCACTGATCACGTAATTAATCCTGCACTGATCACCTGACTCATCATGCACTGATCACGTGGCTGATCACACATGTATCACGTGACTGATCATGCACTGATCACGAGGCTATCATGCACTAATCACGTGGCTATCATTCACTGATCACGTGAATACCATGCACTGATCACGTGGCTGATCACACACGTATCACATGACTGATCATGCACTGATCACGTGGGTATCATGCACTGATCACGTGGCCATCATGCACTGATCACGTGGCTGATCATGCAATGATCACTTAGCTACCATGTACTGGTCACGTGACTGATCATGCACTGATCACATAATTGATCATGCACTGATCATGTGGCTGATCATGCACTGATCACGTGACTGATCATGCACTGATCACGTGGCTGATCATGCACTGATCACGTGACTGATCATGCACTGATCACGTGGCTATCATGCACTGATCACTTGGCTGGTCATACACTGATCACGCAGCTACCATGTACTGGTCACGTGACTGATCATGCACAGATGATGTAATTGATCATGCACTGATCATGTGGCTATCATGCACTGACCACGAGATTGATCATGCACTGATCACGTCTAATCATGCACTGATCACATGACTGCCCATGCACTGATCACGTGGATGATCATACACTAATCATGTGACAGATCATGCACTGATCATGTGGCTGATCATGCACTGATACCGTGACTGAGCATGGACTGATCACATGACTATCATGTAGTGATCACGTGACTTAATGGCGCTGATCATGTGACTGATCATGCGCTGATCATGTTTGCTATCATACACTGATCATGTGCCTCTTGAGGCAATAAACAAAGAGCTGAGTAGGCACGAATCAAACAGTCAGCAGGCAATAATCATGGAACTCAGCTGTGAGGAATCATGCTGCTCAGCTGGCAATAATCAAGCAGCTGAGCAGGCAGGAATTACACAGCACAGCTGGCTATTGTCAAGCAGATGACAGGCAGGAATCGTGCAGCTCAGCTGGCAATTGTCAAGCAGATGAGCAGACAGTAATCACGCAGCTCAGCAGGCCCTGATCACGTGACTGAGCATGCACTGTTCACGTGGCTGATCATACACTTATCACGTGATTGATCATGCACTGATCACTTGGATATCATGCACTGATCACCTGGCTGATCATACACTGTTCACGTGGCTGTCATGCACTGATTACGTGGATATCATGCACTGATCACGTGACTGATCACACACGTATCACATGACTGATCATGCACTGATCACGTGGCTATCATGCACTGATCACGTGGCGATCATGCACTGATCATGTGGCTATCATGCACTGATCACGTGGCTGATCAGGCAATGTTCACATAGCTACAATGTACTGGTCACGTGACTGATCATGCACTGATCACGTAATTGATCATGCACTGATCATGTGGCTGATCATGCACTGATCACGTGGCTGATCATGCACTGATCACATAACTGATCATGCACTGATCACGTGACTGATCATGCACTGAACACGTGGCTATCATGCACTGATCACTTGGCTGGACATACACTGATCACATGCCTGGTCATGCACTGATCACGTGGCTGATCATGCACTGATCAATTGACTGATCATGCACTGATCTCGTGTCTGACCATGCACTGATCACGTGGCTATCATGCCCTGTCACGTAGCTGATCATGCGATGATCACGCAGCTACCATGTACTGGTCACATGACTGATCATGCACTGATCACGTGACTGATCATGCGGTGATCACGTGGCTATCATGCACTACTCACGTGGCTCATCATGCAATGATCATGTAGCTACCATGTACAGGTCACGTGAATGATCATACACCCATCATGTGACTGATCATGCACTGATCACGTGGCTATCATGCACTGATCACGAGACTGATCATGCACTGTTCACGTCTATATTATGCCCTGATCACATGCCTGCCCATGCACTGATCACGTGGCTGATCATACACTAATCATGTGACAGATCATGCACTGATCACGTGGCTGATCATGCACTGATACTGTGACTGAGCATGGACTGATCACATGACTATCATGTAGTGATCACGTGGATATCATGCAATGATCACGTGTTTGATCATACACTGTTCACGTGTCTGACCATGCACTGCTCACGTGGCTGATCATACACTGTTCATGTAACTGATCATGCACTGATCACGTGGATATCATGCACTGGTCACGTGGCTGAACATGCACTGTTCACGTGGCTTACCACACACCTGTCACGTGACTGATCATGCACTGATCATGTGGCACTCATGCACTGATCACGTTGCTGATCATACTCTGCTCACGTAACTGATCATGCACACATCAGGTGGCTTTCATGCACTTCTCACCTGGCTGGTCATGCAATGTTCACGTAGCTACCATATACTGGTCACGTGACTGATCATGCTCAGACCACGTAAATGATCATGCACTGTTCAGTTGACTGATCATGTACTGGTCACGTGACTGATCATGCACTGATCACGTAATTAATCCTGCACTGATCACCTGACTCATCATGCACTGATCACGTGGCTGATCACACATGTATCACGTGAATGATCATGCACTGATCACGTGGCTATCATGCACTAATCACGTGGCTATCATTCACTGATCACGTGGATACCATGCACTGATCACGTGGCTGATCACACACGTATCACATGACTGATCATGCACTGATCACGTGGCTATCATGCACTGATCACGTGGCTGATCATGCAATGATCACTTAGCTACCATGTACTGGTCACGTGACTGATCATGCACTGATCACGTAATTGATCATGCACTGATCATGTGGCTGATCATGCACTGATCACGTGACTGATCATGCACTGATCACGTGGTGATCATGCACTGATCACGTGACTGATCATGCACTGATCACGTGGCTATCATGCACTGATCACTTGGCTGGTCATACACTGATCACGCAGCTACCATGTACTGGTCACGTGACTGATCATGCACTGATGACGTAATTGATCATGCACTGATCATGTGGCTATCATGCACTGACCACGAGATTGATCATGCACTGATCACGTCTAATCATGCACTGATCACATGACTGCCCATGCACTGATCACGTGGATGATCATACACTAATCAAGTGACAGATCATGCACTGATCATGTGGCTGATCATGCACTGATCACGTGGTTGATCAGACACTGATCACGTGACTGATCATGCACTGATCACGTGACTGATCATGCACTGATCACGTGGCTATCATGCACTGATCACTTGGCTAGACATACACTGATCATGTGCCTGGTCATGCACTGATCACGTGGCTGATCATGCACTGATCTCGTGTCTGATCATGCACTGATCACGTGGATATCATGCACTGCTCACGTGCCTGATCATGCGATGATCACGCAGCTACCATGTACTGGTCACATGACTGATCATGCACTGTTCACATGACTGATCATGTACTGATCATGTGATTGATAATGCACTGATCACGTGGCTATCATGCTCTGCTCACGTGGCTGATCATGCAGCGATCACGTAGCAACCATGTACTGGTCTCCTGACTGATCATGCACTGATCACGTAATTGATCCTGCACTGATCACGTGGCTATTCACGCACTGATCCGGTGACTGATCAGACACGTATCACGTGACTGATCATGTACAGATATCGTGACTAATCATGAAGTGATCACCTGGCTATCCTCCACTAATCACGTGGATATCATGCATTGATCACGTGGCTATCATGCACAGATCACGTGGCTGATCATGCAATAATCATGTAGCTACCATGTACTGGTCAAGTGACTGATCATGCACTGATCACGTGGCTGATCATGCACTGATCACGTGACTAACCATGCACTGATCCCGTGGCTGATCATGCACTGATCACGTGGCTGATCAAGCACTGATCACGTGACTGATCATGTACTGATCACGTGACTGATCATGCACTGATCACGTGGCTATCATGCACTGCTCACATGGCTGATCATGCAATGATCACGCAGCTACCATGTACTGGTCACATGACTGATCATGCACTGATCACGTGACTGATCATGTGGTGATCACGTGGCTATCATGCACTACTCATGTGGCTCATCATGCAATGATCATGTAGCTACCATGTACAGGTCACGTGAATGATCATACACCCATCATGTGACTGATCATGCACTGATCACGTGGCTATCATGCACTGATCACGAGACTGATCATGCACTGTTCACGTCTATATTATGCCCTGATCACATGCCTGCCCATGCACTGATCACGTGCCTGATCATACACTAATCATGTGACAGATCATGCACTGATCACGTGGCTGATCATGCACTGATCACGTGACTGATCATGCACTGATCACGTGGCTATCATGCACTGATCACTTGGCTGGTCATACACTGATCACATGACTGATCATGCACTGTTCACGTGACTGATCATGTGCAGATCACGTGAATAATCATGAAGTGATCACGGGGCTATCCTGCACTGATCACGTGGATATCATGCACTGAGCACGTGGCTGATCACACACGTATCACGTGACTGATCATGCACTGATCACGTGGCTATCATGCACTGATCACGTGGCTATCATGCACTGATCACGTGGCTGATCATGCAATGATCACATAGCTACCATGTACGAGTCACGTGCCTGATCATGCACTGATCACTTGACTGATCATGCACTGATCACGTGGCTGATCATGCACTGCTCACGTGGCTATCATGCATAGATCACGTGACTGATCATGCACTGATCACGTGACTGATCATGCCCAGATCACGTGACTGATCATGCACTGATCACGTGGCTATCATGCCCTGCTCACCTGGCTGATCACGCAATGATCACGCAGCTACCATGTACTGGTCACATGACTGATCATGCACTGATCACATAATTGATCATGCACTGATCACCTGGCTTATCATGCATTTATCATGTGATTGAACATGTGCTGATCATGTTTGGTGTCACACACTGATCATGTGCCTCTGGAGGCAATGAACATAGAGCTGAGTAGGCAGGAATCAGTCAGCAGGCTATAATCATGGAACTCACCTCTGAGAAATCATGCTGCTCAGCTGGCAATAATCAAGTAGATGAGCAGGCAGGAATTATGCAGCACAGGTGGCAATTGTCAAGGAGATGACAGGCAGGAATCGTGCAGTTCAGCTGGAAATTGTCAAGCAGATGAGCAGACAGTAATCACGCAGCTCAGCAGGCCCTGATCACGTGACTGAGCATGCACTGTTCACATGGCTGATCACACACCTATCACGTGACTGATCATGTACTGATCATGTGACTGATCATGCACTGATCACGTAGCTATCTTGCACTGATCACTTGGCTGATCATGCACTGATCACGTGACTGACCATGCACTGATCACGTGACTGATCATGCACTGACCACATGGCTGATCTGGCAATGATCACGTAGCTACCATGTACTGGTCACGTGACTGATCATGCACTGATCCCGTAATTGATCATGTACTGATCATGTGGCTGATCATGCACTGATCACGTGGCTGATCAGACACTGATCACGTGACTGATCATGCACTGATCACGTGACTGATCCTGCACTGATCACGTGGCTATCATGCACTGATCACTTGGCTGGACATACACTGATCACGTCCTGGTCATGCACTGATCACGTGGCTGATCATGCTCTGATCACGTGACTGATCATGCACTGATCGCGTGTCTCATCATGCACTGATCACGTGGCTATCATGCACTGCTCACGTGGCTGATCTGGCAATGATCACCTAGCTACCATGTACTGGTCACGTGACTGATCATGCACTGATCCCGTAATTGATCATGTACTGATCATGTGGCTGATCATGCACTGATCACGTGGCTGATCAGACACTGATCACGTGACTGATCATGCACTGATCACGTGACTGATCATGCACTGATCACGTGGCTATCATGCACTGATCACTTGGCTGGACATACACTGATCACGTCCTGGTCATGCACTGATCACGTGGCTGATCATGCACTGATCACGTGACTGATCATTCACTGATCTCGTGTCTGATCATGCACTGATCACGTGGCTATCATGCACTGCTCACGTGGCTGATCGTGCGATGATCACGCAGCTACAATGTACTGGTCACATGACTGATCATGCACTGTTCACGTGACTGATCATGCACTGATCATGTGATTGATAATGCACTGATCACGTGGCTGTCATGCTCTGCTCACGTGGCTGATCATGCAACGATCACGTAGCAACCATGGACTGGTCTCGTGACTGATCATGCACTGATCACGTAATTGATCCTGCACTGATCACGTGGCTATCATGCACTGATCACTTGGCTGGACATACACTGATCACGTCCTGGTCATGCACTGATCACGTGGCTGATCATGCACTGATCACGTGACTGATCATGCACTGATCTCGTGTCTGATCATGCACTGATCACGTGGCTATCATGCACGGCTCACGTGGCTGATCATGCGATGATCACGCAGCTACAATGTACTGATCACATGACTGATCATGCACTGTTCACGTGACTGATCATGTACTGATCATGTGCTTGATAATGCACTGATCACGTGGCTATCATGCTCTGCTCATGTGGCTGATCATGCACTGATCACGTAGCAACCATGTACTGGTCTCGTGACTGATCATGCACTGATCACGTAATTGATCCTGCACTGATCACGTGGCTATTCATGCACTGATCACGTAGCTGATCAGACTGATCACGTGACTGATCATGTACAGATCACGTGACTAATCATGAAGTGATCACCTGGCTATCCTGCACTGATCACGTGGATATCATGCACTGATCACGTGGCTGATCACACACGTATCACGTGACTGATCATGCACTGATCACGTGGCTATCATGCACAGATCACGTGGCTGATCATGCACTGATCACGTAGCTACCATGTAATGGTCACGTGACTGATCATGCACTGATCACGTGACTAATCATGCACTGATCACGTGGCTGATCATGCACTGATCACGTAACTGATCATGCACTGATCACGTGACTGATCATGCACTGATCACCTGGCTATCATGCACTGATATCATGAACTGGTCACGTGGCTGATCACACACGTATCATATGACTGATCATGCACTGATCACGTGGCTATCATGCACAGATCACGTGGCTGATCATGCAATGATCACGTAGCTACCATGTACTGGTCAGATGACTGATCATGCACTGCTCACGTGGCTGATCATGCACTGATCACGTGGCTATCATGCACTGCTCACGTGGCTGATCATGCACTGATCACGTGGCTGATCATGCACTGATCACGTGACTGATCATGCACAGATCACGTGACTGATCATGCACAGATCACGTGACTGATCATGCACTGATCACGTGGCTATCATGCACTGCTCACGTGGCTGATCATGTGATGATCACGCAGCTACCATGTACTGGTCACATGACTGACCATGCACTGATCACGTAATTGATCATGCACTGATCATGTGGCTGATCATGCACTGATCACGTGGCTGATCATGCACTGATCACGTGACTGATCATGCACTGATCACGTGGATGATCATACACTAATCATGTGACAGATCATGCACTGATCATGTGGCTGATCATGCACTGATACCGTGACTGAGCATGGACTGATCACATGACTATCATGTAGTGATCACGTGACTTAATGGCGCTGATCATGTGACTGATCATGCGCTGATCATGTTTGCTATCATACACTGATCATGTGCCTCTTGAGGCAATAAACAAAGAGCTGAGTAGGCACGAATCAAACAGTCAGCAGGCAATAATCATGGAACTCAGCTGTGAGGAATCATGCTGCTCAGCTGGCAATAATCAAGCAGCTGAGCAGGCAGGAATTACACAGCACAGCTGGCAATTGTCAAGCAGATGACAGGCAGGAATCGTGCAGCTCAGCTGGCAATTGTCAAGCAGATGAGCAGACAGTAATCACGCAGCTCAGCAGGCCCTGATCACGTGACTGAGCATGCACTGTTCACGTGGCTGATCATAAACTTATCACGTGATTGATCATGCACTGATCACTTGGATATCATGCACTGATCACCTGGCTGATCATACACTGTTCACGTGGCTGTCATGCACTGATTACGTGGATATCATGCACTGATCACGTGACTGATCATGCACGTATCACATGACTGATCATGCACTGATCACGTGGCTATCATGCACTGATCACGTGGCGATCATGCACTGATCATGTGGCTATCATGCACTGATCACGTGGCTGATCAGGCAATGTTCACATAGCTACAATGTACTGGTCACGTGACTGATCATGCACTGATCACGTAATTGATCATGCACTGATCATGTGGCTGATCATGCACTGATCACGTGGCTGATAATACACTGATCACGTGACTGATCATGCACTGATCACGTGACTGATCATGCACTGATCACGTGGCTATCATGCACTGATCACTTGGCTGACATACACTGATCACATGCCTGGTCATGCACTGATCACGTGGCTGATCATGCACTGATCAATTGACTGATCATGCACTGATCACGTGACTGATCATGCACTGATCACGTGGCTATCATGCACTGATCACGTGGCTGATCATGCATGATCACGCAGCTCATGCACTGATCACGTGACTGATCATGCACTGATCACGTGACTGATCATGCACTGATCACGTGGCTATCATGCACTATCACGTGGCTGATCATGCAATGATCACGTAGCTACCATGTACTGGTCACGTGACTGATCATGCACTGATCACGTGACTGATCATGCACTGATCACGTGGCTATCATGCACTGATCACGTGACTGATCATGCACTGATCACGTCTATATCATGCACTGATCACATGACTGATCATGCACTGATCACGTGGCTGATCATGCACTGATCACGTGACTGATCATGCACTGATCACGTGGCTATCATGCACTGATCACGTGGCTGATCATGCACTGATCACGTGGCTGATCATGCACTGATCACGTGACTGATCATGCACTGATCACGTGGCACTCATGCACTGATCACGTGGCTGATCATACTGATCACGTGACTGATCATGCACTGATCACGTGGCTATCATGCACTGATCACGTGGCTGATCATGCAATGATCACGTAGCTACCATGCACTGGTCACGTGACTGATCATGCACTGATCACGTGACTGATCATGCACTGATCAGTGACTGATCATGCACTGATCACGTGACTGATCATGCACTGATCACGTGGCTGATCATGCACTGATCACGTGACTGATCATGCACTGATCACGTGGCTGATCATACACTATCACGTGACTGATCATGCACTGATCACGTGGCTATCATGCACTGATCACGTGGCTGATCATGCACTGATCACGTGGCTATCATGCACTGATCACGTGACTGATCATGCACTGATCACGTGACTGATCATGCACTGATCACGTGGCTGATCATGCACTGATCACGTGACTGATCATGCACTGATCACGTGGTGATCATGCACTGATCACGTGACTGATCATGCACTGATCACGTGGCTATCATGCACTGATCACGTGGCTGATCATGCACTGATCACGCAGCTACCATGCACTGGTCACGTGACTGATCATGCACTGATCACGTAATTGATCATGCACTGATCACGTGGCTATCATGCACTGATCACGTGACTGATCATGCACTGATCACGTCTGATCATGCACTGATCACGTGACTGATCATGCACTGATCACGTGGATGATCATGCACTGATCACGTGACTGATCATGCACTGATCACGTGGCTGATCATGCACTGATCACGTGGCTGATCATGCACTGATCACGTGACTGATCATGCACTGATCACGTGACTGATCATGCACTGATCACGTGGCTATCATGCACTGATCACGTGGCTGATCATGCACTGATCACGTGCCTGATCATGCACTGATCACGTGGCTGATCATGCACTGATCACGTGACTGATCATGCACTGATCACGTGGCTATCATGCACTGATCACGTGGCTGATCATGCATGATCACGCAGCTACCATGCACTGATCACGTGACTGATCATGCACTGATCACGTGACTGATCATGCACTGATCACGTGACTGATCATGCACTGATCACGTGGCTATCATGCACTGATCACGTGGCTGATCATGCACTGATCACGTAGCAACCATGTACTGATCACGTGACTGATCATGCACTGATCACGTAATTGATCATGCACTGATCACGTGGCTATCATGCACTGATCACGTGACTGATCAACACTATCACGTGACTGATCATGCACTGATCACGTGACTGATCATGCACTGATCACGTGGCTATCATGCACTGATCACGTGGATATCATGCACTGATCACGTGGCTATCATGCACTGATCACGTGGCTGATCATGCACTGATCACGTAGCTATCATGCACTGATCACGTGACTGATCATGCACTGATCACGTGGCTGATCATGCACTGATCACGTGACTGATCATGCACTGATCACGTGGCTGATCATGCACTGATCACGTGGCTGATCATGCACTGATCACGTGACTGATCATGCACTGATCACGTGACTGATCATGCACTGATCACGTGGCTATCATGCACTGATATCATGCACTGATCACGTGGCTGATCATGCACTGATCACGTGACTGATCATGCACTGATCACGTGGCTATCATGCACTGATCACGTGGCTGATCATGCACTGATCACGTGGCTATCATGCACTGATCACGTGACTGATCATGCACTGATCACGTGACTGATCATGCACTGATCACGTGACTGATCATGCACTGATCACGTGGCTGATCATGCACTGATCACGTGGCTATCATGCACTGATCACGTGGCTGATCATGCACTGATCACGTAGCTACCATGCACTGATCACGTGACTGATCATGCACTGATCACGTGACTGATCATGCACTGATCACGTGGCTATCATGCACTGATCACGTGGCTGATCATGCACTGATCACGTGACTGATCATGCACTGATCACGTGGCTGATCATGCACTGATCACGTGACTGATCATGCACTGATCACGTGACTGATCATGCACTGATCACGTGGCTATCATGCACTGATCACGTGGCTGATCATGCACTGATCACGCAGCTACCATGCACTGATCACGTGACTGATCATGCACTGATCACGTGACTGATCATGCACTGATCACGTGACTGATCATGCACTGATCACGTGACTGATCATGCACTGATCACGTGGCTATCATGCACTGATCACGTGGCTGATCATGCACTGATCACGTGACTGATCATGCACTGATCACGTGGCTATCATGCACTGATCACGTGGCTGATCATGCAATGATCATGTAGCTACCATGTACAGGTCACGTGACTGATCATACACCGATCACGTGACTGATCATGCACTGATCACGTGGCTATCATGCACTGATCACGTGACTGATCATGCACTGATCACGTCTATATCATGCACTGATCACATGACTGATCATGCACTGATCACGTGGCTGATCATACACTGATCACGTGACTGATCATGCACTGATCACGTGGCTGATCATGCACTGATCACGTGACTGATCATGCACTGATCACGTGACTATCATGCACTGATCACGTGGATATCATGCACTGATCACGTGGCTGATCATGCACTGATCACGTGTCTGATCATGCACTGATCACGTGGCTGATCATACACTGATCACGTAACTGATCATGCACTGATCACGTGGCTATCATGCACTGATCACGTGGCTGATCATGCACTGATCACGTGGCTGATCACACACTGTCACGTGACTGATCATGCACTGATCACGTGGCACTCATGCACTGATCACGTGGCTGATCATACACTGATCACGTGACTGATCATGCACTGATCACGTGGCTATCATGCACTGATCACGTGGCTGATCATGCACTGATCACGTAGCTACCATGCACTGATCACGTGACTGATCATGCACTGATCACGTAAATGATCATGCACTGATCACGTGACTGATCATGCACTGATCACGTGACTGATCATGCACTGATCACGTGGCTGATCATGCACTGATCACGTGGCTGATCATGCACTGATCACGTGGCTGATCACACATGATCACGTGACTGATCATGCACTGATCACGTGGCTATCATGCACTGATCA
Source organism: Bos javanicus (assembly GCF_032452875.1). Classification (NCBI taxonomy): domain Eukaryota; kingdom Metazoa; phylum Chordata; class Mammalia; order Artiodactyla; family Bovidae; genus Bos; species Bos javanicus. Next base: position 273,982 of record NW_026893636.1, read on the forward strand.
CGTGGCTGATCATGCACTGATCACGTGGCTATCATGCACTGATCACGTGGCTGATCATGCACTGATCACGTGACTGATCATGCACTGATCACGTGGCTATCATGCACTGATCACGTGGCTATCATGCACTGATCACGTGGCTGATCATGCACTGATCACGTGCTATCATGCACTGATCACGTGACTGATCATGCACTGATCACGTGGCTGATCATGCACTGATCACGTGGCTGATCATGCACTGATCACGTGACTGATCATGCACTGATCACGTGGCTGATCATGCACTGATCACGTGACTGATCATGCACTGATCACGTGGCTATCATGCACTGATCACGTGGCTGATCATGCACTGATCACGCAGCTACCATGTACTGGTCACGTGACTGATCATGCACTGATCAGGTGACTGATCATGCACTGATCACGTGGCTATCATGCACTGATCACGAGACTGATCATGCACTGATCACGTCTATCATGCACTGATCACATGACTGCCCATGCACTGATCACGTGGATGATCATACACTAATCATGTGACAGATCATGCACTGATCACGTGGCTGATCATGCACTGATACCGTGACTGAGCATGGACTGATCACATGACTATCATGTAGTGATCACGTGACTTAATGGCGCTGATCATGTGACTGATCATGCGCTGATCATGTTTGCTATCATACACTGATCATGTGCCTCTGGAGGCAATAAACAAAGAGCTGAGTAGGCACGAATCAAACAGTCAGCAGGCAATAATCATGGAACTCAGCTGTGAGGAATCATGCTGCTCAGCTGGCAATAATCAAGCAGCTGAGCAGGCAGGAATTACGCAGCACAGCTGGCAATTGTCAAGCAGATGACAGGCAGGAATCGTGCAGCTCAGCTGGCAATTGTCAAGCAGATGAGCAGACAGTAATCACGCAGCTCAGCAGGCCCTGATCACGTGACTGAGCATGCACTGTTCACGTGGCTGATCATACACTGATCACGTGATTGATCATGCACTGATCACTTGGATATCATGCACTGATCACGTGGCTGATCATACACTGTTCACGTGGCTGATCATGCACTGATCACGTGGCTGATCATGCACTGATCACGTGACTGATCATGCACTGATCACGTGACTGATCATGCACTGATCACGTGGCTGATCATGCACTGATCACGTGGCTGATCATGCACTGATCACGTGGCTATCATGCACTGATCACGTGGCTGATCATGCACTGATCACGTGGCTACAATGTACTGATCACGTGACTGATCATGCACTGATCACGTAACTGATCATGCACTGATCACGTGGCTGATCATGCACTGATCACGTGACTGATCATGCACTGATCACGTGACTGATCATGCACTGATCACGTGACTGATCATGCACTGATCACGTGGCTATCATGCACTGATCACGTGGCTGATCATGCACTGATCACGTGCCTGATCATGCACTGATCACGTGGCTGATCATGCACTGATCACGTGACTGATCATGCACTGATCACGTGACTGATCATGCACTGATCACGTGGCTATCATGCACTGTCACGTGGCTGATCATGCATGATCACGCAGCTACCATGCACTGATCACGACTGATCATGCACTGATCACGTGACTGATCATGCACTGATCACGTGGCTATCATGCACTGATCACGTGGCTGATCATGCAATGATCATGTAGCTACCATGTACTGGTCACGTGACTGATCATGCACTGATCACGTGACTGATCATGCACTGATCACGTGGCTATCATGCACTGATCACGTGACTGATCATGCACTGATCACGTCTATATCATGCACTGATCACATGACTGATCATGCACTGATCACGTGGCTGATCATGCACTGATCACGTGACTGATCATGCACTGATCACGTGGCTGATCATGCACTGATCACGTGACTGATCATGCACTGATCACGTGACTATCATGCACTGATCACGTGGCTATCATGCACTGATCACGTGGCTGATCATGCACTGATCACGTGTCTGATCATGCACTGATCACGTGGCTGATCATGCACTGATCACGTAACTGATCATGCACTGATCACGTGGCTATCATGCACTGATCACGTGGCTGATCATGCACTGATCACGTGGCTGATCACACACCTGTCACGTGACTGATCATGCACTGATCACGTGGCACTCATGCACTGATCACGTGGCTGATCATACACTGATCACGTGACTGATCATGCACTGATCACGTGGCTATCATGCACTGATCACGTGGCTGATCATGCAATGATCACGTAGCTACCATGCACTGATCACGTGACTGATCATGCACTGATCACGTGGCTGATCATGCACTGATCACGTGACTGATCATGCACTGATCACGTGACTGATCATGCACTGATCACGTGGCTGATCATGCACTGATCACGTGACTGATCATGCACTGATCACGTGGCTGATCACACATGATCACGTGACTGATCATGCACTGATCACGTGGCTATCATGCACTGATCACGTGGCTATCATGCACTGATCACGTGGATATCATGCACTGATCACGTGGCTGATCACACTGATCACGTGACTGATCATGCACTGATCACGTGGCTATCATGCACTGATCACGTGGCTGATCATGCACTGATCACGTAGCTACCATGCACTGATCACGTGACTGATCATGCACTGATCACGTAATTGATCATGCACTGATCACGTGGCTGATCATGCACTGATCACGTGACTGATCATGCACTGATCACGTGGTGATCATGCACTGATCACGTGACTGATCATGCACTGATCACGTGGCTATCATGCACTGATCACGTGGCTGATCATGCACTGATCACGCAGCTACCATGCACTGATCACGTGACTGATCATGCACTGATCACGTGACTGATCATGCACTGATCACGTGGCTATCATGCACTGATCACGTGACTGATCATGCACTGATCACGTCTGATCATGCACTGATCACGTGACTGATCATGCACTGATCACGTGGCTGATCATGCACTGATCACGTGACTGATCATGCACTGATCACGTGGCTGATCATGCACTGATCACGTGGCTGATCATGCACTGATCACGTGACTGATCATGCACTGATCACGTGACTGATCATGCACTGATCACGTGGCTATCATGCACTGATCACGTGGCTGACATGCACTGATCACGTGCCTGATCATGCACTGATCACGTGGCTGATCATGCACTGATCACGTGACTGATCATGCACTGATCACGTGGCTATCATGCACTGATCACGTGGCTGATCATGCATGATCACGCAGCTACCATGCACTGATCACGTGACTGATCATGCACTGATCACGTGACTGATCATGCACTGATCACGTGACTGATCATGCACTGATCACGTGGCTATCATGCACTGATCACGTGGCTGATCATGCACTGATCACGTAGCTACCATGCACTGATCACGTGACTGATCATGCACTGATCACGTAATTGATCATGCACTGATCACGTGGCTATCATGCACTGATCACGTGACTGATCATGCACTATCACGTGACTGATCATGCACTGATCACGTGACTGATCATGCACTGATCACGTGGCTATCATGCACTGATCACGTGGATATCATGCACTGATCACGTGGCTATCATGCACTGATCACGTGGCTGATCATGCACTGATCACGTAGCTATCATGCACTGATCACGTGACTGATCATGCACTGATCACGTGGCTGATCATGCACTGATCACGTGACTGATCATGCACTGATCACGTGGCTGATCATGCACTGATCACGTGGCTGATCATGCACTGATCACGTGACTGATCATGCACTGATCACGTGACTGATCATGCACTGATCACGTGGCTATCATGCACTGATCACGTGGCTGATCATGCACTGATCACGCAGCTACCATGTACTGGTCACGTGACTGATCATGCACTGATCACGTGACTGATCATGCACTGATCACGTGGCTATCATGCACTACTCACGTGGCTGATCATGCAATGATCATGTAGCTACCATGTACAGGTCACGTGAATGATCATACACTGATCACGTGACTGATCATGCACTGATCACGTGGCTATCATGCACTGATCACGTGACTGATCATGCACTGATCACGTCTATCATGCACTGATCACATGCCTGCCCATGCACTGATCACGTGGCTGATCATACACTGATCACGTGACAGATCATGCACTGATCACGTGGCTGATCATGCACTGATCACGTGACTGATCATGCACTGATCACGTGACTATCATGCACTGATCACGTGGATATCATGCACTGATCACGTGGCTGATCATGCACTGATCACGTGTCTGATCATGCACTGATCACGTGGCTGATCATGCACTGATCACGTAACTGATCATGCACTGATCACGTGGCTATCATGCACTGATCACGTGGCTGATCATGCACTGATCACGTGGCTGATCACACACTGTCACGTGACTGATCATGCACTGATCACGTGGCACTCATGCACTGATCACGTGGCTGATCATACACTGATCACGTGACTGATCATGCACTGATCACGTGGCTATCATGCACTGATCACGTGGCTGATCATGCAATGATCACGTAGCTACCATGCACTGATCACGTGACTGATCATGCACTGATCACGTGGCTGATCATGCACTGATCACGTGACTGATCATGCACTGATCACGTGACTGATCATGCACTGATCACGTGGCTGATCATGCACTGATCACGTGACTGATCATGCACTGATCACGTGGCTGATCACACATGATCACGTGACTGATCATGCACTGATCACGTGGCTATCATGCACTGATCACGTGGCTATCATGCACTGATCACGTGGATATCATGCACTGATCACGTGGCTGATCACACACGTATCACGTGACTGATCATGCACTGATCACGTGGCTATCATGCACTGATCACGTGGCTGATCATGCACTGATCACGTAGCTACATGCACTGATCACGTGACTGATCATGCACTGATCACGTAATTGATCATGCACTGATCACGTGGCTGATCATGCACTGATCACGTGACTGATCATGCACTGATCACGTGGTGATCATGCACTGATCACGTGACTGATCATGCACTGATCACGTGGCTATCATGCACTGATCACGTGGCTGATCATGCACTGATCACGTAGCTACCATGCACTGATCACGTGACTGATCATGCACTGATCACGTGACTGATCATGCACTGATCACGTGGCTATCATGCACTGATCACGTGACTGATCATGCACTGATCACGTCTGATCATGCACTGATCACGTGACTGATCATGCACTGATCACGTGGCTGATCATGCACTGATCACGTGACTGATCATGCACTGATCACGTGGCTGATCATGCACTGATCACGTGGCTGATCATGCACTGATCACGTGACTGATCATGCACTGATCACGTGACTGATCATGCACTGATCACGTGGCTATCATGCACTGATCACGTGGCTGATCATGCACTGATCACGTGACTGATCATGCACTGATCACGTGGCTGATCATGCACTGATCACGTGACTGATCATGCACTGATCACGTGGCTATCATGCACTGATCACGTGGCTGATCATGCATGATCACGCAGCTACCATGCACTGATCACGTGACTGATCATGCACTGATCACGTGACTGATCATGCACTGATCACGTGACTGATCATGCACTGATCACGTGGCTATCATGCACTGATCACGTGGCTGATCATGCACTGATCACGTAGCTACCATGTACTGATCACGTGACTGATCATGCACTGATCACGTAACTGATCATGCACTGATCACGTGGCTATCATGCACTGATCACGTGACTGATCAGACACGATCACGTGACTGATCATGCACTGATCACGTGACTGATCATGCACTGATCACGTGGCTATCATGCACTGATCACGTGGATATCATGCACTGATCACGTGGCTATCATGCACTGATCACGTGGCTGATCATGCACTGATCACGTAGCTATCATGCACTGATCACGTGACTGATCATGCACTGATCACGTGGCTGATCATGCACTGATCACGTGACTGATCATGCACTGATCACGTGGCTGATCATGCACTGATCACGTGGCTGATCATGCACTGATCACGTGACTGATCATGCACTGATCACGTGACTGATCATGCACTGATCACGTGGCTATCATGCACTGATCACGTGGCTGATCATGCAATGATCACGCAGCTACATGCACTGATCACGTGACTGATCATGCACTGATCACGTGACTGATCATGCACTGATCACGTGGCTATCATGCACTGATCACGTGGCTGATCATGCACTGATCACGTAGCTATCATGCACTGATCACGTGACTGATCATGCACTGATCACGTGACTGATCATGCACTGATCACGTGGCTATCATGCACTGATCACGTGACTGATCATGCACTGATCACGTCTATCATGCACTGATCACGTGACTGATCATGCACTGATCACGTGGCTGATCATGCACTGATCACGTGACTGATCATGCACTGATCACGTGGCTGATCATGCACTGATCACGTGACTGATCATGCACTGATCACGTGGCTATCATGCACTGATCACGTGGCTGATCATGCACTGATCACGTGACTGATCATGCACTGATCACGTGACTGATCATGCACTGATCACGTGACTGATCATGCACTGATCACGTGGCTATCATGCACTGATCACGTGGCTATCATGCACTGATCACGTGGCTGATCACACTGATCACGTGACTGATCATGCACTGATCACGTGGCTATCATGCACTGATCACGTGGCTATCATGCACTGATCACGTGGCTGATCATGCACTGATCACGTGGCTATCATGCACGATCACGTGACTGATCATGCACTGATCACGTGACTGATCATGCACTGATCACGTGGCTGATCATGCACTGATCACGTGGCTATCATGCACTGATCACGTGACTGATCATGCACTGATCACGTGACTGATCATGCACTGATCACGTGACTGATCATGCACTGATCACGTGGCTATCATGCACTGATCACGTGGCTGATCATGCACTGATCACGCAGCTACCATGCACTGATCACATGACTGATCATGCACTGATCACATGACTGATCATGCACTGATCACGTGGCTTATCATGCACTGATCATGTGACTGATCATGTGCTGATCATGTTTGGTATCATACACTGATCATGTGCCTCTGGAGGCAATGAACAAAGAGCTGAGTAGGCACGAATCAGTCAGCAGGCAATAATCATGGAACTCAGCTGTGAGAAATCATGCTGCTCAGCTGGCAATAATCAAGCAGCTGAGCAGGCAGGAATTATGCAGCACAGCTGGCAATTGTCAAGCAGATGACAGGCAGGAATCGTGCAGCTCAGCTGGCAATTGTCAAGCAGATGAGCAGACAGTAATCACGCAGCTCAGCAGGCCCTGATCACGTGACTGAGCATGCACTGTTCACGTGGCTGATCATACACTGATCACGTGACTGATCATGCACTGATCACGTGACTGATCATGCACTGATCACGTGGCTGATCATGCACTGATCACGTGGCTGATCATGCACTGATCACGTGGCTGATCATGCACTGATCACGTGACTGATCATGCACTGATCACGTGGCTGATCATGCACTGATCACGTGGCTGATCATGCACTGATCACGTGACTGATCATGCACTGATCACGTAACTGATCATGCACTGATCACGTGGCTGATCATGCACTGATCACGTGGCTGATCATACACTGATCACGTGACTGATCATGCACTGATCACGTGACTGATCATGCACTGATCACGTGGCTATCATGCACTGATCACGTGGCTGACATACACTGATCACGTGACTGATCATGCACTGATCACGTGGCTGATCATGCACTGATCACGTGACTGATCATGCACTGATCACGTGACTGATCATGCACTGATCACGTGGCTATCATGCACTGCTCACGTGGCTGATCATGCAATGATCACGTAGCTACCATGTACTGGTCACGTGACTGATCATGCACTGATCACGTAATTGATCATGCACTGATCACGTGGCTGATCATGCACTGATCACGTGGCTGATCATGCACTGATCACGTGACTGATCATGCACTGATCACGTGACTGATCATGCACTGATCACGTGGCTATCATGCACTGATCACGTGGCTGATCATGCACTGATCACGTCCTGATCATGCACTGATCACGTGGCTGATCATGCACTGATCACGTGACTGATCATGCACTGATCACGTGGCTGATCATGCACTGATCACGTGGCTATCATGCACTGATCACGTGGCTGATCATGCGATGATCACGCAGCTACAATGTACTGATCACGTGACTGATCATGCACTGATCACGTGACTGATCATGCACTGATCACGTGACTGATCATGCACTGATCACGTGGCTGATCATGCACTGATCACGTGGCTGATCATGCACTGATCACGTAGCAATCATGCACTGATCACGTGACTGATCATGCACTGATCACGTGACTGATCATGCACTGATCACGTGGCTATCATGCACTGATCACGTGGCTGAACATGCACTGATCACGTGCTGATCATGCACTGATCACGTGGCTGATCATGCACTGATCACGTGACTGATCATGCACTGATCACGTGACTGATCATGCACTGATCACGTGGCTATCATGCACTGATCACGTGGCTGATCATGCGATGATCACGCAGCTACAATGTACTGATCACATGACTGATCATGCACTGATCACGTGACTGATCATGCACTGATCACGTGCTGATCATGCACTGATCACGTGGCTATCATGCACTGATCACGTGGCTGATCATGCACTGATCACGTAGCAACCATGCACTGGTCACGTGACTGATCATGCACTGATCACGTAATTGATCATGCACTGATCACGTGGCTATCATGCACTGATCACGTGGCTGATCATGCACTATCACGTGACTGATCATGCACTGATCACGTGACTGATCATGCACTGATCACGTGGCTATCATGCACTGATCACGTGGATATCATGCACTGATCACGTGGCTGATCACACACGTATCACGTGACTGATCATGCACTGATCACGTGGCTATCATGCACTGATCACGTGGCTGATCATGCACTGATCACGTAGCTACCATGCACTGGTCACGTGACTGATCATGCACTGATCACGTGACTGATCATGCACTGATCACGTGGCTGATCATGCACTGATCACGTGACTGATCATGCACTGATCACGTGACTGATCATGCACTGATCACGTGGCTATCATGCACTGATATCATGCACTGATCACGTGGCTGATCATGCACTGATCACGTGACTGATCATGCACTGATCACGTGGCTATCATGCACTGATCACGTGGCTGATCATGCACTGATCACGTGCTATCATGCACTGATCACGTGACTGATCATGCACTGATCACGTGGCTGATCATGCACTGATCACGTGGCTATCATGCACTGATCACGTGGCTGATCATGCACTGATCACGTGGCTGATCATGCACTGATCACGTGACTGATCATGCACTGATCACGTGACTGATCATGCACTGATCACGTGACTGATCATGCACTGATCACGTGGCTATCATGCACTGATCACGTGGCTGATCATGCATGATCACAGCTACCATGTACTGGTCACGTGACTGATCATGCACTGATCACGTAACTGATCATGCACTGATCACGTGGCTGATCATGCACTGATCACGTGACTGATCATGCACTGATCACGTGGCTGATCATGCACTGATCACGTGACTGATCATGCACTGATCACGTGACTGATCATGCACTGATCACGTGGCTGATCATGCACTGATCACGTGACTGATCATGCACTGATCACGTGACTGATCATGCACTGATCACGTGGTATCATGCACTGATCACGTGGCTGATCATGCACTGATCACGTGACTGATCATGCACTGATCACGTGACTGATCATGCACTGATCACGTGGCTATCATGCACTGATCACGTGGCTGATCACACACTATCACGTGACTGATCATGCACTGATCACGTGGCTATCATGCACTGATCACGTAGCTATCATGCACTGATCACGTGGCTGATCATGCACTGATCACGTGACTGATCATGCACTGATCACGTGGCTGATCATGCACTGATCACGTGACTGATCATGCACTGATCACGTGGCTGATCATGCACTGATCACGTGGCTGATCATGCACTGATCACGTAGCTACCATGCACTGATCACGTGACTGATCATGCACTGATCACGTAACTGATCATGCACTGATCACGTGGCTATCATGCACTGATCACGTGGCTGATCATGCACTGATCACGTGGCTGATCACACACTGTCACGTGACATATCATGCACTGATCACGTGGCACTCATGCACTGATCACGTGGCTGATCATACACTGCTCACGTAACTGATCATGCACATCACGTGGCTATCATGCACTGCTCACGTGGCTGTCATGCAATGATCACGTAGCTACCATATACTGGTCACGTGACTGATCATGCACTGATCACGTAAATGATCATGCACTGATCACGTGACTGATCATGCACTGATCACGTGACTGATCATGCACTGATCACGTGGCTGATCATGCACTGATCACGTGGCTGATCATGCACTGATCACGTGGCTGATCATGCACTGATCACGTGACTGATCATGCACTGATCACGTGACTGATCATGCACTGATCACGTGACTGATCATGCACTGATCACGTGGCTATCATGCACTGATCACGTGGCTGATCATGCACTGATCACGTGACTGATCATGCACTGATCACGTGACTGATCATGCACTGATCACGTGACTGATCATGCACTGATCACGTGGCTATCATGCACTGATCACGTGGCTATCATGCACTGATCACGTGGCTGATCATGCACTATCACGTGACTGATCATGCACTGATCACGTGGCTGATCATGCACTGATCACGTGGCTATCATGCACTGATCACGTGGCTGATCATGCAATGATCACGTAGCTACCATGCACTGGTCACGTGACTGATCATGCACTGATCAGGTGACTGATCATGCACTGATCACGTGACTGATCATGCACTGATCACGTGACTGATCATGCACTGATCACGTGACTGATCATGCACTGATCACGTGGCTATCATGCACTGATCACGTGGCTGATCATGCACTGATCACGCAGCTATCATGCACTGATCACGTGACTGATCATGCACTGATCACATGACTGATCATGCACTGATCACGTGGCTTATCATGCACTGATCATGTGACTGATCATGTGCTGATCATGTTTGGTATCATACACTGATCATGTGCCTCTGGAGGCAATGAACAAAGAGCTGAGTAGGCAGAAATCAGTCAGCAGGCAATAATCATGGAACTCAGCTGTGAGAAATCATGCTGCTCAGCTGGCAATAATCAAGCAGATGAGCAGGCAGGAATTACGCAGCACAGCTGGCAATTGTCAAGCAGATGACAGGCAGGAATCGTGCAGCTCAGCTGGCAATTGTCAAGCAGATGAGCAGACAGTAATCACGCAGCTCAGCAGGCCCTGATCACGTGACTGAGCATGCACTGTTCACGTGGCTGATCACACACTGATCACGTGACTGATCATGCACTGATCACGTGACTGATCATGCACTGATCACGTGGCTATCATGCACTGATCACGTGGCTGATCATACACTGATCACGGGACTGATCATGCACTGATCACGTGGCTATCATGCACTGATACATGACTGACATGCACTGATCACGTGGATGATCATGCACTGATCACGTGACTGATCATGCACTGATCACGTGACTGATCATGCACTGATCACGTGGCTGATCATGCACTGATCACGTGGCTATCATGCACTGATCACGTGGCTGATCATGGCAATGATCACGTAGCTACCATGTACTGGTCACGTGACTGATCATGCACTGATCACGTAATTGATCATGCACTGATCACGTGGCTGATCATGCACTGATCACGTGGCTGATCATGCACTGATCACGTGACTGATCATGCACTGATCACGTGACTGATCATGCACTGATCACGTGGCTATCATGCACTGATCACGTGGCTGGACATACACTGATCACGTGCCTGGTCATGCACTGATCACGTGGCTGATCATGCACTGATCACGTGACTGATCATGCACTGATCACGTGTCTGATCATGCACTGATCACGTGGCTATCATGCACTGCTCACGTGGCTGATCATGCATGATCACGCAGCTACCATGTACTGGTCACATGACTGATCATGCACTGATCACGTGACTGATCATGCAGTGATCACGTGGCTATCATGCACTACTCACGTGGCTGATCATGCAATGATCATGTAGCTACCATGTACAGGTCACGTGAATGATCATACACCCATCAGGTGACTGATCATGCACTGATCACGTGGCTATCATGCACTGATCACGAGACTGATCATGCACTGATCACGTCTATATCATGCACTGATCACATGACTGCCCATGCACTGATCACGTGGATGATCATACACTAATCATGTGACAGATCATGCACTGATCACGTGGCTGATCATGCACTGATACCGTGACTGAGCATGGACTGATCACATGACTATCATGTAGTGATCACGTGACTTAATGGCGCTGATCATGTGACTGATCATGCGCTGATCATGTTTGCTATCATACACTGATCATGTGCCTCTGGAGGCAATAAACAAAGAGCTGAGTAGGCACGAATCAAACAGTCAGCAGGCAATAATCATGGAACTCAGCTGTGAGGAATCATGCTGCTCAGCTGGCAATAATCAAGCAGCTGAGCAGGCAGGAATTACGCAGCACAGCTGGCAATTGTCAAGCAGATGACAGGCAGGAATCGTGCAGCTCAGCTGGCAATTGTCAAGCAGATGAGCAGACAGTAATCACGCAGCTCAGCAGGCCCTGATCACGTGACTGAGCATGCACTGTTCACGTGGCTGATCATACACTGATCACGTGACTGATCATGCACTGATCACGTGACTATCATGCACTGATCACGTGGCTGATCATGCACTGATCACGTGGCTGACATGCACTGATCACGTGGCTGATCATGCACTGATCACGTGGCTGATCATGCACTGATCACGTGGCTGATCATGCACTGATCACGTGGCTGATCATGCACTGATCACGTGGCTGATCATGCATGATCACGTGCTATCATGCACTGATCACGTGACTGATCATGCACTGATCACGTGACTGATCATGCACTGATCACGTGACTGATCATGCACTGATCACGTGGCTATCATGCACTGCTCACGTGGCTGATCATGCAATGATCACGTAGCAACCATGTACTGGTCACGTGACTGATCATGCACTGATCACGTAATTGATCATGCACTGATCACGTGGCTATCATGCACTGATCACGTGACTGATCATGCACTATCACGTGACTGATCATGCACTGATCACGTGACTGATCATGCACTGATCACGTGGCTATCATGCACTGATCACGTGGATATCATGCACTGATCACGTGGCTGATCATGCACTGATCACGTGGCTGATCATGCACTGATCACGTGGCTATCATGCACTGATCACGTGACTGATCATGCACTGATCACGTGGCTGATCATGCACTGATCACGTGACTGATCATGCACTGATCACGTGGCTGATCATGCACTGATCACGTGGCTGATCATGCACTGATCACGTGACTGATCATGCACTGATCACGTGACTGATCATGCACTGATCACGTGGCTATCATGCACTGATATCATGCACTGATCACGTGGCTGATCATGCACTGATCACGTGACTGATCATGCACTGATCACGTGGCTATCATGCACTGATCACGTGGCTGATCATGCACTGATCACGTGACTGATCATGCACTGATCACGTGGCTATCATGCACTGATATCATGCACTGATCACGTGGCTGATCATGCACTGATCACGTGACTGATCATGCACTGATCACGTGGCTATCATGCACTGATCACGTGGCTGATCATGCACTGATCACGTAGCTATCATGCACTGATCACGTGACTGATCATGCACTGATCACGTGGCTGATCATGCACTGATCACGTGACTGATCATGCACTGATCACGTGGTGATCATGCACTGATCACGTGGCTATCATGCACTGATCACGTGACTGATCATGCACTGATCACGTGACTGATCATGCACTGATCACGTGACTGATCATGCACTGATCACGTGACTGATCATGCACTGATCACGTGGCTATCATGCACTGATCACGTGGCTGATCATGCACTGATCACGCAGCTATCATGCACTGATCACGTGACTGATCATGCACTGATCACGTGGCTGATCATGCACTGATCACGTGGCTGATCATGCACTGATCACGTAGCTGATCATGCACTGATCACGTGACTGATCATGCACTGATCACGTGACTGATCATGCACTGATCACGTGGCTATCATGCACTATCACGTGGCTGATCATGCACTGATCACGTAGCTACCATGCACTGATCACGTGACTGATCATACACTGATCACGTGACTGATCATGCACTGATCACGTGGCTATCATGCACTGATCACGTGGCTGATCATGCACTGATCACGTAGCTATCATGCACTGATCACGTGACTGATCATGCACTGATCACGTGGCTGATCATGCACTGATCACGTGACTGATCATGCACTGATCACGTGACTGATCATGCACTGATCACGTGGCTATCATGCACTGATCACGTGGCTGATCATGCACTGATCACGTGGCTGATCATGCACTGATCACGTGGCTGATCATGCACTGATCACGTGACTGATCATGCACTGATCACGTGACTGATCATGCACTGATCACGTGGCTATCATGCACTGATCACGTGGCTGATCATGCAATGATCACGCACCATGTACTGGTCACGTGACTGATCATGCACTGATCACGTAATTGATCATGCACTGATCACGTGACTGATCATGCACTGATCACGTGACTGATCATGCACTGATCACGTGGCTATCATGCACTGCTCACGTGGCTGATCATGCAATGATCAGCTACTATGTACTGGTCACGTGACTGATCATGCACTGATCACGTAATTGATCATGCACTGATCACGTGGCTGATCATGCACTGATCACGTGGCTGATCATGCACTGATCACGTGACTGATCATGCACTGATCACGTGACTGATCATGCACTGATCACGTGACTGTCATGCACTGATCACGTGGCTGATCATGCACTGATCACGTAACTGATCATGCACTGATCACGTGGCTGATCATGCACTGATCACGTGGCTGATCATGCACTGATCACGTGACTGATCATGCACTGATCACGTGACTGATCATGCACTGATCACGTGGCTATCATGCACTGATCACGTGGCTGATCATGCACTGATCACGTGACTGATCATGCACTGATCACGTGACTGATCATGCACTGATCACGTGACTGATCATGCACTGATCACGTGGCTATCATGCACTGATCACGTGGCTATCATGCACTGATCACGTGGCTGATCATGCACTATCACGTGACTGATCATGCACTGATCACGTGGCTGATCATGCACTGATCACGTGGCTATCATGCACTGATCACGTGGCTGATCATGCACTGATCACGTAGCTATCATGCACTGATCACGTGACTGATCATGCACTGATCACGTGACTGATCATGCACTGATCACGTGGCTGATCATGCACTGATCACGTGACTGATCATGCACTGATCACGTGACTGATCATGCACTGATCACGTGGCTATCATGCACTGATCACGTGGCTGATCATGCATGATCACGCAGCTACATGCACTGATCACGTGACTGATCATGCACTGATCACGTGACTGATCATGCACTGATCACGTGACTGATCATGCACTGATCACGTGGCTATCATGCACTGATCACGTGGCTGATCATGCAACGATCACGTAGCAACCATGTACTGGTCACGTGACTGATCATGCACTGATCACGTAATTGATCATGCACTGATCACGTGGCTATCATGCACT
Source organism: Bos javanicus (assembly GCF_032452875.1). Taxonomy (NCBI): domain Eukaryota; kingdom Metazoa; phylum Chordata; class Mammalia; order Artiodactyla; family Bovidae; genus Bos; species Bos javanicus. The sequence continues at coordinate 290,132 of NW_026893636.1, forward strand.
GATCACGTGGCTGATCACTGATCACGTGACTGATCATGCACTGATCACGTGACTGATCATGCACTGATCACGTGGCTATCATGCACTGATCACGTGGATATCATGCACTGATCACGTGGCTGATCATGCTATCACGTGACTGATCATGCACTGATCACGTGGCTATCATGCACTGATCACGTGGCTGATCATGCACTGATCACGTAGCTACCATGCACTGATCACGTGACTGATCATGCACTGATCACGTGGCTGATCATGCACTGATCACGTGACTGATCATGCACTGATCACGTGGCTGATCATGCACTGATCACGTGACTGATCATGCACTGATCACGTGACTGATCATGCACTGATCACGTGGCTATCATGCACTGATATCATGCACTGATCACGTGGCTGATCACACACGATCACGTGACTGATCATGCACTGATCACGTGGCTATCATGCACTGATCACGTGGCTGATCATGCACTGATCACGTGCTATCATGCACTGATCAGTGACTGATCATGCACTGATCACGTGGCTGATCATGCACTGATCACGTGGCTATCATGCACTGATCACGTGGCTGATCATGCACTGATCACGTGACTGATCATGCACTGATCACGTGGCTGATCATACACGATCACGTGACTGATCATGCACTGATCACGTGGCTATCATGCACTGATCACGTGGCTGATCATGCATGATCACGCAGCTACATGCACTGATCACGTGACTGATCATGCACTGATCACGTGACTGATCATGCACTGATCACGTGGCTATCATGCACTGATCACGTGGCTGATCATGCACTGATCATGTAGCTACCATGTACTGATCACGTGACTGATCATGCACTGATCACGTGACTGATCATGCACTGATCACGTGGCTATCATGCACTGATCACGTGGCTGATCATGCACTGATCACGTAGCTATCATGCACTGATCACGTGACTGATCATGCACTGATCACGTAATTGATCATGCACTGATCACGTGACTGATCATGCACTGATCACGTGACTGATCATGCACTGATCACGTGGCTATCATGCACTGATCACGTGGCTGATCATGCACTGATCACGTGGCTGATCATGCACTGATCACGTGGCTGATCATGCACTGATCACGTGACTGATCATGCACTGATCACGTGACTGATCATGCACTGATCACGTGGCTATCATGCACTGATCACGTGGCTGATCATGCACTGATCACGCAGCTACCATGCACTGGTCACGTGACTGATCATGCACTGATCACGTAATTGATCATGCACTGATCACGTGACTGATCATGCACTGATCACGTGACTGATCATGCACTGATCACGTGGCTATCATGCACTGATCACGTGGCTGATCATGCACTGATCACGTAGCTATCATGCACTGGTCACGTGACTGATCATGCACTGATCACGTAATTGATCATGCACTGATCACGTGACTGATCATGCACTGATCACGTGACTGATCATGCACTGATCACGTGGCTATCATGCACTGATCACGTGGCTGATCATGCACTGATCACGCAGCTACCATGCACTGATCACGTGACTGATCATGCACTGATCACGTAATTGATCATGCACTGATCACGTGGCTGATCATGCACTGATCACGTGACTGATCATGCACTGATCACGTGGCTATCATGCACTGATCACGTGGCTGATCATGCAATGATCACGTAGCTACCATGCACTGGTCACGTGACTGATCATGCACTGATCACGTAACTGATCATGCACTGATCACGTGACTGATCATGCACTGATCACGTGACTGATCATGCACTGATCACGTGGCTATCATGCACTGATCACGTGGCTGTCATGCACTGATCACGTGGCTACCATGCACTGTCACGTGACTGATCATGCACTGATCACGTGGCTGATCATGCACTGATCACGTGACTGATCATGCACTGATCACGTGACTGATCATGCACTGATCACGTGGCTATCATGCACTGATCACGTGGCTATCATGCACTGATCACGTGGCTGATCATGCACTGATCACGTGCTATCATGCACTGATCACGTGACTGATCATGCACTGATCACGTGGCTGATCATGCACTGATCACGTGGCTATCATGCACTGATCACGTGACTGATCATGCACTGATCACGTGGCTATCATGCACTGATCACGTGGCTATCATGCACTGATCACGTGACTGATCATGCACTGATCACGTGGCTATCATGCACTGATCACGTGGCTGATCATGCACTGATCACGTGACTGATCATGCACTGATCACGTGGCTGATCATGCACTGATCACGTGACTGATCATGCACTGATCACGTGGCTATCATGCACTGATCACGTGGCTGATCATGCATGATCACGCAGCTATCATGCACTGATCACGTGACTGATCATGCACTGATCACGTGACTGATCATGCACTGATCACGTGGCTGATCATGCACTGATCACGTGGCTGATCATGCACTGATCACGTGGCTGATCATGCACTGATCACGTGGCTGATCACACACTGATCACGTGACTATCATGCACTGATCACGTGGCATCATGCACTGATCACGTGGCTGATCATACACTGATCACGTAACTGATCATGCACTGATCACGTGGCTATCATGCACTGATCACGTGGCTGATCATGCACTGATCACGTAGCTACCATGCACTGGTCACGTGACTGATCATGCACTGATCACGTGGCTGATCATGCACTGATCACGTGACTGATCATGCACTGATCACGTGACTGATCATGCACTGATCACGTGGCTGATCATGCACTGATCACGTGGCTGATCATGCACTGATCACGTGGCTGATCATGCACTGATCACGTGGCTGATCATGCACTGATCACGTGGCTGATCATGCACTGATCACGTGACTGATCATGCACTGATCACGTGACTGATCATGCACTGATCACGTGGCTGATCATGCACTGATCACGTGACTGATCATGCACTGATCACGTGGCTGATCATGCACTGATCACGTGACTGATCATGCACTGATCACGTGGCTGATCATGCACTGATCACGTGACTGATCATGCACTGATCACGTGGCTGATCATGCACTGATCACGTGGCTGATCATGCACTGATCACGTGACTGATCATGCACTGATCACGTGGCTGATCATGCACTGATCACGTGACTGATCATGCACTGATCACGTGGCTATCATGCACTGATCACGTGGCTGATCATGCACTGATCACGTGACTGATCATGCACTGATCACGTGGCTATCATGCACTGATCACGTGGCTGATCATGCACTGATCACGTGGCTGATCATGCACTGATCACGTGACTGATCATGCACTGATCATGTCTGATCATGCACTGATCACGTGACTGATCATGCACTGATCACGTGGCTGATCATGCACTGATCATGTGACTGATCATGCACTGATCACGTGGCTATCATGCACTGATCACGTGGCTGATCATGCACTGATCACGTGGCTATCATGCACTGATCACGTGACTGATCATGCACTGATCACGTGACTGATCATGCACTGATCACGTGACTGATCATGCACTGATCACGTGGCTATCATGCACTGATCACGTGGCTGATCATGCACTGATCACGTGGCTATCATGCACTGATCACGTGACTGATCATGCACTGATCACATGACTGATCATGCACTGATCACGTGGCTTATCATGCACTGATCATGTGACTGATCATGCACTGATCATGTTTGCTATCATACACTGATCATGTGCCTCTGGAGGCAATGAACAAAGAGCTGAGTAGGCACGAATCAGTCAGCAGGCAATAATCATGGAACTCAGCTGTGAGAAATCATGCTGCTCAGCTGGCAATAATCAAGCAGCTGAGCAGGCAGGAATTACGCAGCACAGCTGGCAATTGTCAAGCAGATGACAGGCAGGAATCGTGCAGCTCAGCTGGCAATTGTCAAGCAGATGAGCAGACAGTAATCACGCAGCTCAGCAGGCCCTGATCACGTGACTGAGCATGCACTGTTCACGTGGCTGATCATACACTGATCACGTGACTGATCATGCACTGATCACGTGACTGATCATGCACTGATCACGTGGCTGATCATGCACTGATCACGTGGCTGATCATACACTGATCACGGGACTGATCATGCACTGATCACGTGCTATCATGCACTGACACGTGGCTGACATGCACTGATCACGTGGCTGATCATGCACTGATCACGTGACTGATCATGCACTGATCACGTGACTGATCATGCACTGATCACGTGGCTGATCATGCACTGATCACGTGGCTATCATGCACTGCTCACGTGGCTGATCATGGCAATGATCACGTAGCTACCATGTACTGGTCACGTGACTGATCATGCACTGATCACGTAATTGATCATGCACTGATCACGTGGCTGATCATGCACTGATCACGTGGCTGATCATGCACTGATCACGTGACTGATCATGCACTGATCACGTGACTGATCATGCACTGATCACGTGGCTATCATGCACTGATCACGTGGCTGATCATGCACTGATCACGTGACTGGTCATGCACTGATCACGTGGCTGATCATGCACTGATCACGTGACTGATCATGCACTGATCAGTGTCTGATCATGCACTGATCACGTGGCTATCATGCACTGCTCACGTGGCTGATCATGCATGATCACGCAGCTACCATGTACTGGTCACATGACTGATCATGCACTGATCACGTGACTGATCATGCAGTGATCACGTGGCTATCATGCACTACTCACGTGGCTGATCATGCAATGATCATGTAGCTACCATGTACAGGTCACGTGAATGATCATACACCCATCAGGTGACTGATCATGCACTGATCACGTGGCTATCATGCACTGATCACGAGACTGATCATGCACTGATCACGTCTATATCATGCACTGATCACATGACTGCCCATGCACTGATCACGTGGATGATCATACACTAATCATGTGACAGATCATGCACTGATCACGTGGCTGATCATGCACTGATACCGTGACTGAGCATGGACTGATCACATGACTATCATGTAGTGATCACGTGACTTAATGGCGCTGATCATGTGACTGATCATGCGCTGATCATGTTTGCTATCATACACTGATCATGTGCCTCTGGAGGCAATAAACAAAGAGCTGAGTAGGCACGAATCAAACAGTCAGCAGGCAATAATCATGGAACTCAGCTGTGAGGAATCATGCTGCTCAGCTGGCAATAATCAAGCAGCTGAGCAGGCAGGAATTACGCAGCACAGCTGGCAATTGTCAAGCAGATGACAGGCAGGAATCGTGCAGCTCAGCTGGCAATTGTCAAGCAGATGAGCAGACAGTAATCACGCAGCTCAGCAGGCCCTGATCACGTGACTGAGCATGCACTGTTCACGTGGCTGATCATACACTGATCACGTGATTGATCATGCACTGATCACTTGGATATCATGCACTGATCACGTGGCTGATCATACACTGATCACGTGGCTGATCATGCACTGATCACGTGGCTGATCATACACTGATCACGTGACTGATCATGCACTGATCACGTGGCTATCATGCACTGATCACGTGGCTATCATGCACTGATCACGTGGCTGATCATGCACTGATCACGCAGCTATCATGCACTGATCACGTGACTGATCATGCACTGATCACGTGGCTGATCATGCACTGATCACGTGACTGATCATGCACTGATCACGTGACTGATCATGCACTGATCACGTGGCTATCATGCACTGATCACGTGGCTGATCATGCACTGATCACGTAGCTACCATGTACTGGTCACGTGACTGATCATGCACTGATCACGTAATTGATCATGCACTGATCACGTGGCTGATCATGCACTGATCACGTGACTGATCATGCACTGATCACGTGACTGATCATGCACTGATCACGTGGCTATCATGCACTGATCACGTGGCTGATCATGCACTGATCACGTGCCTGATCATGCACTGATCACATGACTGATCATGCACTGATCACGTGACTGATCATGCACTGATCACGTGGCTATCATGCACTGATCACGTGGCTGATCATGCATGATCACGCAGCTACCATGTACTGGTCACGTGACTGATCATGCACTGATCACGTGACTGATCATGCACTGATCACGTGGCTATCATGCACTGATCACGTGGCTGATCATGCACTGATCACGTGACTGATCATGCACTGATCACGTGACTGATCATGCACTGATCACGTGGCTATCATGCACTGATCACGTGGCTGATCATGCACTGATCACGTGGCTGATCATGCACTGATCACGTGGCTGATCATGCACTGATCACGTGGCTGATCATGCACTGATCCGTGACTGAGCATGGACTGATCACATGACTATCATGTAGTGATCACGTGACTTAATGGCGCTGATCATGTGACTGATCATGCACTGATCATGTTTGCTATCATACACTGATCATGTGCCTCTGGAGGCAATAAACAAAGAGCTGAGTAGGCACGAATCAAACAGTCAGCAGGCAATAATCATGGAACTCAGCTGTGAGGAATCATGCTGCTCAGCTGGCAATAATCAAGCAGCTGAGCAGGCAGGAATTACGCAGCACAGCTGGCAATTGTCAAGCAGATGACAGGCAGGAATCGTGCAGCTCAGCTGGCAATTGTCAAGCAGATGAGCAGACAGTAATCACGCAGCTCAGCAGGCCCTGATCACGTGACTGAGCATGCACTGTTCACGTGGCTGATCATACACTGATCACGTGATTGATCATGCACTGATCACTTGGATATCATGCACTGATCACGTGGCTGATCATACACTGTTCACGTGTCTGACCATGCACTGATCACGTGGCTGATCATACACTGCTCACGTAACTGATCATGCACTGATCACGTGGCTGATCATGCACTGATCACGTGGCTGATCATGCACTGATCACGTGGCTATCATGCACTGTCACGTGACTGATCATGCACTGATCACGTGACTGATCATGCACTGATCACGTGGCTGATCATGCACTGATCACGTGACTGATCATGCACTGATCACGTGACTGATCATGCACTGATCACGTGGCTATCATGCACTGATCACGTGGCTGATCATGCACTGATCACGCAGCTACCATGTACTGGTCACGTGACTGATCATGCACTGATCACGTAACTGATCATGCACTGATCACGTGGCTTATCATGCACTGATCATGTGACTGATCATGCACTGATCATGTTTGGTGTCATACACTGATCATGTGCATCTGGAGGCAATGAACATAGAGCTGAGTAGGCAGGAATCAGTCAGCAGGCTATAATCATGGAACTCAGCTCTGAGAAATCATGCTGCTCAGCTGGCAATAATCAAGTAGATGAGCAGGCAGGAATTACGCAGCACAGGTGGCAATTGTCAAGCAGATGACAGGCAGGGATCATGCAGCTCAGCTGGCAATTGTCAAGCAGATGAGCAGACAGTAATCACGCAGCTCAGCAGGCCCTGATCACGTGACTGAGCATGCACTGTTCACGTGGCTGATCATACACTGATCACGTGACTGATCATGCACTGATCACGTGGCTATCATGCACTGATCACGTGACTGATCATGCACTGATCACGTGACTGTCATGCACTGATCACGTGGCTATCATGCACTGATCACGTGGCTGATCATGCACTGATCACGTGACTGATCATGCACTGATCACGTGGCTATCATGCACTGATCACGTGGCTGATCATGCACTGATCACGTGACTGATCATGCACTGATCACGTGGCTATCATGCACTGATCACGTGGCTGATCATACTGATCACGTGACTGTCATGCACTGATCACGTGGCTGATCATGCACTGATCACGTGACTGATCATGCACTGATCACGTGGTGATCATGCACTGATCACGTGGCTGATCATGCACTGATCACGTGGCTGATCATGCACTGATCACGTAGCTATCATGCACTGATCACGTGACTGATCATGCACTGATCACGTTGCTGATCATGCACTGATCACGTGACTGATCATGCACTGATCACGTGACTGATCATGCACTGATCACGTGGATATCATGCACTGATCACGTGGCTGATCATGCACTGATCACGTGGCTGATCATGCACTGATCACGTGGCTGATCATGCACTGATCACGTAACTGATCATGCACTGATCACGTGGCTATCATGCACTGATCACGTGGCTGATCATGCACTGATCACGTGGCTGATCATGCACTGATCACGTGACTGATCATGCACTGATCACGTGGCTGATCATGCACTGATCACGTGACTGATCATGCACTGATCACGTGGCTATCATGCACTGATCACGTGGCTGATCATGCACTGATCACGTAGCTACCATGCACTGATCACGTGACTGATCATGCACTGATCACGTAACTGATCATGCACTGATCACGTGACTGATCATGCACTGATCACGTGGCTGATCATGCACTGATCACGTGACTGATCATGCACTGATCACGTGGCTATCATGCACTGATCACGTGGCTGATCATGCACTGATCACGCAGCTATCATGCACTGATCACGTGACTGATCATGCACTGATCACGTGGCTGATCATGCACTGATCACGTGGCTGATCATGCACTGATCACGTGACTGATCATGCACTGATCACGTGACTGATCATGCACTGATCACGTGGCTATCATGCACTGATCACGTGGCTGATCATGCACTGATCACGTGACTGATCATGCACTGATCACGTGACTGATCATGCACTGATCACGTGACTGATCATGCACTGATCACGTGGCTATCATGCACTGATCACGTGGCTGATCATGCACTGATCACGTAGCTACCATGTACTGATCACGTGACTGATCATGCACTGATCACGTGACTGATCATGCACTGATCACGTGGCTATCATGCACTGATCACGTGGCTGATCATGCACTGATCACGTGGCTGATCATGCACTGATCACGTGACTATCATGCACTGATCACGTGGCTGATCATGCACTGATCACGTGGCTGATCATGCACTGATCACGTGGCTGATCATGCACTGATCACGTGGCTATCATGCACTGATCACGTGGCTGATCATGCACTGATCACGTGGCTGATCATGCACTGATCACGTGACTATCATGCACTGATCACGTGGCATCATGCACTGATCACGTGGCTGATCATACACTGATCACGTAACTGATCATGCACACATCACGTGGCTATCATGCACTGATCACGTGGCTGTCATGCACTGATCACGTAGCTATCATGCACTGATCACGTGACTGATCATGCACTGATCACGTGACTGATCATGCACTGATCACGTGACTGATCATGCACTGATCACGTGACTGATCATGCACTGATCACGTGGCTGATCATGCACTGATACCGTGACTGAGCATGGACTGATCACATGACTATCATGTAGTGATCACGTGACTTAATGGCGCTGATCATGTGACTGATCATGCACTGATCATGTTTGCTATCATACACTGATCATGTGCCTCTGGAGGCAATAAACAAAGAGCTGAGTAGGCACGAATCAAACAGTCAGCAGGCAATAATCATGGAACTCAGCTGTGAGGAATCATGCTGCTCAGCTGGCAATAATCAAGCAGCTGAGCAGGCAGGAATTACGCAGCACAGCTGGCAATTGTCAAGCAGATGACAGGCAGGAATCATGCAGCTCAGCTGGCAATTGTCAAGCAGATGAGCAGACAGTAATCACGCAGCTCAGCAGGCCCTGATCACGTGACTGAGCATGCACTGTTCACGTGGCTGATCATACACTGATCACGTGATTGATCATGCACTGATCACTTGGATATCATGCACTGATCACGTGGCTGATCATACACTGTTCACGTGTCTGACCATGCACTGATCACGTGGCTGATCATACACTGCTCACGTAACTGATCATGCACTGATCACGTGGCTGATCATGCACTGATCACGTGGCTGATCATGCACTGATCACGTGGCTACCATGTACTGGTCACGTGACTGATCATGCACTGATCACGTGACTGATCATGCACTGATCACGTGGCTGATCATGCACTGATCACGTGACTGATCATGCACTGATCACGTGACTGATCATGCACTGATCACGTGGCTATCATGCACTGATCACGTGGCTGATCATGCACTGATCACGCAGCTATCATGCACTGATCACGTGACTGATCATGCACTGATCACGTGACTGATCATGCACTGATCACGTGGCTTATCATGCACTGATCATGTGACTGATCATGCACTGATCATGTTTGGTGTCATACACTGATCATGTGCATCTGGAGGCAATGAACAAAGAGCTGAGTAGGCAGGAATCAGTCAGCAGGCTATAATCATGGAACTCAGCTCTGAGAAATCATGCTGCTCAGCTGGCAATAATCAAGCAGATGAGCAGGCAGGAATTATGCAGCACAGGTGGCAATTGTCAAGCAGATGACAGGCAGGAATCGTACAGCTCAGCTGGCAATTGTCAAGCAGATGAGCAGACAGTAATCACGCAGCTCAGCAGGCCCTGATCACGTGACTGAGCATGCACTGTTCACGTGGCTGATCATACACTGATCACGTGACTGATCATGCACTGATCACGTGGCTATCATGCACTGATCACGTGACTGATCATGCACTGATCACGTAATTGTCATGCACTGATCACGTGGCTATCATGCACTGATCACGTGGCTGATCATGCACTGATCACGTGACTGATCATGCACTGATCACGTGGCTATCATGCACTGATCACGTGGCTGATCATGCACTGATCACGTGACTGATCATGCACTGATCACGGGCTATCATGCACTGCCACATGACTCTCATGCACTGATCACGTGGATGATCATGCACTGATCACGTGACTGATCATGCACTGATCACGTGACTGATCATGCACTGATCACGTGGCTGATCATGCACTGATCACGTGGCTATCATGCACTGATCACGTGGCTGATCATGCACTGATCACGTAGCTATCATGCACTGATCACGTGACTGATCATGCACTGATCACGTGGCTATCATGCACTGATCACGTGGCTGATCATGCACTGATCACACAGCTATCATGCACTGATCACGTGACTGATCATGCACTGATCACGTGATTGATCATGCACTGATCACGTGGCTGATCATGCACTGATCACGTGACTGATCATGCACTGATCACGTGGCTGATCATGCACTGATCACGTGGCTATCATGCACTGATCACGTGGCTGATCATGCACTGATCACGCAGCTATCATGCACTGATCACGTGACTGATCATGCACTGATCACGTAATTGATCATGCACTGATCACGTGGCTGATCATGCACTGATCACGTGACTGATCATGCACTGATCACGTGGCTGATCATGCACTGATCACGTGGCTATCATGCACTGATCACGTGGCTGATCATGCACTGATCACGCAGCTACCATGCACTGGTCACGTGACTGATCATGCACTGATCACGTAATTGATCATGCACTGATCACGTGGCTGATCATGCACTGATCACGTGACTGATCATGCACTGATCACGTGGCTGATCATGCACTGATCACGTGGCTATCATGCACTGATCACGTGGCTGATCATGCACTGATCACGTAGCTATCATGCACTGATCACGTGACTGATCATGCACTGATCACGTGACTGATCATGCACTGATCACGTGGCTATCATGCACTGATCACGTGACTGATCATGCACTGATCACGTCTGATCATGCACTGATCACGTGACTGATCATGCACTGATCACGTGGCTGATCATGCACTGATCACGTGGCTGATCATGCACTGATCACGTGACTATCATGCACTGATCACGTGACTGATCATGCACTGATCACGTGACTGATCATGCACTGATCACGTGGCTATCATGCACTGATCACGTGGCTGATCATGCAATGATCATGTAGCTACCATGTACAGGTCACGTGACTGATCATACACCCATCAGGTGACTGATCATGCACTGATCACGTGGCTATCATGCACTGATCACGAGACTGATCATGCACTGATCACGTCTAATCATGCACTGATCACATGACTGCCCATGCACTGATCACGTGGATGATCATACACTAATCATGTGACAGATCATGCACTGATCACGTGGCTGATCATGCACTGATACCGTGACTGAGCATGGACTGATCACATGACTATCATGTAGTGATCACGTGACTTAATGGCGCTGATCATGTGACTGATCATGCGCTGATCATGTTTGCTATCATACACTGATCATGTGCCTCTGGAGGCAATAAACAAAGAGCTGAGTAGGCACGAATCAAACAGTCAGCAGGCAATAATCATGGAACTCAGCTGTGAGGAATCATGCTGCTCAGCTGGCAATAATCAAGCAGCTGAGCAGGCAGGAATTACGCAGCACAGCTGGCAATTGTCAAGCAGATGACAGGCAGGAATCGTGCAGCTCAGCTGGCAATTGTCAAGCAGATGAGCAGACAGTAATCACGCAGCTCAGCAGGCCCTGATCACGTGACTGAGCATGCACTGTTCACGTGGCTGATCATACACTGATCACGTGATTGATCATGCACTGATCACTTGGATATCATGCACTGATCACGTGGCTGATCATACACTGTTCACGTGTCTGACCATGCACTGATCACGTGGCTGATCATACACTGCTCACGTAACTGATCATGCACTGATCACGTGGCTATCATGCACTGATCACGTGGCTGATCATGCACTGATCACGTGGCTGATCATGCACTGATCACGTGGCTATCATGCACTGATCACGTGGCTGATCATGCACTGATCATGTGGCTATCATGTACTGTCACGTGACTGATCATGCACTGATCACGTGACTGATCATGCACTGATCACGTGGCTATCATGCACTGATCACGTGGCTGATCATGCACTGATCACGTGACTGATCATGCACTGATCACGTGACTGATCATGCACTGATCACGTAGCTGATCATGCACTGATCACGTGGCTGATCATGCACTGATCACGTGGCTGATCATGCACTGATCACGTGGCTATCATGCACTGATCACGTGGCTGATCATGCACTGATACGTGACTGATCATGCACTGATCACATGACTATCATGCACTGATCACGTGACTTAATGCACTGATCATGTGACTGATCATGCACTGATCATGTTTGCTATCATACACTGATCATGTGCCTCTGGAGGCAATGAACAAAGAGCTGAGTAGGCACGAATCAAACAGTCAGCAGGCAATAATCATGGAACTCAGCTGTGAGGAATCATGCTGCTCAGCTGGCAATAATCAAGCAGCTGAGCAGGCAGGAATTACACAGCACAGCTGGCAATTGTCAAGCAGATGACAGGCAGGAATCATGCAGCTCAGCTGGCAATTGTCAAGCAGATGAGCAGACAGGAATCACGCAGCTCAGCAGGCCCTGATCACGTGACTGATCATGCACTGATCACGTGGCTGATCATGCACTGATCACGTGACTGATCATGCACTGATCACGTGGCTATCATGCACTGATCACGTGGCTGATCATGCACTGATCACGTGTCTGATCATGCACTGATCACGTGGCTGATCATGCACTGATCACGTGACTGATCATGCACTGATCACGTGGCTGATCATGCACTGATCACGTGGCTGATCATGCACTGATCATGTAGCTACCATGCACTGGTCACGTGACTGATCATGCACTGATCACGTGACTGATCATGCACTGATCACGTGGCTGATCATGCACTGATCACGTGACTGATCATGCACTGATCACGTGACTGATCATGCACTGATCACGTGGCTATCATGCACTGATCACGTGGCTGATCATGCACTGATCACGCAGCTATCATGCACTGATCACGTGACTGATCATGCACTGATCACGTGACTGATCATGCACTGATCACGTGGCTTATCATGCACTGATCATGTGACTGATCATGCGCTGATCATGTTTGCTATCATACACTGATCATGTGCCTCTGGAGGCAATGAACAAAGAGCTGAGTAGGCAGGAATCAGTCAGCAGGCAATAATCATGGAACTCAGCTGTGAGGAATCATGCTGCTCAGCTGGCAATAATCAAGCAGCTGAGCAGGCAGGAATTATGCAGCACAGCTGGCAATTGTCAAGCAGATGACAGGCAGGAATCGTGCAGCTCAGCTGGCAATTGTCAAGCAGATGAGCAGACAGTAATCACGCAGCTCAGCAGGCCCTGATCACGTGACTGAGCATGCACTGTTCACGTGGCTGATCATACACTGATCACGTGAATGATCATGCACTGATCACGTGGCTATCATGCACTGATCACGTGGCTGATCATACACTGATCACGTGACTGATCATGCACTGATCACGTGACTGATCATGCACTGATCACGTGGCTATCATGCACTGATCACGTGGCTGATCATGCACTGATCACGTGACTGATCATGCACTGATCACGTGGCTATCATGCACTGATCAGTGGCTATCATGCACTGATCACGTGGCTGATCATGCACTGATCACGTGACTGATCATGCACTGATCACGTCTATATCATGCACTGATCACGTGACTGATCATGCACTGATCACGTGGATGATCATGCACTGATCACGTGACTGATCATGCACTGATCACGTGGCTATCATGCACTGATCACGTGGCTGATCATGCAATGATCACGTAGCTACCATGTACTGGTCACGTGACTGATCATGCACTGATCACGTAATTGATCATGCACTGATCACGTGGCTGATCATGCACTGATCACGTGGCTGATCATGCACTGATCACGTGACTGATCATGCACTGATCACGTGACTGATCATGCACTGATCACGTGGCTATCATGCACTGATCACGTGGCTGATCATGCACTGATCACGTGACTGATCATGCACTGATCACGTGGCTATCATGCACTGATCACGTGGCTATCATGCACTGATCACGTGGCTGATCATGCACTGATCACGTGACTGATCATGCACTGATCACGTCTATATCATGCACTGATCACGTGACTGATCATGCACTGATCACGTGGCTGATCATGCACTGATCACGTGACTGATCATGCACTGATCACGTGGCTATCATGCACTGATCACGTGGCTGATCATGCACTGATCACGTAGCTATCATGCACTGATCACGTGACTGATCATGCACTGATCACGTGACTGATCATGCACTGATCACGTGGCTGATCATGCACTGATCACGTGGCTGATCATGCACTGATCACGTGACTGATCATGCACTGATCACGTGACTGATCATGCACTGATCACGTGGCTGATCATGCACTGATCACGTGGCTATCATGCACTGATCACGTGGCTGATCATGCACTGATCACGTAGCTATCATGCACTGATCACGTGACTGATCATGCACTGATCACGTGACTGATCATGCACTGATCACGTGACTGATCATGCACTGATCACGTGACTGATCATGCACTGATCACGTGACTGATCATGCACTGATCACGTGGCTATCATGCACTGATCACGTGGCTGATCATGCACTGATCACGCAGCTACCATGCACTGATCACGTGACTGATCATGCACTGATCACATGACTGATCATGCACTGATCACGTGGCTTATCATGCACTGATCATGTGACTGATCATGCGCTGATCATGTTTGCTATCATACACTGATCATGTGCCTCTGGAGGCAATGAACAAAGAGCTGAGTAGGCACGAATCAGTCAGCAGGCAATAATCATGGAACTCAGCTCTGAGAAATCATGCTGCTCAGCTGGCAATAATCAAGCAGCTGAGCAGGCAGGAATTACGCAGCACAGCTGGCAATTGTCAAGCAGATGACAGGCAGGAATCATGCAGCTCAGCTGGCAATTGTCAAGCAGATGAGCAGACAGTAATCACGCAGCTCAGCAGGCCCTGATCACGTGACTGAGCATGCACTGTTCACGTGGCTGATCATACACTGATCACGTGACTGATCATGCACTGATCACGTGACTGATCATGCACTGATCACGTGGCTATCATGCACTGATCACGTGGCTGATCATGCACTGATCACGGGACTGATCATGCACTGATCACGTGACTGATCATGCACTGATCACGTGGCTGATCATGCACTGATCACGTGGCTATCATGCACTGATCACGTGGCTGATCATGCACTGATCACGTGGCTATCATGCACTGATCACGTGACTGATCATGCACTGATCACGTGGCTGATCATGCACTGATCACGTGGCTGATCATGCACTGATCACGTGGCTGATCATGCACTGATCACGTGACTGATCATGCACTGATCACGTGACTGATCATGCACTGATCACGTGGCTATCATGCACTGATCACGTGGCTGATCATGCACTGATCACGTGACTGATCATGCACTGATCACGTGACTGATCATGCACTGATCACGTGACTGATCATGCACTGATCACGTGGCTGATCATGCACTGATCACGTGGCTATCATGCACTGATCACGTGGCTGATCATGCACTGATCACGTGACTGATCATGCACTGATCACGTGGCTATCATGCACTGATCACGTGGCTATCATGCACTGATCACGTGGCTGATCATGCACTGATCACGTGACTGATCATGCACTGATCACGTGGCTGATCATGCACTGATCACGTGACTGATCATGCACTGATCACGTGACTGATCATGCACTGATCACGTGGCTATCATGCACTGATCACGTGGCTGATCATGCAATGATCACGTAGCTACCATGCACTGATCACGTGACTGATCATGCACTGATCACGTAACTGATCATGCACTGATCACGTGGCTGATCATGCACTGATCACGTGACTGATCATGCACTGATCACGTGACTGATCATGCACTGATCACGTGGCTATCATGCACTGATCACGTGGCTGATCATGCACTGATCACGTGACTGATCATGCACTGATCACGTGACTGATCATGCACTGATCACGTGGATATCATGCACTGATCACGTGGCTGATCATGCACTGATCACGTGTCTGATCATGCACTGATCACGTGGCTGATCATGCACTGATCACGTGACTGATCATGCACTGATCACGTGGCTATCATGCACTGATCACGTGGCTGATCATGCACTGATCACGTGGCTGATCACACACTGTCACGTGACTGATCATGCACTGATCACGTGGCACTCATGCACTGATCACGTGGCTGATCATACACTGCTCACGTAGCTGATCATGCACTGATCACGTGGCTATCATGCACTGCTCACGTGGCTGATCATGCAATGATCACGTAGCTACCATATACTGGTCACGTGACTGATCATGCACTGATCACGTAAATGATCATGCACTGATCACGTGACTGATCATGCACTGATCACGTGACTGATCATGCACTGATCACGTGGCTATCATGCACTGATCACGTGGCTGATCATGCACTGATCACGTAGCAACCATGTACTGGTCACGTGACTGATCATGCACTGATCACGTAATTGATCATGCACTGATCACGTGGCTGATCATGCACTGATCACGTGGCTGATCACACACGATCACGTGACTGATCATGCACTGATCACGTGGCTATCATGCACTGATCACGTGGCTGATCATGCACTGATCACGTGGCTATCATGCACTGATCACGTGACTGATCATGCACTGATCACGTGACTGATCATGCACTGATCACGTGGCTATCATGCACTGATCACGTGGCTGATCATGCACTGATCACGCAGCTATCATGTACTGATCACGTGACTGATCATGCACTGATCACGTGGCTGATCATGCACTGATCACGTGGCTGATCATGCACTGATCACGTGGCTGATCATGCACTGATCACGTGACTGATCATGCACTGATCACGTGGCTGATCATGCACTGATCACGTGGCTGATCATGCACTGATCACGTGGCTACATGCACTGATCACGTGACTGATCATGCACTGATCACGTAATTGATCATGCACTGATCACGTGGCTGATCATGCACTGATCACGTGACTGATCATGCACTGATCACGTGACTGATCATGCACTGATCACGTGACTGATCATGCACTGATCACGTGGCTATCATGCACTGATCACGTGGCTGATCATGCACTGATCACGTGGCTGATCATGCACTGATCACGTGACTGATCATGCACTGATCACGTGACTGATCATGCACTGATCACGTGGCTATCATGCACTGATCACGTGGCTGATCATGCACTGATCACGTAGCTATCATGTACTGTCACGTGACTGATCATGCACTGATCACGTGACTGATCATGCACTGATCACGTGGCTATCATGCACTGATCACGTGGCTGATCATGCACTGATCACGTGACTGATCATGCACTGATCACGTGACTGATCATGCACTGATCACGTGGCTATCATGCACTGATCACGTGGCTGATCATGCACTGATCACGTGGCTATCATGCACTGATCACGTGGCTGATCATGCACTGATCACGTGACTGATCATGCACTGATCACGTGACTGATCATGCACTGATCACGTGGCTGATCATGCACTGATCACGTGGCTATCATGCACTGATCACGTGGCTGATCATGCACTGATCACGTAGCTATCATGCACTGATCACGTGACTGATCATGCACTGATCACGTGGCTGATCATGCACTGATCACGTGACTGATCATGCACTGATCACGTGCTATCATGCACTGATCACGTGACTGATCATGCACTGATCACGTGGCTATCATGCACTGATCACGTGGCTGATCATGCACTGATACCGTGACTGAGCATGGACTGATCACATGACTATCATGTAGTGATCACGTGACTTAATGGCGCTGATCATGTGACTGATCATGCGCTGATCATGTTTGCTATCATACACTGATCATGTGCCTCTGGAGGCAATAAACAAAGAGCTGAGTAGGCACGAATCAAACAGTCAGCAGGCAATAATCATGGAACTCAGCTGTGAGGAATCATGCTGCTCAGCTGGCAATAATCAAGCAGCTGAGCAGGCAGGAATTACGCAGCACAGCTGGCAATTGTCAAGCAGATGACAGGCAGGAATCATGCAGCTCAGCTGGCAATTGTCAAGCAGATGAGCAGACAGTAATCACGCAGCTCAGCAGGCCCTGATCACGTGACTGAGCATGCACTGTTCACGTGGCTGATCATACACTGATCACGTGAATGATCATGCACTGATCACGTGGCTATCATGCACTGATCACGTGGCTGATCATGCACTGATCACGTGGCTGTCATGCACTGATCACGTGGCTGATCATGCACTGATCACGTGGCTGATCATGCACTGATCACGTGACTGATCATGCACTGATCACGTGGCTATCATGCACTGATCACGTGGCTGATCATGCACTGATCACGTGACTGATCATGCACTGATCACGGGCTATCATGCACTGATCACATGACTGATCATGCACTGATCACGTGGATGATCATGCACTGATCACGTGGCTATCATGCACTGATCACGTGGCTGATCATGCACTGATCACGTAGCTACCATGTACTGATCACGTGACTGATCATGCACTGATCACGTAATTGATCATGCACTGATCACGTGGCTGATCATGCACTGATCACGTGGCTGATCATGCACTGATCACGTGACTGATCATGCACTGATCACGTGACTGATCATGCACTGATCACGTGGCTGATCATGCACTGATCACGTGACTGATCATGCACTGATCACGTGGCTGATCATGCACTGATCACGTGGCTATCATGCACTGATCACGTGGCTGATCATGCACTGATCACGTAGCTATCATGCACTGATCACGTGACTGATCATGCACTGATCACGTGGCTGATCATGCACTGATCACGTGACTGATCATGCACTGATCACGTGACTGATCATGCACTGATCACGTGGCTATCATGCACTGATCACGTGGCTGATCATGCACTGATCACGTGGCTGATCATGCACTGATCACGTGACTGATCATGCACTGATCACGTAACTGATCATGCACTGATCACGTGGCTATCATGCACTGATCACGTGGCTGATCATGCACTGATCACGTGGCTGATCACACACTGTCACGTGACTGATCATGCACTGATCACGTGGCACTCATGCACTGATCACGTGGCTGATCATACACTGATCACGTAACTGATCATGCACACATCACGTGGCTATCATGCACTGATCACGTGGCTGATCATGCAATGATCACGTAGCTACCATATACTGGTCACGTGACTGATCATGCACTGATCACGTAAATGATCATGCACTGATCACGTGACTGATCATGCACTGATCACGTGACTGATCATGCACTGATCACGTGGCTATCATGCACTGATCACGTGGCTGATCATGCAATGATCACGTAGCTACCATGTACTGGTCACGTGACTGATCATGCACTGATCACGTAATTGATCATGCACTGATCACGTGGCTGATCATGCACTGATCACGTGGCTGATCACACACTGATCACGTGACTGATCATGCACTGATCACGTGGCTATCATGCACTGATCACGTGGCTGATCATGCACTGATCACGTGGCTGATCATGCACTGATCACGTGACTGATCATGCACTGATCACGTGGCTATCATGCACTGATCACGTGGCTGATCATGCACTGATCACGTGGCTGATCATGCACTGATCACGTGACTGATCATGCACTGATCACGTGACTGATCATGCACTGATCACGTGGCTATCATGCACTATCACGTGGCTGATCATGCAATGATCATGTAGCTACCATGTACTGGTCACGTGACTGATCATACACCCATCACGTGACTGATCATGCACTGATCACGTGGCTATCATGCACTGATCACGTGGCTGATCATGCACTGATCACGTGCCTGATCATGCACTGATCACGTGACTGATCATGCACTGATCACGTGCAATCATGCACTGATCACGTGGCTGATCATGCACTGATCACGTGGCTATCATGCACTGATCACGTGGCTATCATGCACTGATCACGTGGCTGATCATGCACTGATACCGTGACTGAGCATGGACTGATCACATGACTATCATGTAGTGATCACGTGACTTAATGGCGCTGATCATGTGACTGATCATGCGCTGATCATGTTTGCTATCATACACTGATCATGTGCCTCTGGAGGCAATAAACAAAGAGCTGAGTAGGCACGAATCAAACAGTCAGCAGGCAATAATCATGGAACTCAGCTGTGAGGAATCATGCTGCTCAGCTGGCAATAATCAAGCAGCTGAGCAGGCAGGAATTACGCAGCACAGCTGGCAATTGTCAAGCAGATGACAGGCAGGAATCATGCAGCTCAGCTGGCAATTGTCAAGCAGATGAGCAGACAGTAATCACGCAGCTCAGCAGGCCCTGATCACGTGACTGAGCATGCACTGTTCACGTGGCTGATCATACACTGATCACGTGATTGATCATGCACTGATCACTTGGATATCATGCACTGATCACGTGGCTGATCATACACTGTTCACGTGTCTGACCATGCACTGATCACGTGGCTGATCATACACTGATCACGTAACTGATCATGCACTGATCACGTGGCTGATCATGCACTGATCACGTGGCTGATCATGCACTGATCACGTGGCTACCATGCACTGGTCACGTACTGATCATGCACTGATCACGTGACTGATCATGCACTGATCACGTGGCTGATCATGCACTGATCACGTGACTGATCATGCACTGATCACGTGACTGATCATGCACTGATCACGTGGCTATCATGCACTGATCACGTGGCTGATCATGCAATGATCACGCAGCTACCATGCACTGGTCACGTGACTGATCATGCACTGATCACGTAACTGATCATGCACTGATCACGTGGCTTATCATGCACTGATCATGTGACTGATCATGCACTGATCATGTTTGGTGTCATACACTGATCATGTGCATCTGGAGGCAATGAACATAGAGCTGAGTAGGCAGGAATCAGTCAGCAGGCTATAATCATGGAACTCAGCTGTGAGAAATCATGCTGCTCAGCTGGCAATAATCAAGTAGATGAGCAGGCAGGAATTATGCAGCACAGGTGGCAATTGTCAAGCAGATGACAGGCAGGAATCGTGCAGCTCAGCTGGCAATTGTCAAGCAGATGAGCAGACAGTAATCACGCAGCTCAGCAGGCCCTGATCACGTGACTGATCATGCACTGTTCACGTGGCTGATCATACACTGATCACGTGACTGATCATGCACTGATCACGTGGCTATCATGCACTGATCACGTGGCTGATCATACACTGATCACGTGACTGATCATGCACTGATCATGGCGATATCATGCACTGACTACATGACTGATCATGCACTGATCACGTGGCTGATCATGCACTGATCACGTGACTGATCATGCACTGATCACGTGACTGATCATGCACTGATCACGTGGCTGATCATGCACTGATCACGTGGCTATCATGCACTGATCACGGGCTGATCATGCACTGATCACGTAGCTATCATGCACTGATCACGTGACTGATCATGCACTGATCACGTAATTGATCATGCACTGATCACGTGGCTGATCATGCACTGATCACGTGGCTGATCATGCACTGATCACGTGACTGATCATGCACTGATCACGTGACTGATCATGCACTGATCACGTGGCTATCATGCACTGATCACGTGGCTGATCATACTGATCACGTGCTGTCATGCACTGATCACGTGGCTGATCATGCACTGATCACGTGACTGATCATGCACTGATCACGTGGCTATCATGCACTGATCACGTGGCTATCATGCACTGATCACGTGGCTGATCATGCACTGATCACGTAGCTACCATGCACTGATCACGTGACTGATCATGCACTGATCACGTGGCTGATCATGCACTGATCACGTGACTGATCATGCACTGATCACGTGACTGATCATGCACTGATCACGTGGCTATCATGCACTGATCACGTGGCTGATCATGCACTGATCACGTGACTGATCATGCACTGATCACGTGGCTGATCATGCACTGATCACGTGACTGATCATGCACTGATCACGTGGCTATCATGCACTGATCACGTGGCTGATCATGCACTGATCACGTGGCTGATCACACACTGATCACGTGACTGATCATGCACTGATCACGTGGCACTCATGCACTGATCACGTGGCTGATCATGCACTGATCACGTAACTGATCATGCACTGATCACGTGGCTATCATGCACTGATCACGTGGCTGATCATGCAATGATCACGTAGCTACCATATACTGGTCACGTGACTGATCATGCACTGATCACGTAAATGATCATGCACTGATCACGTGACTGATCATGCACTGATCACGTGACTGATCATGCACTGATCACGTGACTGATCATGCACTGATCACGTGGCTATCATGCACTGATCACGTGGCTGATCATGCACTGATCACGTGACTGATCATGCACTGATCACGTGGCTGATCATGCACTGATCACGTGACTGATCATGCACTGATCACGTGGCTGATCATGCACTGATCACGTGGCTGATCATGCACTGATCACGTAGCTATCATGCACTGATCACGTGACTGATCATGCACTGATCACGTAATTGATCATGCACTGATCACGTGGCTGATCATGCACTGATCACGTGGCTGATCATGCACTGATCACGTGACTGATCATGCACTGATCACGTGACTGATCATGCACTGATCACGTGGCTATCATGCACTGATCACGTGGCTGATCATGCACTGATCACGCAGCTGATCATGCACTGATCACGTGACTGATCATGCACTGATCACGTGGCTATCATGCACTGATCACGTGGCTGATCATGCACTGATCACGTAGCTATCATGCACTGATCACGTGACTGATCATGCACTGATCACGTGACTGATCATGCACTGATCACGTGGCTATCATGCACTGATCACGTGGCTATCATGCACTGATCACGTGGCTGATCATGCACTGATCACGCAGCTATCATGCACTGATCACGTGACTGATCATGCACTGATCACGTGGCTGATCATGCACTGATCACGTGGCTGATCATGCACTGATCACGTGACTGATCATGCACTGATCACGTGGCTATCATGCACTGATCACGTGGCTGATCATGCACTGATCACGTGTCTGATCATGCACTGATCACGTGGCTGATCATGCACTGATCACGTGACTGATCATGCACTGATCACGTGGCTATCATGCACTGATCACGTGGCTGATCATGCACTGATCACGTGGCTGATCACACACTGTCACGTGACTGATCATGCACTGATCACGTGGCATCATGCACTGATCACGTGGCTGATCATACACTGATCACGTGACTGATCATGCACTGATCACGTGGCTATCATGCACTGATCACGTGGCTGATCATGCAATGATCACGTGGCTACCATATACTGGTCACGTGACTGATCATGCACTGATCACGTAAATGATCATGCACTGATCAGTGACTGATCATGCACTGATCACGTGACTGATCATGCACTGATCACGTGGCTATCATGCACTGATCACGTGGCTGATCATGCAATGATCACGTAGCATCCATGTACTGGTCACGTGACTGATCATGCACTGATCACGTAATTGATCATGCACTGATCACGTGACTGATCATGCACTGATCACGTGGCTGATCATACACTGATCACGTGACTGATCATGCACTGATCACGTGGATATCATGCACTGATCACGTGGCTGATCATGCACTGATCACGTGTCTGATCATGCACTGATCACGTGGCTGATCATACACTGATCACGTAACTGATCATGCACTGATCACGTGGCTATCATGCACTGATCACGTGGCTGATCATGCACTGATCACGTGGCTGATCACACACTGTCACGTGACTGATCATGCACTGATCACGTGGCACTCATGCACTGATCACGTGGCTGATCATACACTGATCACGTAACTGATCATGCACTGATCACGTGGCTATCATGCACTGATCACGTGGCTGATCATGCAATGATCACGTAGCTACCATATACTGGTCACGTGACTGATCATGCACTGATCACGTAAATGATCATGCACTGATCACGTGACTGATCATGCACTGATCACGTGACTGATCATGCACTGATCACGTGGCTATCATGCACTGATCACGTGGCTGATCATGCAATGATCACGTAGATACCATGTACTGGTCACGTGACTGATCATGCACTGATCACGTGGCTGATCATGCACTGATCACGTGACTGATCATGCACTGATCACGTGACTGATCATGCACTGATCACGTGGCTATCATGCACTGATCACGTGACTGATCATGCACTGATCACGTAGCTATCATGCACTGATCACGTGACTGATCATGCACTGATCACGTAATTGATCATGCACTGATCACGTGGCTGATCATGCACTGATCACGTGACTGATCATGCACTGATCACGTGACTGATCATGCACTGATCACGTGGCTATCATGCACTGATCACGTGGCTGATCATGCACTGATCACGTGCCTGATCATGCACTGATCACATGACTGATCATGCACTGATCACGTGACTGATCATGCACTGATCACGTGGCTATCATGCACTACTCACGTGGCTGATCATGCAATGATCATGTAGCTACCATGTACTGGTCACGTGACTGATCATGCACCCATCACGTGACTGATCATGCACTGATCACGTGGCTATCATGCACTGATCACGTGGCTGATCATGCACTGATCACGTGCCTGATCATGCACTGATCACGTGACTGATCATGCACTGATCACGTAGCAATCATGCACTGATCACGTGGCTGATCATGCACTGATCACGTGGCTGATCATGCACTGATCACGTGGCTATCATGCACTGATCACGTGGCTGATCATGCACTGATACCGTGACTGAGCATGGACTGATCACATGACTATCATGTAGTGATCACGTGACTTAATGGCGCTGATCATGTGACTGATCATGCGCTGATCATGTTTGCTATCATACACTGATCATGTGCCTCTGGAGGCAATAAACAAAGAGCTGAGTAGGCACGAATCAAACAGTCAGCAGGCAATAATCATGGAACTCAGCTGTGAGGAATCATGCTGCTCAGCTGGCAATAATCAAGCAGCTGAGCAGGCAGGAATTACGCAGCACAGCTGGCAATTGTCAAGCAGATGACAGGCAGGAATCGTGCAGCTCAGCTGGCAATTGTCAAGCAGATGAGCAGACAGTAATCACGCAGCTCAGCAGGCCCTGATCACGTGACTGAGCATGCACTGTTCACGTGGCTGATCATACACTGATCACGTGATTGATCATGCACTGATCACTTGGATATCATGCACTGATCACGTGGCTGATCATACACTGTTCACGTGTCTGACCATGCACTGATCACGTGGCTGATCATACACTGCTCACGTAACTGATCATGCACTGATCACGTAACTGATCATGCACTGATCACGTGGCTGATCATGCACTGATCACGTGACTGATCATGCACTGATCACGTGACTGATCATGCACTGATCACGTGGCTATCATGCACTGATCACGTGGCTGATCATGCAATGATCACGCAGCTACCATGCACTGATCACGTGGCTGATCATGCACTGATCACGTAATTGATCATGCACTGATCACGTGGCTGATCATGCACTGATCACGTGGCTGATCATGCACTGATCACGTGACTGATCATGCACTGATCACGTGGCTGATCATGCACTGATCACGTAACTGATCATGCACTGATCACGTGGCTGATCATGCACTGATCACGTGGCTGATCATGCACTGATCACGTGACTGATCATGCACTGATCACGTGGCTGATCATGCACTGATCACGTGACTGATCATGCACTGATCACGTGACTGATCATGCACTGATCACGTGGCTGATCATGCACTGATCACGTGACTGATCATGCACTGATCACGTGACTGATCATGCACTGATCACGTGGCTATCATGCACTGATCACGTGGCTGATCATGCACTGATCACGCAGCTATCATGCACTGGTCACGTGACTGATCATGCACTGATCACGTGGCTATCATGCACTGATCACGTGGCTGATCATGCACTGATCACGTAGCTACCATGCACTGATCACGTGACTGATCATGCACTGATCACGTGACTGATCATGCACTGATCACGTGGCTATCATGCACTGATCACGTGGCTATCATGCACTGATCACGTGGCTGATCATGCACTGATCACGCAGCTATCATGCACTGGTCACGTGACTGATCATGCACTGATCACGTGACTGATCATGCACTGATCACGTGGCTTATCATGCACTGATCATGTGACTGATCATGCACTGATCATGTTTGCTATCATACACTGATCATGTGCCTCTGGAGGCAATAAACAAAGAGCTGAGTAGGCACGAATCAGTCAGCAGGCTATAATCATGGAACTCAGCTGTGAGAAATCATGCTGCTCAGCTGGCAATAATCAAGCAGATGAGCAGGCAGGAATTATGCAGCACAGGTGGCAATTGTCAAGCAGATGACAGGCAGGAATCGTGCAGCTCAGCTGGCAATTGTCAAGCAGATGAGCAGACAGTAATCACGCAGCTCAGCAGGCCCTGATCACGTGACTGAGCATGCACTGTTCACGTGGCTGATCATACACTGATCACGTGATTGATCATGCACTGATCACTTGGATATCATGCACTGATCACGTGGCTGATCATACACTGATCACGTGTCTGACCATGCACTGATCACGTGGCTGATCATGCACTGATCACGTAACTGATCATGCACTGATCACGTGGCTGATCATGCACTGATCACGTGGCTGATCATGCACTGATCACGTAGCTACCATGCACTGGTCACGACTGATCATGCACTGATCACGTGACTGATCATGCACTGATCACGTGGCTGATCATGCACTGATCACGTGACTGATCATGCACTGATCACGTGACTGATCATGCACTGATCACGTGGCTATCATGCACTGATCACGTGGCTGATCATGCAAAGATCACGCAGCTACCATGTACTGGTCACGTGACTGATCATGCACTGATCACGTAATTGATCATGCACTGATCACGTGGCTTATCATGCACTGATCATGTGACTGATCATGTGCTGATCATGTTTGGTGTCATACACTGATCATGTGCATCTGGAGGCAACGAACATAGAGCTGAGTAGGCAGGAATCAGTCAGCAGGCTATAATCATGGAACTCAGCTGTGAGAAATCATGCTGCTCAGCTGGCAATAATCAAGTAGCTGAGCAGGCAGGAATTATGCAGCACAGGTGGCAATTGTCAAGCAGATGACAGGCAGGAATCGTGCAGCTCAGCTGGCAATTGTCAAGCAGATGAGCAGACAGTAATCACGCAGCTCAGCAGGCCCTGATCACGTGACTGATCATGCACTGTTCACGTGGCTGATCACACACTGATCACGTGACTGATCATGCACTGATCACGTGGCTATCATGCACTGATCACGTGGCTGATCATACACTGATCACGTGACTGATCATGCACTGATCATGGCGATATCATGCACTGACTACATGACTGATCATGCACTGATCACGTGGCTGATCATGCACTGATCACGTGACTGATCATGCACTGATCACGTGACTGATCATGCACTGATCACGTGGCTGATCATGCACTGATCACGTGGCTATCATGCACTGATCACGGGCTGATCATGCACTGATCACGTAGCTACCATGCACTGATCACGTGACTGATCATGCACTGATCACGTAATTGATCATGCACTGATCACGTGGCTGATCATGCACTGATCACGTGGCTGATCATGCACTGATCACGTGACTGATCATGCACTGATCACGTGACTGATCATGCACTGATCACGTGGCTATCATGCACTGATCACGTGGCTGGTCATACTGATCACGTGCCTGTCATGCACTGATCACGTGGCTGATCATGCACTGATCACGTGACTGATCATGCACTGATCACGTGGCTATCATGCACTGATCACGTGGCTATCATGCACTGATCACGTGGCTGATCATGCACTGATCACGTAGCTACCATGCACTGATCACGTGACTGATCATGCACTGATCACGTGGCTGATCATGCACTGATCACGTGACTGATCATGCACTGATCACGTGACTGATCATGCACTGATCACGTGGATATCATGCACTGATCACGTGGCTGATCATGCACTGATCACGTGACTGATCATGCACTGATCACGTGGCTGATCATGCACTGATCACGTAACTGATCATGCACTGATCACGTGG
Source organism: Bos javanicus (assembly GCF_032452875.1). Classification (NCBI taxonomy): domain Eukaryota; kingdom Metazoa; phylum Chordata; class Mammalia; order Artiodactyla; family Bovidae; genus Bos; species Bos javanicus. The sequence continues at coordinate 319,593 of NW_026893636.1, forward strand.
CTATCATGCACTGATCACGTGGCTGATCATGCACTGATCACGTGGCTGATCACACACTGATCACGTGACTGATCATGCACTGATCACGCAGCACTCATGCACTGATCACGTGGCTGATCATACTCTGATCACGTAACTGATCATGCACTGATCACGTGGCTATCATGCACTGATCACGTGGCTGATCATGCAATGATCACGTAGCTACCATATACTGGTCACGTGACTGATCATGCACTGATCACGTAAATGATCATGCACTGATCACGTGACTGATCATGCACTGATCACGTGACTGATCATGCACTGATCACGTGACTGATCATGCACTGATCACGTGGCTATCATGCACTGATCACGTGGCTGATCATGCACTGATCACGTGACTGATCATGCACTGATCACGTGGCTGATCATGCACTGATCACGTGACTGATCATGCACTGATCACGTGGCTGATCATGCACTGATCACGTGGCTGATCATGCACTGATCACGTAGCTACCATGCACTGATCACGTGACTGATCATGCACTGATCACGTAATTGATCATGCACTGATCACGTGGCTGATCATGCACTGATCACGTGGCTGATCATGCACTGATCACGTGACTGATCATGCACTGATCACGTGACTGATCATGCACTGATCACGTGGCTATCATGCACTGATCACGTGGCTGATCATGCACTGATCACGTGGCTGATCATGCACTGATCACGTGACTGATCATGCACTGATCACGTGGCTATCATGCACTGATCACGTGGCTGATCATGCACTGATCACGTAGCTACCATGCACTGATCACGTGACTGATCATGCACTGATCACGTGACTGATCATGCACTGATCACGTGGCTATCATGCACTGATCACGTGGCTATCATGCACTGATCACGTGGCTGATCATGCACTGATCACGCAGCTATCATGCACTGGTCACGTGACTGATCATGCACTGATCACGTGGCTGATCATGCACTGATCACGTGACTGATCATGCACTGATCACGTGACTGATCATGCACTGATCACGTGGATATCATGCACTGATCACGTGGCTGATCATGCACTGATCACGTGTCTGATCATGCACTGATCACGTGGCTGATCATGCACTGATCACGTAACTGATCATGCACTGATCACGTGGCTATCATGCACTGATCACGTGGCTGATCATGCACTGATCACGTGGCTGATCACACACCTGTCACGTGACTGATCATGCACTGATCACGTGGCACTCATGCACTGATCACGTGGCTGATCATACACTGATCACGTAACTGATCATGCACTGATCACGTGGCTATCATGCACTGATCACGTGGCTGATCATGCAATGATCACGTGGCTACCATATACTGGTCACGTGACTGATCATGCACAGATCACGTAAATGATCATGCACTGATCAGTGACTGATCATGCACTGATCACGTGACTGATCATGCACTGATCACGTGGCTATCATGCACTGCTCACGTGGCTGATCATGCAATGATCACGTAGCATCCATGTACTGGTCACGTGACTGATCATGCACTGATCACGTAATTGATCATGCACTGATCACGTGACTGATCATGCACTGATCACGTGGCTGATCACACACTGATCACGTGACTGATCATGCACTGATCACGTGGATATCATGCACTGATCACGTGGCTGATCATGCACTGATCACGTGTCTGATCATGCACTGATCACGTGGCTGATCATACACTGATCACGTAACTGATCATGCACTGATCACGTGGCTATCATGCACTGATCACGTGGCTGATCATGCACTGATCACGTGGCTGATCACACACCTGTCACGTGACTGATCATGCACTGATCACGTGGCACTCATGCACTGATCACGTGGCTGATCATACACTGATCACGTAACTGATCATGCACTGATCACGTGGCTATCATGCACTGATCACGTGGCTGATCATGCAATGATCACGTAGCTACCATATACTGGTCACGTGACTGATCATGCACTGATCACGTAAATGATCATGCACTGATCACGTGACTGATCATGCACTGATCACGTGACTGATCATGCACTGATCACGTGGCTATCATGCACTGATCACGTGGCTGATCATGCAATGATCACTAGATACCATGTACTGGTCACGTGACTGATCATGCACTGATCACGTGGCTGATCATGCACTGATCACGTGACTGATCATGCACTGATCACGTGACTGATCATGCACTGATCACGTGGCTATCATGCACTGATCACGTGACTGATCATGCACTGATCACGCAGCTATCATGCACTGGTCACGTGACTGATCATGCACTGATCACGTAATTGATCATGCACTGATCACGTGGCTGATCATGCACTGATCACGTGACTGATCATGCACTGATCACGTGACTGATCATGCACTGATCACGTGGCTATCATGCACTGATCACGTGGCTGATCATGCACTGATCACGTGCCTGATCATGCACTGATCACATGACTGATCATGCACTGATCACGTGACTGATCATGCACTGATCACGTGGCTATCATGCACTACTCACGTGGCTGATCATGCAATGATCATGTAGCTACCATGTACTGGTCACGTGACTGATCATACACTGATCAGGTGACTGATCATGCACTGATCACGTGGCTATCATGCACTGATCACGTGGCTGATCATGCACTGATCACGTGCCTGATCATGCACTGATCACGTGACTGATCATGCACTGATCACGTAGCAATCATGCACTGATCACGTGGCTGATCATGCACTGATCACGTGGCTATCATGCACTGATCACGTGGCTATCATGCACTGATCACGTGGCTGATCATGCACTGATACCGTGACTGAGCATGGACTGATCACATGACTATCATGTAGTGATCACGTGACTTAATGGCGCTGATCATGTGACTGATCATGCGCTGATCATGTTTGCTATCATACACTGATCATGTGCCTCTGGAGGCAATAAACAAAGAGCTGAGTAGGCACGAATCAAACAGTCAGCAGGCAATAATCATGGAACTCAGCTGTGAGGAATCATGCTGCTCAGCTGGCAATAATCAAGCAGCTGAGCAGGCAGGAATTACGCAGCACAGCTGGCAATTGTCAAGCAGATGACAGGCAGGAATCGTGCAGCTCAGCTGGCAATTGTCAAGCAGATGAGCAGACAGTAATCACGCAGCTCAGCAGGCCCTGATCACGTGACTGAGCATGCACTGTTCACGTGGCTGATCATACACTGATCACGTGATTGATCATGCACTGATCACTTGGATATCATGCACTGATCACGTGGCTGATCATACACTGTTCACGTGTCTGACCATGCACTGATCACGTGGCTGATCATACACTGCTCACGTAACTGATCATGCACTGATCACGTGGCTGATCATGCACTGATCACGTGGCTGATCATGCACTGATCACGTGACTGATCATGCACTGATCACGTGACTGATCATGCACTGATCACGTGGCTATCATGCACTGATCACGTGGCTGATCATGCAATGATCACGCAGCTACCATGCACTGATCACGTGGCTGATCATGCACTGATCACGTAATTGATCATGCACTGATCACGTGGCTGATCATGCACTGATCACGTGGCTGATCATGCACTGATCACGTGACTGATCATGCACTGATCACGTGGCTGATCATGCACTGATCACGTGACTGATCATGCACTGATCACGTGACTGATCATGCACTGATCACGTGGCTGATCATGCACTGATCACGTGACTGATCATGCACTGATCACGTGACTGATCATGCACTGATCACGTGGCTATCATGCACTGATCACGTGGCTGATCATGCACTGATCACGCAGCTATCATGTACTGATCACGTGACTGATCATGCACTGATCACGTGGCTATCATGCACTGATCACGTGGCTGATCATGCACTGATCACGTAGCTATCATGCACTGATCACGTGACTGATCATGCACTGATCACGTGACTGATCATGCACTGATCACGTGGCTATCATGCACTGATCACGTGGCTATCATGCACTGATCACGTGGCTGATCATGCACTGATCACGCAGCTATCATGCACTGGTCACGTGACTGATCATGCACTGATCACGTAACTGATCATGCACTGATCACGTGGCTTATCATGCATTGATCATGTGACTGATCATGTGCTGATCATGTTTGGTGTCATACACTGATCATGTGCCTCTGGAGGCAATAAACAAAGAGCTGAGTAGGCAGGAATCAGTCAGCAGGCAATAATCATGGAACTCAGCTCTGAGAAATCATGCTGCTCAGCTGGCAATAATCAAGCAGATGAGCAGGCAGGAATTATGCAGCACAGGTGGCAATTGTCAAGCAGATGACAGGCAGGAATCGTGCAGCTCAGCTGGCAATTGTCAAGCAGATGAGCAGACAGTAATCACGCAGCTCAGCAGGCCCTGATCACGTGACTGAGCATGCACTGTTCACGTGGCTGATCACACACTGATCACGTGAATGATCATGCACTGATCACGTGGCTATCATGCACTGATCACGTGACTGATCATGCACTGATCACGTAATTGTCATGCACTGATCACGTGGCTATCATGCACTGATCACGTGGCTGATCATGCACTGATCACGTGACTGATCATGCACTGATCACGTGGCTATCATGCACTGATCACGTGGCTGATCATGCACTGATCACGGGACTGATCATGCACTGATCACGGGCTATCATGCACTGACTACATGACTGACATGCACTGATCACGTGGCTGATCATGCACTGATCACGTGACTGATCATGCACTGATCACGTGACTGATCATGCACTGATCACGTGGCTGATCATGCACTGATCACGTGGCTATCATGCACTGATCACGTGGCTGATCATGCACTGATCACGTAGCTACCATGCACTGATCACGTGACTGATCATGCACTGATCACGTAATTGATCATGCACTGATCACGTGGCTGATCATGCACTGATCACGTGGCTGATCATGCACTGATCACGTGACTGATCATGCACTGATCACGTGACTGATCATGCACTGATCACGTGGCTATCATGCACTGATCACGTGGCTGATCATACTGATCACGTGCCTCGTCATGCACTGATCACGTGGCTGATCATGCACTGATCACGTGACTGATCATGCACTGATCACGTGGCTATCATGCACTGATCACGTGGCTATCATGCACTGATCACGTGGCTGATCATGCACTGATCACGTAGCTATCATGCACTGATCACGTGACTGATCATGCACTGATCACGTGGCTGATCATGCACTGATCACGTGACTGATCATGCACTGATCACGTGACTGATCATGCACTGATCACGTGGATATCATGCACTGATCACGTGGCTGATCATGCACTGATCACGTGTCTGATCATGCACTGATCACGTGGCTGATCATGCACTGATCACGTAACTGATCATGCACTGATCACGTGGCTATCATGCACTGATCACGTGGCTGATCATGCACTGATCACGTGGCTGATCACACACTGTCACGTGACTGATCATGCACTGATCACGTGGCACTCATGCACTGATCACGTGGCTGATCATACACTGATCACGTAACTGATCATGCACACATCACGTGGCTATCATGCACTGATCACGTGGCTGATCATGCAATGATCACGTAGCTACCATATACTGGTCACGTGACTGATCATGCACAGATCACGTAAATGATCATGCACTGATCACGTGACTGATCATGCACTGATCACGTGACTGATCATGCACTGATCACGTGGCTATCATGCACTGATCACGTGGCTGATCATGCACTGATCACGTAGCAACCATGTACTGGTCACGTGACTGATCATGCACTGATCACGTAATTGATCATGCACTGATCACGTGACTGATCATGCACTGATCACGTGGCTGATCACACACGTATCACGTGACTGATCATGCACTGATCACGTGGCTATCATGCACTGATCACGTGGCTATCATGCACTGATCACGTGGATATCATGCACTGATCACGTGGCTGATCACACACGTATCACGTGACTGATCATGCACTGATCACGTGGCTATCATGCACTGATCACGTGGCTGATCATGCACTGATCACGTGGCTGATCATGCACTGATCACGTGACTGATCATGCACTGATCACGTGACTGATCATGCACTGATCACGTGGCTATCATGCACTGATCACGTGGCTGATCATGCAATGATCACGCAGCTACATGTACTGGTCACGTGACTGATCATGCACTGATCACGTAATTGATCATGCACTGATCACGTGGCTGATCATGCACTGATCACGTGACTGATCATGCACTGATCACGTGACTGATCATGCACTGATCACGTGGCTATCATGCACTGATCACGTGGCTGATCATGCACTGATCACGCAGCTATCATGCACTGATCACGTGACTGATCATGCACTGATCACGTAATTGATCATGCACTGATCACGTGGCTGATCATGCACTGATCACGTGACTGATCATGCACTGATCACGTGGCTATCATGCACTGATCACGTGGCTGATCATGCACTGATCACGTAGCTACCATGCACTGATCACGTGACTGATCATGCACTGATCACGTGACTGATCATGCACTGATCACGTGGCTATCATGCACTGATCACGTGACTGATCATGCACTGATCACGTCTGATCATGCACTGATCACGTGACTGATCATGCACTGATCACGTGGATGATCATGCACTGATCACGTGACTGATCATGCACTGATCACGTGGCTGATCATGCACTGATCACGTGACTGATCATGCACTGATCACGTGGCTATCATGCACTGATCACGTGGCTGATCATGCACTGATCACGGGACTGATCATGCACTGATCACGTGGCTGATCATGCACTGATCACGTGACTGATCATGCACTGATCACGTGGCTGATCATGCACTGATCACGTGGCTGATCATGCACTGATCACGTGACTGATCATGCACTGATCACGTGGCTGATCATGCACTGATCACGTGACTGATCATGCACTGATCACGTGACTGATCATGCACTGATCACGTGGCTGATCATGCACTGATCACGTGACTGATCATGCACTGATCACGTGACTGATCATGCACTGATCACGTGGCTATCATGCACTGATCACGTGGCTGATCATGCACTGATCACGCAGCTATCATGCACTGGTCACGTGACTGATCATGCACTGATCACGTGGCTATCATGCACTGATCACGTGGCTGATCATGCACTGATCACGTAGCTATCATGCACTGATCACGTGACTGATCATGCACTGATCACGTGACTGATCATGCACTGATCACGTGGCTATCATGCACTGATCACGTGGCTATCATGCACTGATCACGTGGCTGATCATGCACTGATCACGCAGCTATCATGCACTGATCACGTGACTGATCATGCACTGATCACGTAACTGATCATGCACTGATCACGTGGCTTATCATGCATTGATCATGTGACTGATCATGTGCTGATCATGTTTGGTATCATACACTGATCATGTGCCTCTGGAGGCAATGAACAAAGAGCTGAGTAGGCACGAATCAGTCAGCAGGCAATAATCATGGAACTCAGCTGTGAGAAATCATGCTGCTCAGCTGGCAATAATCAAGCAGCTGAGCAGGCAGGAATTATGCAGCACAGGTGGCAATTGTCAAGCAGATGACAGGCAGGAATCGTGCAGCTCAGCTGGCAATTGTCAAGCAGATGAGCAGACAGTAATCACGCAGCTCAGCAGGCCCTGATCACGTGACTGAGCATGCACTGTTCACGTGGCTGATCATACACCGATCACGTGAATGATCATGCACTGATCACGTGGCTATCATGCACTGATCACGTGGCTGATCATGCACTGATCACGTAATTGTCATGCACTGATCACGTGGCTATCATGCACTGATCACGTGGCTGATCATGCACTGATCACGTGACTGATCATGCACTGATCACGTGGCTATCATGCACTGATCACGTGGCTGATCATACACTGATCACGGGACTGATCATGCACTGATCACGGGCTATCATGCACTGACTACATGACTGATCATGCACTGATCACGTGGATGATCATGCACTGATCACGTGACTGATCATGCACTGATCACGTGACTGATCATGCACTGATCACGTGGCTGATCATGCACTGATCACGTGGCTATCATGCACTGATCACGTGGCTGATCATGCACTGATCACGTAGCTACCATGTACTGGTCACGTGACTGATCATGCACTGATCACGTAATTGATCATGCACTGATCACGTGGCTGATCATGCACTGATCACGTGGCTGATCATGCACTGATCACGTGACTGATCATGCACTGATCACGTGACTGATCATGCACTGATCACGTGGCTATCATGCACTGATCACGTGGCTGGTCATACTGATCACGTGCCTGTCATGCACTGATCACGTGGCTGATCATGCACTGATCACGTGACTGATCATGCACTGATCACGTGGCTATCATGCACTGATCACGTGGCTATCATGCACTGATCACGTGGCTGATCATGCAATGATCACGTAGCTACCATGCACTGATCACGTGACTGATCATGCACTGATCACGTGGCTGATCATGCACTGATCACGTGACTGATCATGCACTGATCACGTGACTGATCATGCACTGATCACGTGGATATCATGCACTGATCACGTGGCTGATCATGCACTGATCACGTGTCTGATCATGCACTGATCACGTGGCTGATCATACACTGATCACGTAACTGATCATGCACTGATCACGTGGCTATCATGCACTGATCACGTGGCTGATCATGCACTGATCACGTGGCTGATCACACACTGTCACGTGACTGATCATGCACTGATCACGTGGCACTCATGCACTGATCACGTGGCTGATCATACACTGATCACGTAACTGATCATGCACACATCACGTGGCTATCATGCACTTCTCACGTGGCTGATCATGCAATGATCACGTAGCTACCATATACTGGTCAAGTGACTGATCATGCACAGATCACGTAAATGATCATGCACTGATCACGTGACTGATCATGCACTGATCACGTGACTGATCATGCACTGATCACGTGGCTATCATGCACTGCTCACGTGGCTGATCATGCAATGATCACGTAGCAACCATGTACTGGTCACGTGACTGATCATGCACTGATCACGTAATTGATCATGCACTGATCACGTGACTCATCATGCACTGATCACGTGGCTGATCACACACGATCACGTGACTGATCATGCACTGATCACGTGGCTATCATGCACTGATCACGTGGCTATCATGCACTGATCACGTGGATATCATGCACTGATCACGTGGCTGATCACACACGATCACGTGACTGATCATGCACTGATCACGTGGCTATCATGCACTGATCACGTGGCTGATCATGCACTGATCACGTGGCTGATCATGCACTGATCACGTGACTGATCATGCACTGATCACGTGACTGATCATGCACTGATCACGTGGCTATCATGCACTGATCACGTGGCTGATCATGCAATGGTCACGCAGCTACTATGTACTGGTCACGTGACTGATCATGCACTGATCACGTAATTGATCATGCACTGATCACGTGGCTGATCATGCACTGATCACGTGACTGATCATGCACTGATCACGTGACTGATCATGCACTGATCACGTGGCTATCATGCACTGATCACGTGGCTGATCATGCACTGATCACGCAGCTATCATGCACTGATCACGTGACTGATCATGCACTGATCACGTACTGATCATGCACTGATCACGTGGCTGATCATGCACTGATCACGTGACTGATCATGCACTGATCACGTGGCTATCATGCACTGATCACGTGGCTGATCATGCACTGATCACGTAGCTACCATGTACTGTCACGTGACTGATCATGCACTGATCACGTGACTGATCATGCACTGATCACGTGGCTATCATGCACTGATCACGTGACTGATCATGCACTGATCACGTCTGATCATGCACTGATCACATGACTGATCATGCACTGATCACGTGGATGATCATGCACTGATCACGTGACTGATCATGCACTGATCACGTGGCTGATCATGCACTGATCACGTGACTGATCATGCACTGATCACGTGGCTATCATGCACTGATCACGTGGCTGATCATGCACTGATCACGGGACTGATCATGCACTGATCACGTGGCTGATCATGCACTGATCACGTGACTGATCATGCACTGATCACGTGGCTGATCATGCACTGATCACGTGGCTGATCATGCACTGATCACGTGACTGATCATGCACTGATCACGTGGCTGATCATGCACTGATCACGTGACTGATCATGCACTGATCACGTGACTGATCATGCACTGATCACGTGGCTGATCATGCACTGATCACGTGACTGATCATGCACTGATCACGTGACTGATCATGCACTGATCACGTGGCTATCATGCACTGATCACGTGGCTGATCATGCACTGATCACGTGGCTATCATGCACTGATCACGTGACTGATCATGCACTGATCACGTGGCTATCATGCACTGATCACGTGGCTGATCATGCACTGATCACGTAGCTACCATGCACTGATCACGTGACTGATCATGCACTGATCACGTGACTGATCATGCACTGATCACGTGGCTATCATGCACTGATCACGTGGCTATCATGCACTGATCACGTGGCTGATCATGCACTGATCACGCAGCTATCATGCACTGGTCACGTGACTGATCATGCACTGATCACGTAACTGATCATGCACTGATCACGTGGCTTATCATGCACTGATCATGTGACTGATCATGTGCTGATCATGTTTGGTATCATACACTGATCATGTGCCTCTGGAGGCAATGAACAAAGAGCTGAGTAGGCACGAATCAGTCAGCAGGCTATAATCATGGAACTCAGCTGTGAGAAATCATGCTGCTCAGCTGGCAATAATCAAGCAGATGAGCAGGCAGGAATTATGCAGCACAGGTGGCAATTGTCAAGCAGATGACAGGCAGGAATCGTGCAGCTCAGCTGGCAATTGTCAAGCAGATGAGCAGACAGTAATCACGCAGCTCAGCAGGCCCTGATCACGTGACTGAGCATGCACTGTTCACGTGGCTGATCACACACTGATCACGTGAATGATCATGCACTGATCACGTGGCTATCATGCACTGATCACGTGACTGATCATGCACTGATCACGTAATTGTCATGCACTGATCACGTGGCTATCATGCACTGATCACGTGGCTGATCATGCACTGATCACGTGACTGATCATGCACTGATCACGTGGCTATCATGCACTGATCACGTGGCTGATCATGCACTGTTCACGGGACTGATCATGCACTGATCACGGGCTATCATGCACTGACACATGACTGATCATGCACTGATCACGTGGATGATCATGCACTGATCACGTGACTGATCATGCACTGATCACGTGACTGATCATGCACTGATCACGTGGCTGATCATGCACTGATCACGTGGCTATCATGCACTGATCACGTGGCTGATCATGCACTGATCACGTAGCTACCATATACTGATCACGTGACTGATCATGCACTGATCACGTGGCTATCATGCACTGATCACGTGGCTGATCATACTGATCACGTGCCTCGTCATGCACTGATCACGTGGCTGATCATGCACTGATCACGTGACTGATCATGCACTGATCACGTGGCTATCATGCACTGATCACGTGGCTATCATGCACTGATCACGTGGCTGATCATGCACTGATCACGTAGCTACCATGATACTGATCACGTGACTGATCATGCACTGATCACGTGGCTGATCATGCACTGATCACGTGACTGATCATGCACTGATCACGTGACTGATCATGCACTGATCACGTGGATATCATGCACTGATCACGTGGCTGATCATACACTGATCACGTGTCTGTCATGCACTGATCACGTGGCTGATCATACACTGATCACGTAACTGATCATGCACTGATCACGTGGCTATCATGCACTGATCACGTGGCTGATCATGCACTGTTCACGTGGCTGATCACACACCTGTCACGTGACTGATCATGCTCTGATCACGTGGCACTCATGCACTGATCACGTGGCTAATCATACTCTGCTCACGTAACTGATCATGCACACAGCACATGGCTATCATGCACTTCTCACGTGGCTGGTCATGCAATGTTCACGTAGCTACCATATACTGGTCAAGTGACTGATCATGCTCAGATCACGTAAATGATCATGCACTGATCACTTGACTGATCATGCACTGATCACGTGACTGATCATGCACTGATCATGTGGCTATCATGCACTGCTCACGTGGCTGATAATGCAATGATCACGTAGCAACCATGTACTGGTCACGTGACTGATCATGCACTGATCACGTAATTAATCCTGCACTGATCACTTGACTGATCATGCACTGATCACGTGGCTGATCACACACGATCACGTGACTGATCATGCACTGATCACGTGGCATCATGCACTGATCACGTGGCTGATCATGCACCGCTCACGTAACTGATCATGCACACATCAGGTGGCTATCATGCACTTCTCACCTGGCTGATCATGGAATGTTCACGTAGCTACCATATCCTGTTCACGTGACTGATCTTGCACAGATCACGTAAATGATCATGCACTGATCACGTGGCTGATCATGCACTGATCATGTAGCTACCATGCACTGGTCACGTGACTGATCATACACCCATCAGGTGACTGATCATGCACTGATCACGTGGCTATCATGCACTGTTCATGTGACTGATCATTCACTGATCACCTGCCTGATCATGCACAGATCACGTGACTGATCATGCACTGATCACGTAGCAATCATGCACTGATCACCTGGCTGATCATGCACTGATGACGTGGCTGATCATGCAATGATCACGTGGCTATCGTGCACTGATCACGTGGCTGATCATGCACTGATACCGTGACTGAGCATGGACTGATCACATGACTATCATGCAGTGATCACGTGACTTAATGGCGCTGACCATGTGACTGATCATGCGCTTAGCATGTTTGCTATCATACACTGATCATGTGCCTCTGAAGGCAATAAACAAAGAGCTGAGTAGGCATAAATCAAACAGTCAGCAGGCAATAATCATGGAACTCAGCTGTGAGGAATCATGCTGCTCAGCTGGCAATAGTCAAGCAGATGACAGGCAGGAATCATGCAGCTCAGCTGTCAATTGTCAAGCAGATGAGCAGACAGGAATCACGCAGCTCAGCAGGCCCTGATCACGTGACTGAGCATGCACTGTTCACGTGGCTGATCATACACTGATCACGTGATTGATCAAGCACTGATCACTTGGATATCATGCACTGATCACGTGGCTAATCATACACTGTTCATGTGTCTGACCATGCACTGATCACGTGGCTGATCATACACTGCTCACGTAACTGATTATGCACTGATCACGTAATTGATCATGCACTGATCACGTGGCTGATCATGCAATGATTACGTAGCTACCATGTACTGGTCCCGGGAGTGATCATGCACTGATCACGTAACTGATCATGCACTGATCACGTGGCTGATCATGCACTGAACACGTGACTGATCATGCACTGGTCACGTGACTGATCATGCACTGATCACGTGGCTATCATGCACTGCTCACGTGGCTGATCATGCATGATCACGCAGCTACCATGTACTGGTCACATGACTGATCATGCACTGATCACGTAATTGATCATGCACTGATCACCTGGCTTATCATGCATTGATCATGTGACTGATCATGTGCTGATCATGTTTGGTGTCACACACTGATCATGTGCATCTGGAGGCAACGAACAAAGAGCTGAGTAGGCAGGAATCAGTCAGCAGGCTATAATCATGGAACTCAGCTCTGAGAAATCATGCTGCTCAGCTGGCAATAATCAAGTAGATGAGCAGGCAGGAATTATGCAGCACAGGTGGCAATTGTCAAGGAGATGACAGGCAGGAATCGTACAGCTCAGCTGGCAATTGTCAAGCAGATGAGCAGACAGGAATCACGCAGCTCAGCAGGCCCTGATCACGTGACTGAGCATGCACTGTTCACGTCGCTGATCACACACCTATCACGTGAATGATCATGCACTGATCACGTGGCTCTCATGCACTGATCACGTGACTGCGCATGCACTGATCACGTAATTGTATGCACCGCTCACGTGGCTATCATGCACTGATGACGTGGCTGATCATGCACTGATCATGTGACTGATCATGCACTGATCACGTAGCTATATTGCACTGATCACTTGGCTGATCATACACTCTTCACGGGACTGATCGTGCACTGATTACGGCGCTATAATGCATTGACTACATGACTCCACATGCACTGATCACGTGGATGATCATGCACTGATCACGTGACTGACCATGCACTGATCACGTGACTGATTATGCACTGATCACGTGGCCGATCATGCACTGATCACGTGGCTATCATGCATTGCTCCCGTGGCTGATCATGCAATGATCACGTAGCTACCATATACTGGTCACGTGACTGATCATGCACTGATCACGTAATTGACCATGCACTGGTCATGTGGCTGATCATGCACTGATCACGAGGCTGATCATACACTGATCACGTGACTGATCATGCACTGATCACGTGACTGATCATGCACTGATCACGTGACTGATCATGCACTGATCACGTGGCTATCATGCACTGATCACGTGGCTGGTCATACTGATCACGTGCTTCGTCATGCACTGATCACGTGGCTGATCATGCACTGATCACGTGACTGATCATGCACTGATCACGTGGCTATCATGCAGTGATCACGTGGCTATCATGCACAGATCACATGGCTGATCATGCAATGATCACGTAGCTACCATATACTGGTCACGTGACTGATCATGCACTGATCACGTGGCTGATCATGCACTGATCACGTGACTGATCATGCACTGTTCACGAGACTCATCATGCACTGATCACGTGGATATCTTGCACTGATCACGTGTTTGATCATACACTGTTCACGTGTCTGACCATGCACTGCTCACGTGGCTGTTCATACACTGTTCACGTAACTGATCATGCACTGATCACGTGGATATCATGCATTGATCACGTGGCTGAACATGCACTGTTCACGTGGCTTACCACACACCTCTCACGTGACTGATCATGCACTGATCACGCAGCACTCATGCACTGATCACGTGGCTGATCATACTCTGCTCACGTAACTGATCATGCACACAGCACATGGCTATCATGCACTTCTCACGTGGCTGGTCATGCAATGTTCACGTAGCTACCATATACTGGTCAAGTGACTGATCATGCTCAGATCACGTGAATGATCATGCACTGTTCAGTTGACTGATCATGTACTGATCACGTGACTGATCATGCACTGATCATGTGGCTATCATGCACTGCTCACGTGGCTGATAATGCAATGATCACGTAGCAACCATGTACTGGTCACGCGACTGATCATGCACTGATCACGTAATTAATCCTGCACTGATCACCTGACTCATCATGCACTGATCACGTGGCTGATCACACACGCATCACGTGACTGATCATGCACTGATCACGTGGCTATCATGCACTAATCACGTGGCTATCATTCACTGATCACGTGGATATC
This sequence comes from Bos javanicus, assembly GCF_032452875.1. Classification (NCBI taxonomy): domain Eukaryota; kingdom Metazoa; phylum Chordata; class Mammalia; order Artiodactyla; family Bovidae; genus Bos; species Bos javanicus. Next base: position 335,352 of record NW_026893636.1, read on the forward strand.
ATGCACTGATCACGTGGCTGATCACACACGTATCACATGACTGATCATGCACTGATCACGTGGCTATCATGCACTGATCACGTAACTGATCATGCAATGATCACGTGGCTGATCATGCACAGAACACGTGAATAATCATGCACTGATCACGTGACTGATCATGCACTGATCACGTGGCTATCATGCACTGATCACGTGGCTGATCATGCAATGATCACGCAGCTACTATGTACTGGTCACGGGACTGATCATGCACTGATGACGTAATTGATCATGCACTGATCACGTGGCTGATCATGCACTGATCACGTGACTGATCATGCAATGATCACGTGACTGATCATGCACTGATCAATGGGCTATCATGCACTGATCACGTGGCTGGTCATACAGTGATCACGCAGCTACCATGTACTGATCACGTGACTGATCATGCACTGATTACATAATTGATCATGCACTGATCATGTGGTTGATCATGCACTGATCACGTGACTGATCATGCACTGATCACGTGGCTATGATGCACTTATCACATTGCTGGTCATACACTGATCATATAGCTACCATGCACCGGTCACGTGAATGATCATACACCCATCAGGTGACTGATCATGCACTGATCACGTGGCTATCATGCACTGACCACGAGACTGAAAATGCACTGATCACGTCTAATCATGCACTGATCACATGACTGCCCATGCACTGATCATGTGGATGATCATACACTAATCATGTGACAGATCATGCACTGATCACGTGGCTGATCATGCACTGATACCGTGACTGATCATGCACTGATCACGTAGCTATCATTCACTGATCACTTGGCTGATCATACACTCATCACGGGACTGATCATGCACTGATCACGTGGCTGATCATGCACTGATCAGGTAATTGATCATGCACTGATCATTTGGCTGATCATGCACTGAACACGTGGCTGATCATGCACTGATCACGTGACTGATCATGCACTGATCACGTGGCTGATCATCGACTGATCACGTGACTGATCATGCACCGATCACGTGACTGATCATGCACTGATCACGTGGCTGATCATGCACTGATCACGTGACTGATCATGCACTGATCACGTGACTGATCATGCACTGATCACGTGGCTATCATGCACTGATCACGTGGCTGGTCATACACTGATCACGCAGCTAACATGTACTGGTCACGTGACTGATCATGCAGTGATCACTTGGCTATCATGCACAGATCACATGGCTGATCATGCAATGATCACGTAGCTACCATACACTGGTCACGTGACTGATCATGCACTGATCACGTGACTGATCATGCAATGATCACGTGGCTATCATGCAGTGATCACGTGGCTATCATGCACTGATCACTTGGCTGGTCATACACTCATCACGCAGCTAACATGTACTGGTCACGTGACTGATCATGCACTGATCACGTAATTGATCATGCACTGATCACGTGGCTTATCATGCATTCATCATGTGACTGATCACGTGCTGATCATGTTTGGTGTCACACACTGATCATGTGCATCTGGAGGCAACGAACAAAGAGCTGAGTAGGCAGGAATCAGTCAGCAGGCTATAATCATGGAACTCAGCTCTGAGAAATCATGCTGCTCAGCTGGCAATAATCAAGTAGATGAGCAGGCAGGAATTATGCAGCACAGGTGGCAATTGTCAAGGAGATGACAGGCAGGAATCGTGCAGCTCAGCTGGCAATTGTCAAGCAGATGAGCTGACAGTAATCACGCAGCTCAGCAGGCCCTGATCACGTGACTGAGCATGCACTGTTCACGTCGCTGATCACACACTGATCACGTGAATGATCATGCACTGATCACGGGGCTATCATGCACTGATCACGTGACTTATCATGCACTGATCACTTAATTGTATGCACTGCTCACGTGGCTGATCATGCACTGATGACGTGGCTGATCATGCACTGATCACGTGACTGATCATGCACTGATCACGTAGCTATATTGCACTGATCACGTGGCTGATCATACACTCTTCACGGGACTGATCGTGCACTGATTACGGCGCTATAATGCATTGACTACATGACTCACATGCACTGATCACGTGGATGATCATGCACTGATCACGTGACTGACCATGCACTGATCACGTGACTGATTATGTACTGATCACGTGGCTGATCATGCACTGATCACGTGGCTATCATGCATTGTTCACGTGGCTGATCATGCACTGATCACGTAGCTACCATATACTGGTCACGTGACTGATCATGCACTGATCACGCAATTGATCATGCACTGGTCACGTGGCTGATCATGCACTGATCACGAGGCTGATCATACACTGATCACGTGACTGATCATGCACTGATCACGTGACTGATCATGCACTGATCACGTGGCTATCATGCACTGATCACGTGGCTGGTCATACTGATCACGTGCTGACCATGCACTGATCACGTGGCTGATCATGCACTGATCACGTGACTGATCATGCACTGATCACGTGGCTATCATGCACTGATCACGTGGCTATCAAGTACTGATCACATGGCTGATCATGCAATGATCACGTAGCTATCATGCACTGGTCACGTGACTGATCATGCACTGGTCACGTGACTGATCATGCACTGATCACGTGACTGATCATGCACTGATCACGTGGCTGATCATGCACTGATCACTTGGCTGGTCATACTGATCACGTGCTGCCATGCACTGATCACGTGGCTGATCATGCACTGATCACGTGACTGATCATGCACTGATCACGTGGCTATCATGCAGTGATCACGTGGCTATCATGCACAGATCACGTGGCTGATCATGCAATGATCACGTAGCTACCATATACTGGTCACGTGACTGATCATGCACTGATCACGTGGCTGATCATGCACTGATCACGTGACTGATCATGCACTGATCACGTGACTCATCATGCACTGATCACGTGGATATCATGCACTGATCACGTGTTTGATCATACACTGTTCACGTGTCCGACAATGCACTGCTCACGTGGCTGTTCATACACTGTTCACGTAACTGATCATGCACTGATCACGTGGATATCATGCATTGATCACGTGGCAGAACATGCACTGTTCACGTGGCTTACCACACACCTCTCACGTGACTGATCATGCACTGATCACGCAGCACTCATGCACTGATCACGTGGCTGATCATACACTGCTCACGTAACTGATCATGCACACAGCACATGGCTATCATGCACTTCTCACGTGGCTGGTCATGCAATGTTCACGTAGCTACCATATACTGGTCAAGTGACTGATCATGCTCAGATCACGTAAATGATCATGCACTGTTCAGTTGACTGATCATGCACTGATCACGTGACTGATCATGCACTGATCATGTGGCTATCATGCACTGCTCACGTGGCTGATAATGCAATGATGACGTAGCAACCATGTACTGGTCACGTGACTGATCATGCACTGATCACGTAATTAATCCTGCACTGATCACCTGACTCATCATGCACTGATCACGTGGCTGATCACACACGTATCACGTGACTGATCATGCACTGATCACGTGACTATCATGCACTAATCACGTGGCTATCATTCACCGATCACGTGGATATCATGCACTGATCACGTGGCTGATCACACACGTATCACATGACTGATCATGCACTGATCACGTGACTATCATGCACTGATCACGTGGCTGATCATGCACTGATCACGTGGCTGATCATGCACAGAACACGTGAATAATCATGCACTGATCACGTGACTGATCATGCACTGATCACGGGGCTATCATGCACTGTTAACGTGGCTGATCATGCAATGATCACGCAGCTACTATGTACTGGTCACGTGACTGATCATGCACTGATGACGTAATTGATCATGCACTGATCACGTGGCTGATCATGCACTGATCACGTGATTGATCATGCAATGATCACGTGACTGATCATGCACTGATCACGTGGCTATCATGCACTGATCACTTGGCTGATCATGCACTGATCACGCAGCTATCATGTACTGGTCACGTGGCTGATCATGCACTGATCAGGTAATTGATCATGCACTGATCACGTGGCTGATCATGCACTGATCACGTGGCTGATCATGCACTGATCACGTGACTGATCATGCACTGATCACGTGGCTGATCATGCACTGATCACGTGACTGATCATGCACTGATCACGTGATCGATCATGTACTGATCACGTGGCTGATCATGCACTGATCACGTGACTGATCATGCACTGATCACGTGACTGATCATGCACTGATCACGTGGCTATCATGCACTGATCACTTGGCTGATCATGCACTGATCACGTAGCTAACATGTACTGATCACGTGACTGATCATGCACTGATCACGTGGCTATCATGCACAGATCACATGGCTGATCATGCAATGATCACGTAGTTACCATATACTGGTCACGTGACTGATCATGCACTGATCACGTGACTGATCATGCAATGATCACGTGGCTTATCATGCAGTGATCACGTGGCTATCATGCACTGATCACGTGGCTGATCATGCACTGATCACGCAGCTATCATGCACTGATCACGTGACTGATCATGCACTGATCACGTGACTGATCATGCACTGATCACGTGGCTTATCATGCACTGATCATGTGACTGATCATGTGCTGATCATGTTTGGTATCATACACTGATCATGTGCCTCTGGAGGCAATAAACAAAGAGCTGAGTAGGCACGAATCAGTCAGCAGGCTATAATCATGGAACTCAGCTGTGAGAAATCATGCTGCTCAGCTGGCAATAATCAAGCAGATGAGCAGGCAGGAATTATGCAGCACAGGTGGCAATTGTCAAGCAGATGACAGGCAGGAATCGTGCAGCTCAGCTGGCAATTGTCAAGCAGATGAGCAGACAGTAATCACGCAGCTCAGCAGGCCCTGATCACGTGACTGAGCATGCACTGTTCACGTGGCTGATCACACACTGATCACGTGACTGATCATGCACTGATCACGTGGCTATCATGCACTGATCACGTGACTGATCATGCACTGATCACGTAATTGTCATGCACTGATCACGTGGCTATCATGCACTGATCACGTGGCTGATCATGCACTGATCACGTGACTGATCATGCACTGATCACGTGGCTATCATGCACTGATCACGTGGCTGATCATGCACTGATCACGGGACTGATCATGCACTGATCACGGGCTATCATGCACTGACTACATGACTGACATGCACTGATCACGTGGATGATCATGCACTGATCACGTGACTGATCATGCACTGATCACGTGACTGATCATGCACTGATCACGTGGCTGATCATGCACTGATCACGTGGCTATCATGCACTGATCACGTGGCTGATCATGCACTGATCACGTAGCTACCATGCACTGATCACGTGACTGATCATGCACTGATCACGTGATTGATCATGCACTGATCACGTGGCTGATCATGCACTGATCACGTGGCTGATCATGCACTGATCACGTGACTGATCATGCACTGATCACGTGACTGATCATGCACTGATCACGTGGCTATCATGCACTGATCACGTGACTGGTCATACTGATCACGTGCCTGTCATGCACTGATCACGTGGCTGATCATGCACTGATCACGTGACTGATCATGCACTGATCACGTGGCTATCATGCACTGATCACGTGGCTATCATGCACTGATCACGTGGCTGATCATGCAATGATCACGTAGCTATCATGCACTGGTCACGTGACTGATCATGCACTGATCACGTGGCTGATCATGCACTGATCACGTGACTGATCATGCACTGATCACGTGACTGATCATGCACTGATCACGTGGATATCATGCACTGATCACGTGGCTGATCATACACTGATCACGTGTCTGACCATGCACTGATCACGTGGCTGATCATACACTGATCACGTAACTGATCATGCACTGATCACGTGGCTATCATGCACTGATCACGTGGCTGAACATGCACTGATCACGTGGCTGATCACACACCTGTCACGTGACTGATCATGCACTGATCACGCAGCACTCATGCACTGATCACGTGGCTGATCATACTCTGCTCACGTAACTGATCATGCACACAGCACGTGGCTATCATGCACTTCTCACGTGGCTGATCATGCAATGATCACGTAGCTACCATATACTGGTCAAGTGACTGATCATGCACAGATCACGTAAATGATCATGCACTGTTCAGTTGACTGATCATGCACTGATCACGTGACTGATCATGCACTGATCACGTGGCTATCATGCACTGCTCACGTGGCTGATCATGCAATGATCACGTAGCAACCATGTACTGGTCACGTGACTGATCATGCACTGATCACGTGGCTGATCATGCACTGATCACGTGACTCATCATGCACTGATCACGTGGCTGATCACACACGTATCACGTGACTGATCATGCACTGATCACGTGGCTATCATGCACTGATCACGTGGCTATCATGCACTGATCACGTGGATATCATGCACTGATCACGTGGCTGATCACACACGATCACATGACTGATCATGCACTGATCACGTGGCTATCATGCACTGATCACGTGGCTGATCATGCACTGATCACGTGGCTGATCATGCACTGATCACGTGACTGATCATGCACTGATCACGTGACTGATCATGCACTGATCACGTGGCTATCATGCACTGATCACGTGGCTGATCATGCAATGATCACGCAGCTACATGTACTGGTCACGTGACTGATCATGCACTGATCACGTAATTGATCATGCACTGATCACGTGGCTGATCATGCACTGATCACGTGACTGATCATGCACTGATCACGTGACTGATCATGCACTGATCACGTGGCTATCATGCACTGATCACGTGGCTGATCATGCACTGATCACGCAGCTATCATGCACTGATCACGTGACTGATCATGCACTGATCACATAACTGATCATGCACTGATCATGTGGCTGATCATGCACTGATCACGTGACTGATCATGCACTGATCACGTGGCTATCATGCACTGATCACATTGCTGATCATGCACTGATCACGTAGCTACCATGTACTGGTCACGTGAATGATCATGCACTGATCACGTGACTGATCATGCACTGATCACGTGGCTATCATGCACTGATCACGAGACTGATCATGCACTGATCACGTCTAATCATGCACTGATCACATGACTGATCATGCACTGATCACGTGGATGATCATACACTAATCACGTGACAGATCATGCACTGATCACGTGGCTGATCATGCACTGATCACGTGACTGATCATGCACTGATCACGTGGCTATGCACTGATCACGTGGCTGATCATGGACTGATCATGCACTGATCACGTGGCTGATCATGCACTGATCACGTAACTGATCATGCACTGATCACGTGGCTGATCATGCACTGATCACGTGGCTGATCATGCACTGATCACGTGACTGATCATGCACTGATCACGTGACTGATCATGCACTGATCAGTGGCTATCATGCACTGATCACGTGGCTGATCATGCACTGATCACGTGACTGATCATGCACTGATCACTGGCTATCATGCACTGATCACGTGGCTATCATGCACTGATCACGTGGCTGATCATGCACTGATCACGTGACTGATCATGCACTGATCACGTCTATATCATGCACTGATCACGTGACTGATCATGCACTGATCACCCGGATGATCATGCACTGATCACGTGACTGATCATGCACTGATCACGTGGCTATCATGCACTGATCACGTGGCTGATCATGCACTGATCACGTAGCTACCATGCACTGATCACGTGACTGATCATGCACTGATCACGTAATTGATCATGCACTGATCACGTGGCTGATCATGCACTGATCACGTGGCTGATCATGCACTGATCACGTGACTGATCATGCACTGATCACGTGACTGATCATGCACTGATCACGTGGCTATCATGCACTGATCACGTGGCTGATCATGCACTGATCACGCAGCTATCATGCACTGATCACGTGACTGATCATGCACTGATCACGTGGCTATCATGCACTGATCACGTGGCTGATCATGCACTGATCACGTAGCTACCATGCACTGATCACGTGACTGATCATGCACTGATCACGTGACTGATCATGCACTGATCACGTGGCTATCATGCACTGATCACGTGGCTATCATGCACTGATCACGTGGCTGATCATGCACTGATCACGCAGCTATCATGCACTGGTCACGTGACTGATCATGCACTGATCACGTGATTGATCATGCACTGATCACGTGGCTTATCATGCATTGATCATGTGACTGATCATGCGCTGATCATGTTTGCTATCATACACTGATCATGTGCCTCTGGAGGCAATAAACAAAGAGCTGAGTAGGCACGAATCAGTCAGCAGGCTATAATCATGGAACTCAGCTCTGAGAAATCATGCTGCTCAGCTGGCAATAAACAAGCAGCTGAGCAGGCAGGAATTATGCAGCACAGCTGGCAATTGTCAAGCAGATGACAGGCAGGAATCGTGCAGCTCAGCTGGCAATTGTCAAGCAGATGAGCAGACAGTAATCACGCAGCTCAGCAGGCCCTGATCACGTGACTGAGCATGCACTGTTCACGTGGCTGATCACACACTGATCACGTGAATGATCATGCACTGATCACGTGGCTATCATGCACTGATCACGTGGCTGATCATGCACTGATCACGTAATTGTATGCACTGATCACGTGGCTGATCATGCACTGATCACGTGGCTGATCATGCACTGATCACGTGACTGATCATGCACTGATCACGTGGCTATCATGCACTGATCACGTGGCTGATCATACACTGATCACGTGACTGATCATGCACTGATCACGGCTATCATGCACTGACTACATGACTGATCATGCACTGATCACGTGGCTGATCATGCACTGATCACGTGACTGATCATGCACTGATCACGTGACTGATCATGCACTGATCACGTGGCTGATCATGCACTGATCACGTGGCTATCATGCACTGATCACGTGGCTGATCATGCACTGATCACGTAGCTACCATGTACTGATCACGTGACTGATCATGCACTGATCACGTAATTGATCATGCACTGATCACGTGGCTGATCATGCACTGATCACGTGGCTGATCATGCACTGATCACGTGACTGATCATGCACTGATCACGTGACTGATCATGCACTGATCACGTGGCTATCATGCACTGATCACGTGGCTGATCATACTGATCACGTGCCTCGTCATGCACTGATCACGTGGCTGATCATGCACTGATCACGTGACTGATCATGCACTGATCACGTGGCTATCATGCACTGATCACGTGGCTATCATGCACTGATCACGTGGCTGATCATGCACTGATCACGTAGCTACCATGCACTGATCACGTGACTGATCATGCACTGATCACGTGGCTGATCATGCACTGATCACGTGACTGATCATGCACTGATCACGTGACTGATCATGCACTGATCACGTGGATATCATGCACTGATCACGTGGCTGATCATGCACTGATCACGTGTCTGATCATGCACTGATCACGTGGCTGATCATACACTGATCACGTAACTGATCATGCACTGATCACGTGGCTATCATGCACTGATCACGTGGCTGATCATGCACTGATCACGTGGCTGATCACACACCTGTCACGTGACTGATCATGCACTGATCACGCAGCACTCATGCACTGATCACGTGGCTGATCATACACTGCTCACGTAACTGATCATGCACACATCACGTGGCTATCATGCACTGATCACGTGGCTGATCATGCAATGATCACGTAGCTACCATATACTGGTCAAGTGACTGATCATGCTCAGATCACGTAAATGATCATGCACTGTTCAGTTGACTGATCATGCACTGATCACGTGACTGATCATGCACTGATCACGTGGCTATCATGCACTGCTCACGTGGCTGATCATGCAATGATCACGTAGCAACCATGTACTGGTCACGTGACTGATCATGCACTGATCACGTAATTGATCATGCACTGATCACGTGACTCATCATGCACTGATCACGTGGCTGATCACACACTATCACGTGACTGATCATGCACTGATCACGTGGCTATCATGCACTGATCACGTGGCTATCATGCACTGATCACGTGGATATCATGCACTGATCACGTGGCTGATCACACACGTATCACGTGACTGATCATGCACTGATCACGTGGCTATCATGCACTGATCACGTGGCTGATCATGCACTGATCACGTGGCTGATCATGCACTGATCACGTGACTGATCATGCACTGATCACGTGACTGATCATGCACTGATCACGTGGCTATCATGCACTGATCACGTGGCTGATCATGCAATGATCACGCAGCTACATGTACTGGTCACGTGACTGATCATGCACTGATCACGTAATTGATCATGCACTGATCACGTGACTGATCATGCACTGATCACGTGACTGATCATGCACTGATCACGTGGCTATCATGCACTGATCACGTGGCTGATCATGCACTGATCACGTGCTACATGTACTGATCACGTGACTGATCATGCACTGATCACGTAATTGATCATGCACTGATCACGTGGCTGATCATGCACTGATCACGTGGCTATCATGCACTGATCACGTTGCTGATCATGCACTGATCACGTAGCTACATGTACTGATCACGTGACTGATCATGCACTGATCACGTGACTGATCATGCACTGATCACGTGGCTATCATGCACTGATCACGTGACTGATCATGCACTGATCACGTCTGATCATGCACTGATCACGTGACTGATCATGCACTGATCACGTGGATGATCATGCACTGATCACGTGACTGATCATGCACTGATCACGTGGCTGATCATGCACTGATCACGTGACTGATCATGCACTGATCACGTGGCTATCATGCACTGATCACGTGGCTGATCATGCACTGATCACGGGACTGATCATGCACTGATCACGTGGCTGATCATGCACTGATCACGTAACTGATCATGCACTGATCACGTGGCTGATCATGCACTGATCACGTGGCTGATCATGCACTGATCACGTGACTGATCATGCACTGATCACGTGACTGATCATGCACTGATCACGTGGCTATCATGCACTGATCACGTGGCTGATCATGCACTGATCACGTGACTGATCATGCACTGATCACTGGCTATCATGCACTGATCACGTGGCTATCATGCACTGATCACGTGGCTGATCATGCACTGATCACGTGACTGATCATGCACTGATCACGTCTATATCATGCACTGATCACGTGACTGATCATGCACTGATCACGTGGATGATCATGCACTGATCACGTGACTGATCATGCACTGATCACGTGACTGATCATGCACTGATCACGTGGCTATCATGCACTGATCACGTGGCTGATCATGCACTGATCACGTGACTGATCATGCACTGATCACGTGGCTATCATGCACTGATCACGTGGCTATCATGCACTGATCACGTGGCTGATCATGCACTGATCACGTGACTGATCATGCACTGATCACGTCTATATCATGCACTGATCACGTGACTGATCATGCACTGATCACGTGGCTGATCATGCACTGATCACGTGACTGATCATGCACTGATCACGTGACTGATCATGCACTGATCACGTGGCTATCATGCACTGATCACGTGGCTATCATGCACTGATCACGTGGCTGATCATGCACTGATCACGCAGCTATCATGCACTGGTCACGTGACTGATCATGCACTGATCACGTGGCTGATCATGCACTGATCACGTGACTGATCATGCACTGATCACGTGACTGATCATGCACTGATCACGTGGCTATCATGCACTGATCACGTGGCTGATCATGCACTGATCACGTGACTGATCATGCACTGATCACGTGGCTGATCATGCACTGATCACGTGACTGATCATGCACTGATCACGTGGCTATCATGCACTGATCACGTGGCTGATCATGCACTGATCACGTGGCTGATCATGCACTGATCACGTGACTGATCATGCACTGATCACGTGGCATCATGCACTGATCACGTGGCTATCATGCACTGATCACGTGACTGATCATGCACTGATCACGTGACTGATCATGCACTGATCACGTGGCTATCATGCACTGATCACGTGGCTGATCATGCACTGATCACGTAGCTATCATGCACTGATCACGTGACTGATCATGCACTGATCACGTGGCTATCATGCACTGATCACGTGGCTGATCATGCACTGATCACGTAGCTATCATGCACTGATCACGTGACTGATCATGCACTGATCACGTGACTGATCATGCACTGATCACGTGGCTATCATGCACTGATCACGTGACTGATCATGCACTGATCACGTGGCTGATCATGCACTGATCACGTGGCTGATCATGCACTGATCACGTGGCTGATCATGCACTGATCACGTGACTGATCATGCACTGATCACGTGACTGATCATGCACTGATCACGTGGCTATCATGCACTGATCACGTGGCTGATCATACTGATCACGTGCCTCGTCATGCACTGATCACGTGGCTGATCATGCACTGATCACGTGACTGATCATGCACTGATCACGTGGCTATCATGCACTGATCACGTGGCTATCATGCACTGATCACGTGGCTGATCATGCACTGATCACGTAGCTATCATGCACTGATCACGTGACTGATCATGCACTGATCACGTGGCTGATCATGCACTGATCACGTGACTGATCATGCACTGATCACGTGACTGATCATGCACTGATCACGTGGATATCATGCACTGATCACGTGGCTGATCATACACTGATCACGTGTCTGACCATGCACTGATCACGTGGCTGATCATACACTGATCACGTAACTGATCATGCACTGATCACGTGGCTATCATGCACTGATCACGTGGCTGAACATGCACTGTTCACGTGGCTGATCACACACCTGTCACGTGACTGATCATGCACTGATCACGTGGCACTCATGCACTGATCACGTGGCTGATCATACTCTGCTCACGTAACTGATCATGCACACAGCACGTGGCTATCATGCACTGCTCACGTGGCTGGTCATGCAATGATCACGTAGCTACCATATACTGGTCACGTGACTGATCATGCACAGATCACGTAAATGATCATGCACTGTTCACGTGACTGATCATGCACTGATCACGTGACTGATCATGCACTGATCACGTGGCTATCATGCACTGCTCACGTGGCTGATAATGCAATGATCACGTAGCAACCATGTACTGGTCACGTGACTGATCATGCACTGATCACGTAATTGATCATGCACTGATCACGTGGCTCATCATGCACTGATCACGTGGCTGATCACACACGTATCACGTGACTGATCATGCACTGATCACGTGGCTATCATGCACTGATCACGTGGCTATCATGCACTGATCACGTGGATATCATGCACTGATCACGTGGCTGATCACACACGTATCACATGACTGATCATGCACTGATCACGTGGCTATCATGCACTGATCACGTGGCTGATCATGCACTGATCACGTGGCTGATCATGCACTGATCACGTGACTGATCATGCACTGATCACGTGACTGATCATGCACTGATCACGTGGCTATCATGCACTGATCACGTGGCTGATCATGCAATGATCACGCAGCTACATGTACTGGTCACGTGACTGATCATGCACTGATCACGTAACTGATCATGCACTGATCACGTGGCTGATCATGCACTGATCACGTGACTGATCATGCACTGATCACGTGACTGATCATGCACTGATCACGTGGCTATCATGCACTGATCACGTGGCTGATCATGCACTGATCACGCAGCTATCATGCACTGATCACGTGACTGATCATGCACTGATCACGTGACTGATCATGCACTGATCACGTGGCTGATCATGCACTGATCACGTGACTGATCATGCACTGATCACGTGGCTATCATGCACTGATCACGTGGCTGATCATGCACTGATCACGTAGCTACCATGTACTGGTCACGTGAATGATCATGCACTGATCACGTGACTGATCATGCACTGATCACGTGGCTATCATGCACTGATCACGTGACTGATCATGCACTGATCACGTCTAATCATGCACTGATCACGTGACTGATCATGCACTGATCACGTGGATGATCATGCACTGATCACGTGACTGATCATGCACTGATCACGTGGCTGATCATGCACTGATCACGTGACTGATCATGCACTGATCACGTGGCTATCATGCACTGATCACGTGGCTGATCATGCACTGATCACGGGACTGATCATGCACTGATCACGTGGCTGATCATGCACTGATCACGTAACTGATCATGCACTGATCACGTGGCTGATCATGCACTGATCACGTGGCTGATCATGCACTGATCACGTGACTGATCATGCACTGATCACGTGACTGATCATGCACTGATCACGTGGCTATCATGCACTGATCACGTGGCTGATCATGCACTGATCACGTGACTGATCATGCACTGATCACTGGCTATCATGCACTGATCACGTGGCTATCATGCACTGATCACGTGGCTGATCATGCACTGATCACGTGACTGATCATGCACTGATCACGTCTATCATGCACTGATCACGTGACTGATCATGCACTGATCACGTGGATGATCATGCACTGATCACGTGACTGATCATGCACTGATCACGTGGCTATCATGCACTGATCACGTGGCTGATCATGCAATGATCACGTAGCTACCATGTACTGGTCACGTGACTGATCATGCACTGATCACGTAATTGATCATGCACTGATCACGTGGCTGATCATGCACTGATCACGTGGCTGATCATGCACTGATCACGTGACTGATCATGCACTGATCACGTGACTGATCATGCACTGATCACGTGGCTATCATGCACTGATCACGTGGCTGATCATGCACTGATCACGCAGCTGATCATGCACTGATCACGTGACTGATCATGCACTGATCACGTGGCTATCATGCACTGATCACGTGGCTGATCATGCAATGATCACGTAGCTACCATGCACTGATCACGTGACTGATCATGCACTGATCACGTGACTGATCATGCACTGATCACGTGGCTATCATGCACTGATCACGTGGCTATCATGCACTGATCACGTGGCTGATCATGCACTGATCACGCAGCTATCATGCACTGGTCACGTGACTGATCATGCACTGATCACGTGGCTGATCATGCACTGATCACGTGACTGATCATGCACTGATCACGTGACTGATCATGCACTGATCACGCGGATATCATGCACTGATCACGTGGCTGATCATACACTGTTCACGTGTCTGACCATGCACTGATCACGTGGCTGATCATACACTGATCACGTAACTGATCATGCACTGATCACGTGGCTATCATGCACTGATCACGTGGCTGAACATGCACTGTTCACGTGGCTTACCACACACCTGTCACGTGACTGATCATGCACTGATCACGTGGCACTCATGCACTGATCACGTGGCTGATCATACTCTGCTCACGTAACTGATCATGCACACAGCACGTGGCTATCATGCACTTCTCACGTGGCTGATCATGCAATGATCACGTAGCTACCATATACTGGTCAAGTGACTGATCATGCTCAGATCACGTAAATGATCATGCACTGTTCACTTGACTGATCATGTACTGATCACGTGACTGATCATGCACTGATCACGTGGCTATCAAGCACTGCTCACGTGGCTGATCATGCAATGATCACGTAGCAACCATGTACTGGTCACGTGACTGATCATGCACTGATCACGTAATTGATCATGCACTGATCACGTGGCTCATCATGCACTGATCACGTGGCTGATCACACACGTATCACGTGACTGATCATGCACTGATCACGTGGCTATCATGCACTGATCACGTGGCTATCATGCACTGATCACGTGGATATCATGCACTGATCACGTGGCTGATCACACACGTATCACGTGACTGATCATGCACTGATCACGTGGCTATCATGCACTGATCACGTGGCTGATCATGCACTGATCACGTGGCTGATCATGCACTGATCACGTGACTGATCATGCACTGATCACGTGACTGATCATGCACTGATCACGTGGCTATCATGCACTGATCACGTGGCTGATCATGCACTGATCACGCAGCTACATGCACTGATCACGTGACTGATCATGCACTGATCACGTGATTGATCATGCACTGATCACGTGGCTGATCATGCACTGATCACGTGACTGATCATGCACTGATCACGTGACTGATCATGCACTGATCACGTGGCTATCATGCACTGATCACGTGGCTGATCATGCACTGATCACGCAGCTATCATGCACTGGTCACGTGACTGATCATGCACTGATCACGTAATTGATCATGCACTGATCACGTGGCTGATCATGCACTGATCACGTGACTGATCATGCACTGATCACGTGGCTATCATGCACTGATCACGTGGCTGATCATGCACTGATCACGTAGCTACCATGTACTGTCACGTGAATGATCATACACTGATCAGGTGACTGATCATGCACTGATCACGTGGCTATCATGCACTGATCACGTGACTGATCATGCACTGATCACGTCTAATCATGCACTGATCACATGACTGCCCATGCACTGATCACGTGGATGATCATACACTGATCATGTGACAGATCATGCACTGATCACGTGGCTGATCATGCACTGATCACGTGACTGATCATGCACTGATCACGTAGCTATCATGCACTGATCACGTGGCTGATCATGCACTGATCACGTGACTGATCATGCACTGATCACGTGGCTGATCATGCACTGATCACGTAACTGATCATGCACTGATCACGTGGCTGATCATGCACTGA
Source organism: Bos javanicus (assembly GCF_032452875.1). Classification (NCBI taxonomy): domain Eukaryota; kingdom Metazoa; phylum Chordata; class Mammalia; order Artiodactyla; family Bovidae; genus Bos; species Bos javanicus. The sequence goes on from NW_026893636.1 coordinate 352,311, forward strand.
TCACGTGGCTGATCATGCACTGATCACGTGACTGATCATGCACTGATCACGTGACTGATCATGCACTGATCAGTGGCTATCATGCACTGATCACGTGGCTGATCATGCACTGATCACGTGACTGATCATGCACTGATCACTGGCTATCATGCACTGATCACGTGGCTATCATGCACTGATCACGTGGCTGATCATGCACTGATCACGTGACTGATCATGCACTGATCACGTCTATATCATGCACTGATCACGTGACTGATCATGCACTGATCACGTGGATGATCATGCACTGATCACGTGACTGATCATGCACTGATCACGTGGCTATCATGCACTGATCACGTGGCTGATCATGCACTGATCACGTAGCTACCATGTACTGGTCACGTGACTGATCATGCACTGATCACGTAATTGATCATGCACTGATCACGTGGCTGATCATGCACTGATCACGTGGCTGATCATGCACTGATCACGTGACTGATCATGCACTGATCACGTGACTGATCATGCACTGATCACGTGGCTATCATGCACTGATCACGTGGCTGATCATGCACTGATCACGCAGCTGATCATGCACTGATCACGTGACTGATCATGCACTGATCACGTGGCTATCATGCACTGATCACGTGGCTGATCATGCACTGATCACGTGGCTATCATGCACTGATCACGTGACTGATCATGCACTGATCACGTGACTGATCATGCACTGATCACGTGGCTATCATGCACTGATCACGTGGCTATCATGCACTGATCACGTGGCTGATCATGCACTGATCACGCAGCTAACATGCACTGATCACGTGACTGATCATGCACTGATCACGTGGCTGATCATGCACTGATCACGTGACTGATCATGCACTGATCACGTGACTGATCATGCACTGATCACTGGATATCATGCACTGATCACGTGGCTGATCATGCACTGATCACGTGTCTGATCATGCACTGATCACGTGGCTGATCATGCACTGATCACGTGACTGATCATGCACTGATCACGTGGCTATCATGCACTGATCACGTGGCTGATCATGCACTGTTCACGTGGCTGATCACACTGTCACGTGACTGATCATGCACTGATCACGTGGCACTCATGCACTGATCACGTGGCTGATCATGCACTGATCACGTGACTGATCATGCACTGATCACGTGACTGATCATGCACTGATCACGTGGCTATCATGCACTGATCACGTGGCTGATCATGCACTGATCACGCAGCTATCATGCACTGATCACGTGACTGATCATGCACTGATCACGTGGCTATCATGCACTGATCACGTGGCTGATCATGCACTGATCACGTAGCTATCATGCACTGATCACGTGACTGATCATGCACTGATCACGTGACTGATCATGCACTGATCACGTGGCTACCATATACTGATCACGTGACTGATCATGCACTGATCACGTGATTGATCATGCACTGATCACGTGGCTGATCATGCACTGATCACGTGGCTGATCATGCACTGATCACGTGACTGATCATGCACTGATCACGTGACTGATCATGCACTGATCACGTGGCTATCATGCACTGATCACGTGGCTGATCATACTGATCACGTGACTGATCATGCACTGATCACGTGGCTGATCATGCACTGATCACGTGACTGATCATGCACTGATCACGTGGCTGATCATGCACTGATCACGTGACTGATCATGCACTGATCACGTGGCTATCATGCACTGATCACGTGGCTGATCATGCACTGATCACGTGGCTGATCATGCACTGATCACGTGACTGATCATGCACTGATCACGTGACTGATCATGCACTGATCACGTGGCTATCATGCACTGATCACGTGGCTGATCATGCAATGATCACGCAGCTACATGTACTGGTCACGTGACTGATCATGCACTGATCACGTGATTGATCATGCACTGATCACGTGGCTGATCATGCACTGATCACGTGACTGATCATGCACTGATCACGTGACTGATCATGCACTGATCACGTGACTGATCATGCACTGATCACGTGGCTATCATGCACTGATCACGTGGCTATCATGCACTGATCACGTGGCTGATCACACACTGATCACGTGACTGATCATGCACTGATCACGTGGCTATCATGCACTGATCACGTGGCTATCATGCACTGATCACGTGGCTGATCATGCACTGATCACGTAGCTACCATGCACTGGTCACGTGACTGATCATGCACTGATCACGTAATTGATCATGCACTGATCACGTGGCTGATCATGCACTGATCACGTGACTGATCATGCACTGATCACGTGGCTATCATGCACTGATCACGTGGCTGATCATGCACTGATCACGTAGCTACCATGTACTGATCACGTGACTGATCATGCACTGATCACGTGACTGATCATGCACTGATCACGTGGCTATCATGCACTGATCACGTGACTGATCATGCACTGATCACGTCTGATCATGCACTGATCACATGACTGATCATGCACTGATCACGTGGCTGATCATGCACTGATCACGTGACTGATCATGCACTGATCACGTGGCTGATCATGCACTGATCACGTGACTGATCATGCACTGATCACGTGGCTATCATGCACTGATCACGTGGCTGATCATGCACTGATCACGGGACTGATCATGCACTGATCACGTGGCTGATCATGCACTGATCACGTAATTGATCATGCACTGATCACGTGGCTGATCATGCACTGATCACGTGGCTGATCATGCACTGATCACGTGACTGATCATGCACTGATCACGTGACTGATCATGCACTGATCACGTGGCTATCATGCACTGATCACGTGGCTGATCATGCACTGATCACGTGACTGATCATGCACTGATCACGTGGCTATCATGCACTGATCACGTGGCTATCATGCACTGATCACGTGGCTGATCATGCACTGATCACGTGACTGATCATGCACTGATCACGTCTATATCATGCACTGATCACGTGACTGATCATGCACTGATCACGTGGATGATCATGCACTGATCACGTGACTGATCATGCACTGATCACGTGGCTATCATGCACTGATCACGTGGCTGATCATGCACTGATCACGTAGCTACCATGCACTGATCACGTGACTGATCATGCACTGATCACGTGATTGATCATGCACTGATCACGTGGCTGATCATGCACTGATCACGTGGCTGATCATGCACTGATCACGTGACTGATCATGCACTGATCACGTGACTGATCATGCACTGATCACGTGGCTATCATGCACTGATCACGTGGCTGATCATGCACTGATCACGCAGCTATCATGCACTGATCACGTGACTGATCATGCACTGATCACGTGGCTATCATGCACTGATCACGTGGCTGATCATGCACTGATCACGTAGCTACCATGCACTGATCACGTGACTGATCATGCACTGATCACGTGACTGATCATGCACTGATCACGTGGCTATCATGCACTGATCACGTGGCTATCATGCACTGATCACGTGGCTGATCATGCACTGATCACGCAGCTATCATGCACTGATCACGTGACTGATCATGCACTGATCACGTGGCTGATCATGCACTGATCACGTGACTGATCATGCACTGATCACGTGACTGATCATGCACTGATCACGTGGATATCATGCACTGATCACGTGGCTGATCATACACTGATCACGTGTCTGATCATGCACTGATCACGTGGCTGATCATGCACTGATCACGTAACTGATCATGCACTGATCACGTGGCTATCATGCACTGATCACGTGGCTGATCATGCACTGATCACGTGGCTGATCACACACTGTCACGTGACTGATCATGCACTGATCACGTGGCACTCATGCACTGATCACGTGGCTGATCATACACTGCTCACGTAACTGATCATGCACACATCACGTGGCTATCATGCACTGATCACGTGGCTGATCATGCAATGATCACGTGGCTACCATATACTGGTCACGTGACTGATCATGCACTGATCACGTAAATGATCATGCACTGATCACGTGACTGATCATGCACTGATCACGTGACTGATCATGCACTGATCACGTGGCTATCATGCACTGCTCACGTGGCTGATCATGCAATGATCACGTAGCATCCATGTACTGGTCACGTGACTGATCATGCACTGATCACGTAATTGATCATGCACTGATCACGTGACTGATCATGCACTGATCACGTGGCTGATCACACACTGATCACGTGACTGATCATGCACTGATCACGTGGCTATCATGCACTGATCACGTGGCTGATCATGCACTGATCACGTGTCTGATCATGCACTGATCACGTGGCTGATCATGCACTGATCACGTGACTGATCATGCACTGATCACGTGGCTATCATGCACTGATCACGTGGCTGATCATGCACTGATCACGTGGCTGATCACACACTGATCACGTGACTGATCATGCACTGATCACGTGGCACTCATGCACTGATCACGTGGCTGATCATGCACTGATCACGTGACTGATCATGCACTGATCACGTGGCTATCATGCACTGATCACGTGGCTGATCATGCACTGATCACGTAGCTATCATGCACTGATCACGTGACTGATCATGCACTGATCACGTGGCTGATCATGCACTGATCACGTGGCTGATCATGCACTGATCACGTAGCTACCATGTACTGGTCACGTGACTGATCATGCACTGATCACGTGACTGATCATGCACTGATCACGTGGCTATCATGCACTGATCACGTGGCTGATCATGCACTGATCACGTGCCTGATCATGCACTGATCACGTGACTGATCATGCACTGATCACGTGGCTATCATGCACTGATCACGTGGCTGATCATGCACTGATCACGTGGCTGATCATGCACTGATCACGTGGCTATCATGCACTGATCACGTGGCTGATCATGCACTGATACCGTGACTGAGCATGGACTGATCACATGACTATCATGTAGTGATCACGTGACTTAATGGCGCTGATCATGTGACTGATCATGCGCTGATCATGTTTGCTATCATACACTGATCATGTGCCTCTGGAGGCAATAAACAAAGAGCTGAGTAGGCACGAATCAAACAGTCAGCAGGCAATAATCATGGAACTCAGCTGTGAGGAATCATGCTGCTCAGCTGGCAATAATCAAGCAGCTGAGCAGGCAGGAATTACGCAGCACAGCTGGCAATTGTCAAGCAGATGACAGGCAGGAATCATGCAGCTCAGCTGGCAATTGTCAAGCAGATGAGCAGACAGTAATCACGCAGCTCAGCAGGCCCTGATCACGTGACTGAGCATGCACTGTTCACGTGGCTGATCATACACTGATCACGTGATTGATCATGCACTGATCACTTGGATATCATGCACTGATCACGTGGCTGATCATACACTGTTCACGTGTCTGACCATGCACTGATCACGTGGCTGATCATACACTGCTCACGTAACTGATCATGCACTGATCACGTGGCTGATCATGCACTGATCACGTGGCTGATCATGCACTGATCACGTGGCTATCATGCACTGATCACGTGACTGATCATGCACTGATCACGTGACTGATCATGCACTGATCACGTGGCTGATCATGCACTGATCACGTGACTGATCATGCACTGATCACGTGACTGATCATGCACTGATCACGTGGCTATCATGCACTGATCACGTGGCTGATCATGCATGATCACGCAGCTACCATGCACTGGTCACGTGACTGATCATGCACTGATCACGTAATTGATCATGCACTGATCACGTGGCTTATCATGCACTGATCATGTGACTGATCATGCACTGATCATGTTTGGTGTCACACACTGATCATGTGCATCTGGAGGCAATGAACAAAGAGCTGAGTAGGCAGGAATCAGTCAGCAGGCTATAATCATGGAACTCAGCTCTGAGAAATCATGCTGCTCAGCTGGCAATAATCAAGTAGATGAGCAGGCAGGAATTATGCAGCACAGGTGGCAATTGTCAAGGAGATGACAGGCAGGAATCGTACAGCTCAGCTGGCAATTGTCAAGCAGATGAGCAGACAGTAATCACGCAGCTCAGCAGGCCCTGATCACGTGACTGAGCATGCACTGATCACGTGGCTGATCACACACTATCACGTGACTGATCATGCACTGATCACGTGGCTATCATGCACTGATCACGTGACTGATCATGCACTGATCACGTAATTGTCATGCACTGATCACGTGGCTGATCATGCACTGATCACGTGGCTGATCATGCACTGATCACGTGACTGATCATGCACTGATCACGTGGCTATCATGCACTGATCACGTGGCTGATCATGCACTGATCACGGGACTGATCATGCACTGATCACGGGCTATCATGCACTGATACATGACTGATCATGCACTGATCACGTGGCTGATCATGCACTGATCACGTGACTGATCATGCACTGATCACGTGACTGATCATGCACTGATCACGTGGCTGATCATGCACTGATCACGTGGCTATCATGCACTGATCACGTGGCTGATCATGCACTGATCACGTAGCTATCATGTACTGGTCACGTGACTGATCATGCACTGATCACGTGATTGATCATGCACTGATCACGTGGCTGATCATGCACTGATCACGTGGCTGATCATGCACTGATCACGTGACTGATCATGCACTGATCACGTGACTGATCATGCACTGATCACGTGGCTATCATGCACTGATCACGTGGCTGATCATACTGATCACGTGCCTGTCATGCACTGATCACGTGGCTGATCATGCACTGATCACGTGACTGATCATGCACTGATCACGTGGCTATCATGCACTGATCACGTGGCTATCATGCACTGATCACGTGGCTGATCATGCACTGATCACGTAGCTATCATGCACTGATCACGTGACTGATCATGCACTGATCACGTGGCTGATCATGCACTGATCACGTGACTGATCATGCACTGATCACGTGACTGATCATGCACTGATCACGTGGATATCATGCACTGATCACGTGGCTGATCATGCACTGATCACGTGTCTGATCATGCACTGATCACGTGGCTGATCATGCACTGATCACGTAACTGATCATGCACTGATCACGTGGCTATCATGCACTGATCACGTGGCTGATCATGCACTGATCACGTGGCTGATCACACACTGTCACGTGACTGATCATGCACTGATCACGTGGCACTCATGCACTGATCACGTGGCTGATCATACACTGATCACGTAACTGATCATGCACACATCACGTGGCTATCATGCACTGCTCACGTGGCTGATCATGCAATGATCACGTAGCTACCATATACTGGTCACGTGACTGATCATGCACAGATCACGTAAATGATCATGCACTGATCACGTGACTGATCATGCACTGATCACGTGACTGATCATGCACTGATCACGTGGCTATCATGCACTGCTCACGTGGCTGATCATGCAATGATCACGTAGCAACCATGTACTGGTCACGTGACTGATCATGCACTGATCACGTAATTGATCATGCACTGATCACGTGGCTCATCATGCACTGATCACGTGGCTGATCACACACGTATCACGTGACTGATCATGCACTGATCACGTGGCTATCATGCACTGATCACGTGGCTATCATGCACTGATCACGTGGATATCATGCACTGATCACGTGGCTGATCACACACGTATCACATGACTGATCATGCACTGATCACGTGGCTATCATGCACTGATCACGTGGCTATCATGCACTGATCACGTGGCTGATCATGCACTGATCACGTAGCTATCATGCACTGGTCACGTGACTGATCATGCACTGATCACGTAATTGATCATGCACTGATCACGTGACTGATCATGCACTGATCACGTGGCTGATCACACACTGATCACGTGACTGATCATGCACTGATCACGTGGCTATCATGCACTGATCACGTGGCTGATCATGCACTGATCACGTGGCTATCATGCACTGATCACGTGGCTGATCATGCACTGATCACGTGACTGATCATGCACTGATCACGTGGCTATCATGCACTGATCACGTGGCTGATCATGCACTGATCACGTGGCTGATCATGCACTGATCACGTGACTGATCATGCACTGATCACGTGACTGATCATGCACTGATCACGTGGCTATCATGCACTGATCACGTGGCTATCATGCACTGATCACGTGGCTGATCATGCACTGATCACGTGACTGATCATGCACTGATCACGTGGCTGATCATGCACTGATCACGTGGCTATCATGCACTGATCACGTGGCTGATCATGCACTGATCACGCAGCTATCATGCACTGATCACGTGACTGATCATGCACTGATCACGTGACTGATCATGCACTGATCACGTGGCTGATCATGCACTGATCACGTGACTGATCATGCACTGATCACGTGGCTATCATGCACTGATCACGTGGCTGATCATGCACTGATCACGTGGCTATCATGCACTGATCACGTGACTGATCATGCACTGATCACGTGACTGATCATGCACTGATCACGTGGCTATCATGCACTGATCACGTGACTGATCATGCACTGATCACGTCTGATCATGCACTGATCACGTGACTGATCATGCACTGATCACGTGGCTGATCATGCACTGATCACGTGACTGATCATGCACTGATCACGTGGCTGATCATGCACTGATCACGTGACTGATCATGCACTGATCACGTGACTGATCATGCACTGATCACGTGGCTGATCATGCACTGATCACGTGCTATCATGCACTGATCACGGGCTGATCATGCACTGATCACGTGACTGATCATGCACTGATCACGTGGCTGATCATGCACTGATCACGTGACTGATCATGCACTGATCACGTGACTGATCATGCACTGATCACGTGGCTATCATGCACTGATCATGTGACTGATCATGCGCTGATCATGTTTGCTATCATACACTGATCATGTGCCTCTGGAGGCAATAAACAAAGAGCTGAGTAGGCACGAATCAGTCAGCAGGCAATAATCATGGAACTCAGCTGTGAGGAATCATGCTGCTCAGCTGGCAATAATCAAGCAGCTGAGCAGGCAGGAATTATGCAGCACAGCTGGCAATTGTCAAGCAGATGACAGGCAGGAATCGTGCAGCTCAGCTGGCAATTGTCAAGCAGATGAGCAGACAGTAATCACGCAGCTCAGCAGGCCCTGATCACGTGACTGAGCATGCACTGTTCACGTGGCTGATCATACACTGATCACGTGACTGATCATGCACTGATCACGTGGCTATCATGCACTGATCACGTGGCTGATCATGCACTGATCACGTAATTGTCATGCACTGATCACGTGGCTGATCATGCACTGATCACGTGGCTGATCATGCACTGATCACGTGACTGATCATGCACTGATCACGTGGCTATCATGCACTGATCACGTGGCTGATCATGCACTGATCACGTGACTGATCATGCACTGATCACGGCACTATCATGCACTGATCACATGACTGATCATGCACTGATCACGTGGCTGATCATGCACTGATCACGTGACTGATCATGCACTGATCACGTGACTGATCATGCACTGATCACGTGGCTGATCATGCACTGATCACGTGGCTATCATGCACTGATCACGTGGCTGATCATGCACTGATCACGTAGCTACCATGTACTGGTCACGTGACTGATCATGCACTGATCACGTAATTGATCATGCACTGATCACGTGGCTGATCATGCACTGATCACGTGGCTGATCATGCACTGATCACGTGACTGATCATGCACTGATCACGTGACTGATCATGCACTGATCACGTGGCTATCATGCACTGATCACGTGGCTGATCATACTGATCACGTGGCTGATCATGCACTGATCACGTGGCTGATCATGCACTGATCACGTGACTGATCATGCACTGATCACGTGGCTATCATGCACTGATCACGTGGCTATCATGCACTGATCACGTGGCTGATCATGCACTGATCACGTAGCTATCATGCACTGATCACGTGACTGATCATGCACTGATCACGTGGCTGATCATGCACTGATCACGTGACTGATCATGCACTGATCACGTGACTGATCATGCACTGATCACGTGGCTATCATGCACTGATCACGTGGCTGATCATGCACTGATCACGTGACTGATCATGCACTGATCACGTGGCTGATCATGCACTGATCACGTGACTGATCATGCACTGATCACGTGGCTATCATGCACTGATCACGTGGCTGATCATGCACTGATCACGTGGCTGATCATGCACTGATCACGTGACTGATCATGCACTGATCACGTGACTGATCATGCACTGATCACGTGGCTGATCATGCACTGATCACGTGACTGATCATGCACTGATCACGTGGCTATCATGCACTGATCACGTGGCTGATCATGCACTGATCACGTAGCTACCATGCACTGATCACGTGACTGATCATGCACTGATCACGTGACTGATCATGCACTGATCACGTGGCTATCATGCACTGATCACGTGACTGATCATGCACTGATCACGTCTGATCATGCACTGATCACGTGACTGATCATGCACTGATCACGTGGATGATCATGCACTGATCACGTGACTGATCATGCACTGATCACGTGGCTGATCATGCACTGATCACGTGACTGATCATGCACTGATCACGTGGCTATCATGCACTGATCACGTGGCTGATCATGCACTGATCACGTGACTGATCATGCACTGATCACGTGGCTGATCATGCACTGATCACGTGACTGATCATGCACTGATCACGTGGCTGATCATGCACTGATCACGTGGCTGATCATGCACTGATCACGTGACTGATCATGCACTGATCACGTGACTGATCATGCACTGATCACGTGGCTATCATGCACTGATCACGTGGCTGATCATGCACTGATCACGTGACTGATCATGCACTGATCACGTGGCTATCATGCACTGATCACGTGGCTGATCATGCACTGATCACGTGGCTGATCATGCACTGATCACGTGACTGATCATGCACTGATCACGTGATATCATGCACTGATCACGTGACTGATCATGCACTGATCACGTGGCTGATCATGCACTGATCACGTGACTGATCATGCACTGATCACGTGGCTATCATGCACTGATCACGTGGCTGATCATGCACTGATCACGTAGCTACCATGTACTGATCACGTGACTGATCATGCACTGATCACGTAACTGATCATGCACTGATCACGTGGCTGATCATGCACTGATCACGTGGCTGATCATGCACTGATCACGTGACTGATCATGCACTGATCACGTGACTGATCATGCACTGATCACGTGGCTATCATGCACTGATCACGTGGCTGATCATACTGATCACGTGGCTGATCATGCACTGATCACGTGGCTGATCATGCACTGATCACGTGACTGATCATGCACTGATCACGTGGCTGATCATGCACTGATCACGTGGCTATCATGCACTGATCACGTGGCTGATCATGCACTGATCACGTAGCTATCATGCACTGATCACGTGACTGATCATGCACTGATCACGTGGCTGATCATGCACTGATCACGTGACTGATCATGCACTGATCACGTGACTGATCATGCACTGATCACGTGGCTATCATGCACTGATCACGTGGCTGATCATGCACTGATCACGTGACTGATCATGCACTGATCACGTGGCTGATCATGCACTGATCACGTGACTGATCATGCACTGATCACGTGGCTATCATGCACTGATCACGTGGCTGATCATGCACTGATCACGTGGCTGATCATGCACTGATCACGTGACTGATCATGCACTGATCACGTGGCTGATCATGCACTGATCACGTGGCTGATCATGCACTGATCACGTGACTGATCATGCACTGATCACGTGGCTATCATGCACTGATCACGTGGCTGATCATGCACTGATCACGTAGCTACCATGTACTGATCACGTGACTGATCATGCACTGATCACGTGACTGATCATGCACTGATCACGTGGCTATCATGCACTGATCACGTGACTGATCATGCACTGATCACGTCTGATCATGCACTGATCACGTGACTGATCATGCACTGATCACGTGGATGATCATGCACTGATCACGTGACTGATCATGCACTGATCACGTGGCTGATCATGCACTGATCACGTGACTGATCATGCACTGATCACGTGGCTATCATGCACTGATCACGTGGCTGATCATGCACTGATCACGTGACTGATCATGCACTGATCACGTGGCTGATCATGCACTGATCACGTGACTGATCATGCACTGATCACGTGGCTGATCATGCACTGATCACGTGGCTGATCATGCACTGATCACGTGACTGATCATGCACTGATCACGTGACTGATCATGCACTGATCAGTGGCTATCATGCACTGATCACGTGGCTGATCATGCACTGATCACGTGACTGATCATGCACTGATCACGTGGCTATCATGCACTGATCACGTGGCTATCATGCACTGATCACGTGGCTGATCATGCACTGATCACGTGACTGATCATGCACTGATCACGTGATATCATGCACTGATCACGTGACTGATCATGCACTGATCACGTGGCTGATCATGCACTGATCACGTGACTGATCATGCACTGATCACGTGGCTGATCATGCACTGATCACGTGACTGATCATGCACTGATCACGTCTATATCATGCACTGATCACGTGACTGATCATGCACTGATCACGTGGCTGATCATGCACTGATCACGTGACTGATCATGCACTGATCACGTGGCTATCATGCACTGATCACGTGGCTGATCATGCAATGATCACGTAGCTACCATGCACTGGTCACGTGACTGATCATGCACTGATCACGTAATTGATCATGCACTGATCACGTGGCTGATCATGCACTGATCACGTGGCTGATCATGCACTGATCACGTGACTGATCATGCACTGATCACGTGACTGATCATGCACTGATCACGTGGCTATCATGCACTGATCACGTGGCTGATCATGCACTGATCACGCAGCTGATCATGCACTGATCACGTGACTGATCATGCACTGATCACGTGGCTATCATGCACTGATCACGTGGCTGATCATGCACTGATCACGTAGCTATCATGCACTGATCACGTGACTGATCATGCACTGATCACGTGACTGATCATGCACTGATCACGTGGCTATCATGCACTGATCACGTGGCTATCATGCACTGATCACGTGGCTGATCATGCACTGATCACGCAGCTATCATGCACTGATCACGTGACTGATCATGCACTGATCACGTGGCTGATCATGCACTGATCACGTGACTGATCATGCACTGATCACGTGACTGATCATGCACTGATCACGTGGATATCATGCACTGATCACGTGGCTGATCATACACTGATCACGTGTCTGATCATGCACTGATCACGTGGCTGATCATACACTGATCACGTAACTGATCATGCACTGATCACGTGGCTATCATGCACTGATCACGTGGCTGATCATGCACTGATCACGTGGCTGATCACACACTGTCACGTGACTGATCATGCACTGATCACGTGGCACTCATGCACTGATCACGTGGCTGATCATACTGATCACGTAACTGATCATGCACTGATCACGTGGCTATCATGCACTGATCACGTGGCTGATCATGCAATGATCACGTGACTACCATATACTGGTCACGTGACTGATCATGCACTGATCACGTAAATGATCATGCACTGATCAGTGACTGATCATGCACTGATCACGTGACTGATCATGCACTGATCACGTGGCTATCATGCACTGCTCACGTGGCTGATCATGCACTGATCACGTAATTAATCATGCACTGATCACGTGACTGATCATGCACTGATCACGTGGCTGATCATACACTGATCACGTGACTGATCATGCACTGATCACGTGGATATCATGCACTGATCACGTGGCTGATCATACACTGATCACGTGTCTGATCATGCACTGATCACGTGGCTGATCATGCACTGATCACGTAACTGATCATGCACTGATCACGTGGCTATCATGCACTGATCACGTGGCTGATCATGCACTGATCACGTGGCTGATCACACACTGTCACGTGACTGATCATGCACTGATCACGTGGCATCATGCACTGATCACGTGGCTGATCATGCACTGATCACGCAGCTATCATGCACTGATCACGTGACTGATCATGCACTGATCACGTGATTGATCATGCACTGATCACGTGGCTGATCATGCACTGATCACGTGACTGATCATGCACTGATCACGTGACTGATCATGCACTGATCACGTGGCTATCATGCACTGATCACGTGGCTGATCATGCACTGATCACGCAGCTACATGTACTGTCACGTGACTGATCATGCACTGATCACGTAATTGATCATGCACTGATCACGTGGCTGATCATGCACTGATCACGTGACTGATCATGCACTGATCACGTGACTGATCATGCACTGATCACGTGGCTATCATGCACTGATCACGTGGCTGATCATGCACTGATCACGCAGCTACCATGCACTGATCACGTGACTGATCATGCACTGATCACGTAATTGATCATGCACTGATCACGTGGCTGATCATGCACTGATCACGTGACTGATCATGCACTGATCACGTGGCTATCATGCACTGATCACGTGGCTGATCATGCACTGATCACGTAGCTACCATGTACTGTCACGTGACTGATCATGCACTGATCACGTGACTGATCATGCACTGATCACGTGGCTATCATGCACTGACACGTGGCTGATCATGCACTGATCACGTCTAATCATGCACTGATCACGTGACTGATCATGCACTGATCACGTGGATGATCATGCACTGATCACGTGACTGATCATGCACTGATCACGTGGCTGATCATGCACTGATCACGTGACTGATCATGCACTGATCACGTGGCTATCATGCACTGATCACGTGGCTGATCATGCACTGATCACGGGACTGATCATGCACTGATCACGTGGCTGATCATGCACTGATCACGTGACTGATCATGCACTGATCACGTGGCTGATCATGCACTGATCACGTGGCTGATCATGCACTGATCACGTGACTGATCATGCACTGATCACGTGACTGATCATGCACTGATCAGTGGCTATCATGCACTGATCACGTGGCTGATCATGCACTGATCACGTGACTGATCATGCACTGATCACTGGCTATCATGCACTGATCACGTGGCTATCATGCACTGATCACGTGGCTGATCATGCACTGATCACGTGACTGATCATGCACTGATCACGTCTATATCATGCACTGATCACATGACTGATCATGCACTGATCACGTGGATGATCATGCACTGATCACGTGACTGATCATGCACTGATCACGTGGCTATCATGCACTGATCACGTGGCTGATCATGCACTGATCACGTAGCTACCATGCACTGGTCACGTGACTGATCATGCACTGATCACGTGATTGATCATGCACTGATCACGTGGCTGATCATGCACTGATCACGTGGCTGATCATGCACTGATCACGTGACTGATCATGCACTGATCACGTGTCTGATCATACACTGATCACGTAACTGATCATGCACTGATCACGTGGCTATCATGCACTGATCACGTGGCTGAACATGCACTGTTCACGTGGCTGATCACACACCTGTCACGTGACTGATCATGCACTGATCACGTGGCACTCATGCACTGATCACGTGGCTGATCATACTCTGCTCACGTAACTGATCATGCACACATCACGTGGCTATCATGCACTGCTCACGTGGCTGATCATGCAATGATCACGTAGCTACCATATACTGGTCACGTGACTGATCATGCACAGATCACGTAAATGATCATGCACTGTTCAGTGACTGATCATGTACTGATCACGTGACTGATCATGCACTGATCACGTGGCTATCATGCACTGCTCACGTGGCTGATCATGCAATGATCACGTAGCAACCATGTACTGGTCACGTGACTGATCATGCACTGATCACGTAATTGATCATGCACTGATCACGTGACTCATCATGCACTGATCACGTGGCTGATCATGCACTGATCACGTGGCTATCATGCACTGATCACGTGGCTATCATGCACTGATCACGTGGATATCATGCACTGATCACGTGGCTGATCACACACGTATCACGTGACTGATCATGCACTGATCACGTGGCTATCATGCACTGATCACGTGGCTGATCATGCACTGATCACGTGGCTGATCATGCACTGATCACGTGACTGATCATGCACTGATCACGTGACTGATCATGCACTGATCACGTGGCTATCATGCACTGATCACGTGGCTGATCATGCAATGATCACGCAGCTACATGTACTGGTCACGTGACTGATCATGCACTGATCACGTAATTGATCATGCACTGATCACGTGGCTGATCATGCACTGATCACGTGACTGATCATGCACTGATCACGTGACTGATCATGCACTGATCACGTGGCTATCATGCACTGATCACGTGGCTGATCATGCACTGATCACGCAGCTACCATGCACTGATCACGTGACTGATCATGCACTGATCACGTAACTGATCATGCACTGATCACGTGGCTGATCATGCACTGATCACGTGACTGATCATGCACTGATCACGTGGCTATCATGCACTGATCACGTGGCTGATCATGCACTGATCACGTAGCTACCATGTACTGGTCACGTGAATGATCATGCACTGATCACGTGACTGATCATGCACTGATCACGTGGCTATCATGCACTGATCACGTGACTGATCATGCACTGATCATGTCTAATCATGCACTGATCACATGACTGCCCATGCACTGATCACGTGGATGATCATACACTGATCACGTGACAGATCATGCACTGATCACGTGGCTGATCATGCACTGATCACGTGACTGATCATGCACTGATCACGTGGCTATCATGCACTGATCACGTGGCTGATCATGCACTGATCACGGGACTGATCATGCACTGATCACGTGGCTGATCATGCACTGATCACGTAATTGATCATGCACTGATCACGTGGCTGATCATGCACTGATCACGTGGCTGATCATGCACTGATCACGTGACTGATCATGCACTGATCACGTGACTGATCATGCACTGATCAGTGGCTATCATGCACTGATCACGTGGCTGATCATGCACTGATCACGTGACTGATCATGCACTGATCACTGGCTATCATGCACTGATCACGTGGCTATCATGCACTGATCACGTGGCTGATCATGCACTGATCACGTGACTGATCATGCACTGATCACGTCTATATCATGCACTGATCACGTGACTGATCATGCACTGATCACGTGGATGATCATGCACTGATCACGTGACTGATCATGCACTGATCACGTGGCTATCATGCACTGATCACGTGGCTGATCATGCAATGATCACGTAGCTACCATGTACTGGTCACGTGACTGATCATGCACTGATCACGTAATTGATCATGCACTGATCACGTGGCTGATCATGCACTGATCACGTGGCTGATCATGCACTGATCACGTGACTGATCATGCACTGATCACGTGACTGATCATGCACTGATCACGTGGCTATCATGCACTGATCACGTGGCTGATCATGCACTGATCACGCAGCTATCATGCACTGATCACGTGACTGATCATGCACTGATCACGTGGCTATCATGCACTGATCACGTGGCTGATCATGCACTGATCACGTAGCTATCATGCACTGATCACGTGACTGATCATGCACTGATCACGTGACTGATCATGCACTGATCACGTGGCTATCATGCACTGATCACGTGGCTATCATGCACTGATCACGTGGCTGATCATGCACTGATCACGCAGCTATCATGCACTGATCACGTGACTGATCATGCACTGATCACGTGGCTGATCATGCACTGATCACGTGACTGATCATGCACTGATCACGTGACTGATCATGCACTGATCACGTGGATATCATGCACTGATCACGTGGCTGATCATACACTGATCACGTGTCTGATCATGCACTGATCACGTGGCTGATCATACACTGATCACGTAACTGATCATGCACTGATCACGTGGCTATCATGCACTGATCACGTGGCTGATCATGCACTGATCACGTGGCTGATCACACACTGTCACGTGACTGATCATGCACTGATCACGTGGCACTCATGCACTGATCACGTGGCTGATCATACTCTGCTCACGTAACTGATCATGCACACATCACGTGGCTATCATGCACTGCTCACGTGGCTGATCATGCAATGATCACGTGACTACCATATACTGGTCACGTGACTGATCATGCACAGATCACGTAAATGATCATGCACTGATCACGTGACTGATCATGCACTGATCACGTGACTGATCATGCACTGATCACGTGGCTATCATGCACTGCTCACGTGGCTGATCATGCAATGATCACGTAGCATCCATGTACTGGTCACGTGACTGATCATGCACTGATCACGTAATTGATCATGCACTGATCACGTGACTCATCATGCACTGATCACGTGGCTGATCACACACTGATCACGTGACTGATCATGCACTGATCACGTGGCTATCATGCACTGATCACGTGGCTGATCATGCACTGATCACGTGTCTGATCATGCACTGATCACGTGGCTGATCATACACTGATCACGTAACTGATCATGCACTGATCACGTGGCTATCATGCACTGATCACGTGGCTGATCATGCACTGATCACGTGGCTGATCACACACTGATCACGTGACTGATCATGCACTGATCACGTGGCACTCATGCACTGATCACGTGGCTGATCATGCACTGATCACGCAGCTATCATGCACTGATCACGTGACTGATCATGCACTGATCACGTAACTGATCATGCACTGATCACGTGGCTGATCATGCACTGATCACGTGACTGATCATGCACTGATCACGTGACTGATCATGCACTGATCACGTGGCTATCATGCACTGATCACGTGGCTGATCATGCACTGATCACGTGACTGATCATGCACTGATCACGTGGCTATCATGCACTGATCACGTGGCTGATCATGCACTGATCACGTGACTGATCATGCACTGATCACTGGCTATCATGCACTGATCACGTGGCTATCATGCACTGATCACGTGGCTGATCATGCACTGATCACGTGACTGATCATGCACTGATCACGTCTATATCATGCACTGATCACGTGACTGATCATGCACTGATCACGTGGATGATCATGCACTGATCACGTGACTGATCATGCACTGATCACGTGGCTATCATGCACTGATCACGTGGCTGATCATGCACTGATCACGTAGCTATCATGTACTGATCACGTGACTGATCATGCACTGATCACGTAATTGATCATGCACTGATCACGTGGCTGATCATGCACTGATCACGTGGCTGATCATGCACTGATCACGTGACTGATCATGCACTGATCACGTGACTGATCATGCACTGATCACGTGGCTATCATGCACTGATCACGTGGCTGATCATGCACTGATCACGTGGCTATCATGCACTGATCACGTGACTGATCATGCACTGATCACGTGGCTATCATGCACTGATCACGTGGCTGATCATGCACTGATCACGTAGCTATCATGCACTGATCACGTGACTGATCATGCACTGATCACGTGACTGATCATGCACTGATCACGTGGCTATCATGCACTGATCACGTGGCTATCATGCACTGATCACGTGGCTGATCATGCACTGATCACGCAGCTATCATGCACTGATCACGTGACTGATCATGCACTGATCACGTGGCTGATCATGCACTGATCACGTGACTGATCATGCACTGATCACGTGACTGATCATGCACTGATCACGTGGATATCATGCACTGATCACGTGGCTGATCATACACTGATCACGTGTCTGACCATGCACTGATCACGTGGCTGATCATACACTGATCACGTAACTGATCATGCACTGATCACGTGGCTATCATGCACTGATCACGTGGCTGAACATGCACTGTTCACGTGGCTGATCACACACTGTCACGTGACTGATCATGCACTGATCACGTGGCACTCATGCACTGATCACGTGGCTGATCATACTGCTCACGTAACTGATCATGCACACATCACGTGGCTATCATGCACTGATCACGTGGCTGATCATGCAATGATCACGTGACTACCATATACTGGTCACGTGACTGATCATGCACTGATCACGTAAATGATCATGCACTGTTCACGTGACTGATCATGTACTGATCACGTGACTGATCATGCACTGATCACGTGGCTATCATGCACTGCTCACGTGGCTGATCATGCAATGATCACGTAGCATCCATGTACTGGTCACGTGACTGATCATGCACTGATCACGTAATTGATCATGCACTGATCACGTGGCTCATCATGCACTGATCACGTGGCTGATCACACACTATCACGTGACTGATCATGCACTGATCACGTGGCTATCATGCACTGATCACGTGGCTGATCATGCACTGATCACGTGGCTGATCATGCACTGATCACGTGGCTGATCATGCACTGATCACGTGACTGATCATGCACTGATCACGTGGCTATCATGCACTGATCACGTGGCTGATCATGCACTGATCACGTGGCTGATCATGCACTGATCACGTGACTGATCATGCACTGATCACGTGGCATCATGCACTGATCACGTGGCTGATCATGCACTGATCACGCAGCTATCATGCACTGATCACGTGACTGATCATGCACTGATCACGTGGCTGATCATGCACTGATCACGTGGCTGATCATGCACTGATCACGTGACTGATCATGCACTGATCACGTGACTGATCATGCACTGATCACGTGGCTATCATGCACTGATCACGTGGCTGATCATGCACTGATCACGTGCCTGATCATGCACTGATCACATGACTGATCATGCACTGATCACGTGACTGATCATGCACTGATCACGTGGCTATCATGCACTACTCACGTGGCTGATCATGCAATGATCATGTAGCTACCATGTACTGGTCACGTGACTGATCATACACCCATCAGGTGACTGATCATGCACTGATCACGTGGCTATCATGCACTGATCACGTGACTGATCATGCACTGATCACGTGCCTGATCATGCACTGATCACGTGACTAATCATGCACTGATCACGTGCAATCATGCACTGATCACGTGGCTGATCATGCACTGATCACGTGGCTATCATGCACTGATCACGTGGCTGATCATGCACTGATACCGTGACTGAGCATGGACTGATCACATGACTATCATGTAGTGATCACGTGACTTAATGGCGCTGATCATGTGACTGATCATGCGCTGATCATGTTTGCTATCATACACTGATCATGTGCCTCTGGAGGCAATAAACAAAGAGCTGAGTAGGCACGAATCAAACAGTCAGCAGGCAATAATCATGGAACTCAGCTGTGAGGAATCATGCTGCTCAGCTGGCAATAATCAAGCAGCTGAGCAGGCAGGAATTACGCAGCACAGCTGGCAATTGTCAAGCAGATGACAGGCAGGAATCGTGCAGCTCAGCTGGCAATTGTCAAGCAGATGAGCAGACAGTAATCACGCAGCTCAGCAGGCCCTGATCACGTGACTGAGCATGCACTGTTCACGTGGCTGATCATACACTGATCACGTGAATGATCATGCACTGATCACGTGGCTATCATGCACTGATCACGTGGCTGATCATGCACTGATCACGTGTTGCATGCACTGATCACGTGGCTGATCATGCACTGATCACGTGGCTGATCATGCACTGATCACGTGGCTGATCATGCACTGATCACGTGGCTGATCATGCACTGATCACGTGACTGATCATGCACTGATCACGTCTATATCATGCACTGATCACGTGACTGATCATGCACTGATCACGTGGCTGATCATGCACTGATCACGTGACTGATCATGCACTGATCACGTGGCTGATCATGCACTGATCACGTGACTGATCATGCACTGATCACGTCTATATCATGCACTGATCACGTGACTGATCATGCACTGATCACGTGGATGATCATGCACTGATCACGTGACTGATCATGCACTGATCACGTGGCTATCATGCACTGCTCACGTGGCTGATCATGCAATGATCACGTAGCTACCATGTACTGGTCACGTGACTGATCATGCACTGATCACGTAATTGATCATGCACTGATCACGTGGCTGATCATGCACTGATCACGTGGCTGATCATGCACTGATCACGTGACTGATCATGCACTGATCACGTGACTGATCATGCACTGATCACGTGGCTATCATGCACTGATCACGTGGCTGATCATGCACTGATCACGTGGCTGATCATGCACTGATCACGTGACTGATCATGCACTGATCACGTGGCTATCATGCACTGATCACGTGGCTGATCATGCACTGATCACGTAACTATCATGCACTGATCACGTGACTGATCATGCACTGATCACGTGACTGATCATGCACTGATCACGTGGCTATCATGCACTGATCACGTGGCTATCATGCACTGATCACGTGGCTGATCATGCACTGATCACGCAGCTATCATGCACTGATCACGTGACTGATCATGCACTGATCACGTGGCTGATCATGCACTGATCACGTGACTGATCATGCACTGATCACGTGACTGATCATGCACTGATCACGTGGATATCATGCACTGATCACGTGGCTGATCATGCACTGATCACGTGTCTGATCATGCACTGATCACGTGGCTGATCATGCACTGATCACGTAACTGATCATGCACTGATCACGTGGCTATCATGCACTGATCACGTGGCTGATCATGCACTGATCACGTGGCTGATCACACACTGTCACGTGACTGATCATGCACTGATCACGTGGCACTCATGCACTGATCACGTGGCTGATCATACACTGATCACGTAACTGATCATGCACTGATCACGTGGCTATCATGCACTGATCACGTGGCTGATCATGCACTGATCACGTGACTACCATATACTGGTCACGTGACTGATCATGCACTGATCACGTAAATGATCATGCACTGATCAGTGACTGATCATGCACTGATCACGTGACTGATCATGCACTGATCACGTGGCTATCATGCACTGATCACGTGGCTGATCATGCACTGATCACGTAATTGATCATGCACTGATCACGTGACTGATCATGCACTGATCACGTGGCTGATCATACACTGATCACGTGACTGATCATGCACTGATCACGTGGATATCATGCACTGATCACGTGGCTGATCATGCACTGATCACGTGTCTGATCATGCACTGATCACGTGGCTGATCATGCACTGATCACGTGACTGATCATGCACTGATCACGTGGCTATCATGCACTGATCACGTGGCTGATCATGCACTGATCACGTGGCTGATCATGCACTGTCACGTGACTGATCATGCACTGATCACGTGGCATCATGCACTGATCACGTGGCTGATCATGCACTGATCACGCAGCTATCATGCACTGATCACGTGACTGATCATGCACTGATCACGTAATTGATCATGCACTGATCACGTGGCTGATCATGCACTGATCACGTGACTGATCATGCACTGATCACGTGACTGATCATGCACTGATCACGTGGCTATCATGCACTGATCACGTGGCTGATCATGCACTGATCACGCAGCTACATGCACTGTCACGGGACTGATCATGCACTGATCACGTAATTGATCATGCACTGATCACGTGGCTGATCATGCACTGATCACGTGACTGATCATGCACTGATCACGTGACTGATCATGCACTGATCACGTGGCTATCATGCACTGATCACGTGGCTGATCATGCACTGATCACGCAGCTATCATGCACTGATCACGTGACTGATCATGCACTGATCACGTAACTGATCATGCACTGATCACGTGGCTGATCATGCACTGATCACGTGACTGATCATGCACTGATCACGTGGCTATCATGCACTGATCACGTGGCTGATCATGCACTGATCACGTAGCTACCATGTACTGGTCACGTGACTGATCATGCACTGATCACGTGACTGATCATGCACTGATCACGTGGCTATCATGCACTGACACGTGGACTGATCATGCACTGATCACGTCTGATCATGCACTGATCACGTGACTGATCATGCACTGATCACGTGGATGATCATGCACTGATCACGTGACTGATCATGCACTGATCACGTGGCTGATCATGCACTGATCACGTGACTGATCATGCACTGATCACGTGGCTATCATGCACTGATCACGTGGCTGATCATGCACTGATCACGGGACTGATCATGCACTGATCACGTGGCTGATCATGCACTGATCACGTGACTGATCATGCACTGATCACGTGGCTGATCATGCACTGATCACGTGGCTGATCATGCACTGATCACGTGACTGATCATGCACTGATCACGTGACTGATCATGCACTGATCAGTGGCTATCATGCACTGATCACGTGGCTGATCATGCACTGATCACGTGACTGATCATGCACTGATCACTGGCTATCATGCACTGATCACGTGGCTATCATGCACTGATCACGTGGCTGATCATGCACTGATCACGTGACTGATCATGCACTGATCACGTCTATATCATGCACTGATCACATGACTGATCATGCACTGATCACGTGGATGATCATGCACTGATCACGTGACTGATCATGCACTGATCACGTGGCTATCATGCACTGATCACGTGGCTGATCATGCAATGATCACGTAGCTACCATGCACTGGTCACGTGACTGATCATGCACTGATCACGTGATTGATCATGCACTGATCACGTGGCTGATCATGCACTGATCACGTGGCTGATCATGCACTGATCACGTGACTGATCATGCACTGATCACGTGGCTGATCATACACTGATCACGTAACTGATCATGCACTGATCACGTGGCTATCATGCACTGATCACGTGGCTGATCATGCACTGATCACGTGGCTGATCACACACCTGTCACGTGACTGATCATGCACTGATCACGTGGCACTCATGCACTGATCACGTGGCTGATCATACACTGCTCACGTAACTGATCATGCACACATCACGTGGCTATCATGCACTGCTCACGTGGCTGATCATGCAATGATCACGTAGCTACCATATACTGGTCACGTGACTGATCATGCACAGATCACGTAAATGATCATGCACTGTTCACGTGACTGATCATGCACTGATCACGTGACTGATCATGCACTGATCACGTGGCTATCATGCACTGCTCACGTGGCTGATCATGCAATGATCACGTAGCAACCATGTACTGGTCACGTGACTGATCATGCACTGATCACGTAATTGATCATGCACTGATCACGTGGCTCATCATGCACTGATCACGTGGCTGATCATGCACTGATCACGTGGCTATCATGCACTGATCACGTGGCTATCATGCACTGATCACGTGGATATCATGCACTGATCACGTGGCTGATCACACACGATCACGTGACTGATCATGCACTGATCACGTGGCTATCATGCACTGATCACGTGGCTGATCATGCACTGATCACGTGGCTGATCATGCACTGATCACGTGACTGATCATGCACTGATCACGTGACTGATCATGCACTGATCACGTGGCTATCATGCACTGATCACGTGGCTGATCATGCACTGATCACGTAGCTACATGTACTGGTCACGTGACTGATCATGCACTGATCACGTGATTGATCATGCACTGATCACGTGGCTGATCATGCACTGATCACGTGACTGATCATGCACTGATCACGTGACTGATCATGCACTGATCACGTGGCTATCATGCACTGATCACGTGGCTGATCATGCACTGATCACGCAGCTATCATGCACTGATCACGTGACTGATCATGCACTGATCACGTAACTGATCATGCACTGATCACGTGGCTGATCATGCACTGATCACGTGACTGATCATGCACTGATCACGTGGCTATCATGCACTGATCACGTGGCTGATCATGCACTGATCACGTAGCTACCATGTACTGGTCACGTGACTGATCATGCACTGATCACGTGACTGATCATGCACTGATCACGTGGCTATCATGCACTGATCACGTGGCTGATCATGCACTGATCACGTAGCTATCATGCACTGATCACGTGACTGATCATGCACTGATCACGTAATTGATCATGCACTGATCACGTGGCTGATCATGCACTGATCACGTGGCTGATCATGCACTGATCACGTGACTGATCATGCACTGATCACGTGACTGATCATGCACTGATCACGTGGCTATCATGCACTGATCACGTGGCTGATCATGCACTGATCACGTGGCTGATCATGCACTGATCACGTGACTGATCATGCACTGATCACGTGGCTATCATGCACTGATCACGTGGCTGATCATGCACTGATCACGTAGCTATCATGCACTGATCACGTGACTGATCATGCACTGATCACGTGACTGATCATGCACTGATCACGTGGCTATCATGCACTGATCACGTGGCTATCATGCACTGATCACGTGGCTGATCATGCACTGATCACGCAGCTATCATGCACTGATCACGTGACTGATCATGCACTGATCACGTGGCTGATCATGCACTGATCACGTGACTGATCATGCACTGATCACGTGACTGATCATGCACTGATCACGTGGATATCATGCACTGATCACGTGGCTGATCATACACTGATCACGTGTCTGACCATGCACTGATCACGTGGCTGATCATGCACTGATCACGTAACTGATCATGCACTGATCACGTGGCTATCATGCACTGATCACGTGGCTGATCATGCACTGATCACGTGGCTGATCACACACCTGTCACGTGACTGATCATGCACTGATCACGTGGCACTCATGCACTGATCACGTGGCTGATCATACACTGCTCACGTAACTGATCATGCACTGATCACGTGGCTATCATGCACTGCTCACGTGGCTGATCATGCAATGTTCACGTGACTACCATATACTGGTCACGTGACTGATCATGCACAGATCACGTAAATGATCATGCACTGATCACGTGACTGATCATGCACTGATCACGTGACTGATCATGCACTGATCACGTGGCTATCATGCACTGCTCACGTGGCTGATCATGCAATGATCACGTAGCATCCATGTACTGGTCACGTGACTGATCATGCACTGATCACGTAATTGATCATGCACTGATCACGTGACTCATCATGCACTGATCACGTGGCTGATCACACACTGTCACGTGACTGATCATGCACTGATCACGTGGCTATCATGCACTGATCACGTGGCTGATCATGCACTGATCACGTGTCTGATCATGCACTGATCACGTGGCTGATCATACACTGATCACGTGACTGATCATGCACTGATCACGTGGCTATCATGCACTGATCACGTGGCTGATCATGCACTGATCACGTGGCTGATCACACACTGTCACGTGACTGATCATGCACTGATCACGTGGCATCATGCACTGATCACGTGGCTGATCATGCACTGATCACGCAGCTATCATGCACTGATCACGTGACTGATCATGCACTGATCACGTAACTGATCATGCACTGATCACGTGGCTGATCATGCACTGATCACGTGACTGATCATGCACTGATCACGTGACTGATCATGCACTGATCACGTGGCTATCATGCACTGATCACGTGGCTGATCATGCACTGATCACGTGACTGATCATGCACTGATCACGTGGCTATCATGCACTGATCACGTGGCTGATCATGCACTGATCACGTGACTGATCATGCACTGATCACTGGCTATCATGCACTGATTACGTGGCTATCATGCACTGATCACGTGGCTGATCATGCACTGATCACGTGACTGATCATGCACTGATCACGTCTATATCATGCACTGATCACGTGACTGATCATGCACTGATCACGTGGATGATCATACACTGATCACGTGACTGATCATGCACTGATCACGTGGCTATCATGCACTGATCACGTGGCTGATCATGCACTGATCACGTAGCTACCATGCACTGATCACGTGACTGATCATGCACTGATCACGTAATTGATCATGCACTGATCACGTGGCTGATCATGCACTGATCACGTGGCTGATCATGCACTGATCACGTGACTGATCATGCACTGATCACGTGACTGATCATGCACTGATCACGTGGCTATCATGCACTGATCACGTGGCTGATCATGCACTGATCACGTGGCTGATCATGCACTGATCACGTGACTGATCATGCACTGATCACGTGGCTATCATGCACTGATCACGTGGCTGATCATGCACTGATCACGTAGCTACCATGCACTGATCACGTGACTGATCATGCACTGATCACGTGACTGATCATGCACTGATCACGTGGCTATCATGCACTGATCACGTGGCTATCATGCACTGATCACGTGGCTGATCATGCACTGATCACGCAGCTATCATGCACTGGTCACGTGACTGATCATGCACTGATCACGTGGCTGATCATGCACTGATCACGTGACTGATCATGCACTGATCACGTGACTGATCATGCACTGATCACGTGGATATCATGCACTGATCACGTGGCTGATCATACACTGATCACGTGTCTGACCATGCACTGATCACGTGGCTGATCATACACTGATCACGTAACTGATCATGCACTGATCACGTGGCTATCATGCACTGATCACGTGGCTGATCATGCACTGATCACGTGGCTGATCACACACCTGTCACGTGACTGATCATGCACTGATCACGTGGCACTCATGCACTGATCACGTGGCTGATCATACTCTGCTCTCGTAACTGATCATGCACACATCATGTGGCTATCATGCACTGCTCACGTGGCTGATCATGCAATGTTCACGTGACTACCATATACTGGTCACGTGACTGATCATGCACTGATCACGTAAATGATCATGCACTGTTCACGTGACTGATCATGCACTGATCACGTGACTGATCATGCACTGATCACGTGGCTATCATGCACTGCTCACGTGGCTGATCATGCACTGATCACGTAGCATCCATGTACTGGTCACGTGACTGATCATGCACTGATCACGTAATTGATCATGCACTGATCACGTGGCTCATCATGCACTGATCACGTGGCTGATCACACACTATCACGTGACTGATCATGCACTGATCACGTGGCTATCATGCACTGATCACGTGGCTGATCATGCACTGATCACGTGGCTGATCATGCACTGATCACGTGGCTGATCATGCACTGATCACGTGACTGATCATGCACTGATCACGTGGCTATCATGCACTGATCACGTGGCTGATCATGCACTGATCACGTGGCTGATCATGCACTGATCACGTGACTGATCATGCACTGATCACGTGGCATCATGCACTGATCACGTGGCTGATCATGCACTGATCACGCAGCTATCATGCACTGGTCACGTGACTGATCATGCACTGATCACGTGGCTGATCATGCACTGATCACGTGGCTGATCATGCACTGATCACGTGACTGATCATGCACTGATCACGTGACTGATCATGCACTGATCACGTGGCTATCATGCACTGATCACGTGGCTGATCATGCACTGATCACGTGCCTGATCATGCACTGATCACATGACTGATCATGCACTGATCACGTGACTGATCATGCACTGATCACGTGGCTATCATGCACTACTCACGTGGCTGATCATGCAATGATCATGTAGCTACCATGTACTGGTCACGTGACTGATCATACACCCATCAGGTGACTGATCATGCACTGATCACGTGGCTATCATGCACTGATCACGTGCCTGATCATGCACTGATCACCTGCCTGATCATGCACTGATCACGTGACTGATCATGCACTGATCACGTAGCAATCATGCACTGATCACGTGGCTGATCATGCACTGATCACGTGGCTATCATGCACTGATCACGTGGCTGATCATGCACTGATACCGTGACTGAGCATGGACTGATCACATGACTATCATGTAGTGATCACGTGACTTAATGGCGCTGATCATGTGACTGATCATGCGCTGATCATGTTTGCTATCATACACTGATCATGTGCCTCTGGAGGCAATTAACAAAGAGCTGAGTAGGCACGAATCAAACAGTCAGCAGGCAATAATCATGGAACTCAGCTGTGAGGAATCATGCTGCTCAGCTGGCAATAATCAAGCAGCTGAGCAGGCAGGAATTACAGAGCACAGCTGGCAATTGTCAAGCAGATGACAGGCAGGAATCGTGCAGCTCAGCTGCCAATTGTCAAGCAGATGAGCAGACAGTAATCACGCAGCTCAGCAGGCCCTGAACACGTGACTGAGCATGCACTGTTCACGTGGCTGATCATACACTGATCACGTGAATGATCATGCACTGATCACGTGGCTATCATGCACTGATCACGTGGCTGATCATGCACTGATCACGTATTGTATGCACTGATCACGTGGCTGATCATGCACTGATCACGTGGCTGATCATGCACTGATCACGTGGCTGATCATGCACTGATCACGTGGCTGATCATGCACTGATCACGTGACTGATCATGCACTGATCACGTCTATATCATGCACTGATCACGTGACTGATCATGCACTGATCACGTGGCTGATCATGCACTGATCACGTGACTGATCATGCACTGATCACGTGGCTGATCATGCACTGATCACGTGACTGATCATGCACTGATCACGTCTATATCATGCACTGATCACGTGACTGATCATGCACTGATCACGTGGATGATCATGCACTGATCACGTGACTGATCATGCACTGATCACGTGGCTATCATGCACTGCTCACGTGGCTGATCATGCAATGATCACGTAGCTACCATGTACTGGTCACGTGACTGATCATGCACTGATCACGTAATTGATCATGCACTGATCACGTGGCTGATCATGCACTGATCACGTGGCTGATCATGCACTGATCACGTGACTGATCATGCACTGATCACGTGACTGATCATGCACTGATCACGTGGCTATCATGCACTGATCACGTGGCTGATCATGCACTGATCACGTGGCTGATCATGCACTGATCACGTGACTGATCATGCACTGATCACGTGGCTATCATGCACTGATCACGTGGCTGATCATGCACTGATCACGTAACTATCATGCACTGATCACGTGACTGATCATGCACTGATCACGTGACTGATCATGCACTGATCACGTGGCTATCATGCACTGATCACGTGGCTATCATGCACTGATCACGTGGCTGATCATGCACTGATCACGCAGCTATCATGCACTGGTCACGTGACTGATCATGCACTGATCACGTGGCTGATCATGCACTGATCACGTGACTGATCATGCACTGATCACGTGACTGATCATGCACTGATCACGTGGATATCATGCACTGATCACGTGGCTGATCATGCACTGATCACGTGTCTGATCATGCACTGATCACGTGGCTGATCATGCACTGATCACGTGACTGATCATGCACTGATCACGTGGCTATCATGCACTGATCACGTGGCTGATCATGCACTGATCACGTGGCTGATCACACACTGTCACGTGACTGATCATGCACTGATCACGTGGCACTCATGCACTGATCACGTGGCTGATCATACACTGATCACGTAACTGATCATGCACTGATCACGTGGCTATCATGCACTGATCACGTGGCTGATCATGCAATGATCACGTGACTACCATATACTGGTCACGTGACTGATCATGCACTGATCACGTAAATGATCATGCACTGATCAGTGACTGATCATGCACTGATCACGTGACTGATCATGCACTGATCACGTGGCTATCATGCACTGATCACGTGGCTGATCATGCACTGATCACGTAATTGATCATGCACTGATCACGTGACTGATCATGCACTGATCACGTGGCTGATCATACACTGATCACGTGACTGATCATGCACTGATCACGTGGATATCATGCACTGATCACGTGGCTGATCATGCACTGATCACGTGTCTGATCATGCACTGATCACGTGGCTGATCATGCACTGATCACGTAACTGATCATGCACTGATCACGTGGCTATCATGCACTGATCACGTGGCTGATCATGCACTGATCACGTGGCTGATCACACACCTGTCACGTGACTGATCATGCACTGATCACGTGGCATCATGCACTGATCACGTGGCTGATCATGCACTGATCACGCAGCTATCATGCACTGGTCACGTGACTGATCATGCACTGATCACGTGATTGATCATGCACTGATCACGTGGCTGATCATGCACTGATCACGTGACTGATCATGCACTGATCACGTGACTGATCATGCACTGATCACGTGGCTATCATGCACTGATCACGTGGCTGATCATGCACTGATCACGCAGCTACATGTACTGTCACGGACTGATCATGCACTGATCACGTAATTGATCATGCACTGATCACGTGGCTGATCATGCACTGATCACGTGACTGATCATGCACTGATCACGTGACTGATCATGCACTGATCACGTGGCTATCATGCACTGATCACGTGGCTGATCATGCACTGATCACGCAGCTATCATGCACTGATCACGTGACTGATCATGCACTGATCACGTAATTGATCATGCACTGATCACGTGGCTGATCATGCACTGATCACGTGACTGATCATGCACTGATCACGTGGCTATCATGCACTGATCACGTGGCTGATCATGCACTGATCACGTAGCTACCATGTACTGGTCACGTGACTGATCATGCACTGATCACGTGACTGATCATGCACTGATCACGTGGCTATCATGCACTGATCGTGGACTGATCATGCACTGATCACGTCTGATCATGCACTGATCACATGACTGATCATGCACTGATCACGTGGATGATCATGCACTGATCACGTGACTGATCATGCACTGATCACGTGGCTGATCATGCACTGATCACGTGACTGATCATGCACTGATCACGTGGCTATCATGCACTGATCACGTGGCTGATCATGCACTGATCACGGACTGATCATGCACTGATCACGTGGCTGATCATGCACTGATCACGTGACTGATCATGCACTGATCACGTGGCTGATCATGCACTGATCACGTGGCTGATCATGCACTGATCACGTGACTGATCATGCACTGATCACGTGACTGATCATGCACTGATCAGTGGCTATCATGCACTGATCACGTGGCTGATCATGCACTGATCACGTGACTGATCATGCACTGATCACTGGCTATCATGCACTGATCACGTGGCTATCATGCACTGATCACGTGGCTGATCATGCACTGATCACGTGACTGATCATGCACTGATCACGTCTATATCATGCACTGATCACATGACTGATCATGCACTGATCACGCGGATGATCATGCACTGATCACGTGACTGATCATGCACTGATCACGTGGCTATCATGCACTGATCACGTGGCTGATCATGCACTGATCACGTAGCTACCATGCACTGGTCACGTGACTGATCATGCACTGATCACGTGATTGATCATGCACTGATCACGTGGCTGATCATGCACTGATCACGTGGCTGATCATGCACTGATCACGTGACTGATCATGCACTGATCACGTGGCTGATCATACACTGATCACGTAACTGATCATGCACTGATCACGTGGCTATCATGCACTGATCACGTGGCTGATCATGCACTGTTCACGTGGCTGATCACACACCTGTCACGTGACTGATCATGCACTGATCACGTGGCACTCATGCACTGATCACGTGGCTGATCATACTCTGCTCACGTAACTGATCATGCACACAGCACGTGGCTATCATGCACTTCTCACGTGGCTGATCATGCAATGATCACGTAGCTACCATATACTGGTCAAGTGACTGATCATGCTCAGATCACGTAAATGATCATGCACTGTTCACTTGACTGATCATGTACTGATCACGTGACTGATCATGCACTGATCACGTGGCTATCATGCAATGCTCACGTGGCTGATCATGCAATGATCACGTAGCAACCATGTACTGGTCACGTGACTGATCATGCACTGATCACGTAATTGATCATGCACTGATCACGTGGCTCATCATGCACTGATCACGTGGCTGATCATGCACTGATCACGTGGCTATCATGCACTGATCACGTGGCTATCATGCACTGATCACGTGGATATCATGCACTGATCACGTGGCTGATCACACACGATCACGTGACTGATCATGCACTGATCACGTGGCTATCATGCACTGATCACGTAACTGATCATGCACTGATCACGTGGCTGATCATGCACTGATCACGTGACTGATCATGCACTGATCACGTGACTGATCATGCACTGATCACGTGGCTATCATGCACTGATCACGTGGCTGATCATGCAATGATCACGTAGCTACATGCACTGGTCACGTGACTGATCATGCACTGATCACGTGACTGATCATGCACTGATCACGTGGCTGATCATGCACTGATCACGTGACTGATCATGCACTGATCACGTGACTGATCATGCACTGATCACGTGGCTATCATGCACTGATCACGTGGCTGATCATGCACTGATCACGCAGCTATCATGCACTGATCACGTGACTGATCATGCACTGATCACGTGACTGATCATGCACTGATCACGTGGCTGATCATGCACTGATCACGTGACTGATCATGCACTGATCACGTGGCTATCATGCACTGATCACGTGGCTGATCATGCACTGATCACGTAGCTACCATGTACTGGTCACGTGAATGATCATGCACTGATCACGTGACTGATCATGCACTGATCACGTGGCTATCATGCACTGATCACGTGACTGATCATGCACTGATCATGTCTAATCATGCACTGATCACATGACTGATCATGCACTGATCACGTGGATGATCATGCACTGATCACGTGACTGATCATGCACTGATCACGTGGCTGATCATGCACTGATCACGTGACTGATCATGCACTGATCACGTGGCTATCATGCACTGATCACGTGGCTGATCATGCACTGATCACGGACTGATCATGCACTGATCACGTGGCTGATCATGCACTGATCACGTGGCTGATCATGCACTGATCACGTGGCTGATCATGCACTGATCACGTGGCTGATCATGCACTGATCACGTGACTGATCATGCACTGATCACGTGACTGATCATGCACTGATCACGTGGCTATCATGCACTGATCACGTGGCTGATCATGCACTGATCACGTGACTGATCATGCACTGATCACTGGCTATCATGCACTGATCACGTGGCTATCATGCACTGATCACGTGGCTGATCATGCACTGATCACGTGACTGATCATGCACTGATCACGTCTATATCATGCACTGATCACGTGACTGATCATGCACTGATCACGTGGATGATCATGCACTGATCACGTGACTGATCATGCACTGATCACGTGGCTATCATGCACTGCTCACGTGGCTGATCATGCAATGATCACGTAGCTACCATGTACTGGTCACGTGACTGATCATGCACTGATCACGTAATTGATCATGCACTGATCACGTGGCTGATCATGCACTGATCACGTGGCTGATCATGCACTGATCACGTGACTGATCATGCACTGATCACGTGACTGATCATGCACTGATCACGTGGCTATCATGCACTGATCACGTGGCTGATCATGCACTGATCACGCAGCTATCATGCACTGGTCACGTGACTGATCATGCACTGATCACGTGGCTATCATGCACTGATCACGTGGCTGATCATGCACTGATCACGTAGCTATCATGCACTGGTCACGTGACTGATCATGCACTGATCACGTGACTGATCATGCACTGATCACGTGGCTATCATGCACTGATCACGTGGCTATCATGCACTGATCACGTGGCTGATCATGCACTGATCACGCAGCTAACATGCACTGATCACGTGACTGATCATGCACTGATCACGTGGCTGATCATGCACTGATCACGTGACTGATCATGCACTGATCACGTGACTGATCATGCACTGATCACGTGGATATCATGCACTGATCACGTGGCTGATCATACACTGATCACGTGTCTGACCATGCACTGATCACGTGGCTGATCATGCACTGATCACGTAACTGATCATGCACTGATCACGTGGCTATCATGCACTGATCACGTGGCTGAACATGCACTGATCACGTGGCTGATCACACACCTGTCACGTGACTGATCATGCACTGATCACGTGGCACTCATGCACTGATCACGTGGCTGATCATACACTGATCACGTAACTGATCATGCACACATCACGTGGCTATCATGCACTGCTCACGTGGCTGATCATGCAATGTTCACGTGACTACCATATACTGGTCACGTGACTGATCATGCACATATCACGTAAATGATCATGCACTGTTCAGTGACTGATCATGCACTGATCACGTGACTGATCATGCACTGATCACGTGGCTATCATGCACTGCTCACGTGGCTGATCATGCAATGATCACGTAGCATCCATGTACTCGTCACGTGACTGATCATGCACTGATCACGTAATTGATCATGCACTGATCACGTGACTGATCATGCACTGATCACGTGGCTGATCACACACTGATCACGTGACTGATCATGCACTGATCACGTGGATATCATGCACTGATCACGTGGCTGATCATGCACTGATCACGTGTCTGATCATGCACTGATCACGTGGCTGATCATACACTGATCACGTACTGATCATGCACTGATCACGTGGCTATCATGCACTGATCACGTGGCTGATCATGCACTGATCACGTGGCTGATCACACACCTGTCACGTGACTGATCATGCACTGATCACGTGGCATCATGCACTGATCACGTGGCTGATCATGCACTGATCACGCAGCTATCATGCACTGATCACGTGACTGATCATGCACTGATCACGTAACTGATCATGCACTGATCACGTGGCTGATCATGCACTGATCACGTGACTGATCATGCACTGATCACGTGACTGATCATGCACTGATCACGTGGCTATCATGCACTGATCACGTGGCTGATCATGCACTGATCACGTGACTGATCATGCACTGATCACGTGGCTATCATGCACTGATCACGTGGCTGATCATGCACTGATCACGTGACTGATCATGCACTGATCACTGGCTATCATGCACTGATCACGTGGCTATCATGCACTGATCACGTGGCTGATCATGCACTGATCACGTGACTGATCATGCACTGATCACGTCTATATCATGCACTGATCACGTGACTGATCATGCACTGATCACGTGGATGATCATGCACTGATCACGTGACTGATCATGCACTGATCACGTGGCTATCATGCACTGATCACGTGGCTGATCATGCACTGATCACGTAGCTACCATGCACTGATCACGTGACTGATCATGCACTGATCACGTAACTGATCATGCACTGATCACGTGGCTGATCATGCACTGATCACGTGGCTGATCATGCACTGATCACGTGACTGATCATGCACTGATCACGTGACTGATCATGCACTGATCACGTGGCTATCATGCACTGATCACGTGGCTGATCATGCACTGATCACGCAGCTGATCATGCACTGATCACGTGACTGATCATGCACTGATCACGTGGCTATCATGCACTGATCACGTGGCTGATCATGCACTGATCACGTAGCTATCATGCACTGATCACGTGACTGATCATGCACTGATCACGTGACTGATCATGCACTGATCACGTGGCTATCATGCACTGATCACGTGGCTATCATGCACTGATCACGTGGCTGATCATGCACTGATCACGCAGCTATCATGCACTGATCACGTGACTGATCATGCACTGATCACGTGGCTGATCATGCACTGATCACGTGACTGATCATGCACTGATCACGTGACTGATCATGCACTGATCACGTGGATATCATGCACTGATCACGTGGCTGATCA
This sequence comes from Bos javanicus, assembly GCF_032452875.1. Classification (NCBI taxonomy): domain Eukaryota; kingdom Metazoa; phylum Chordata; class Mammalia; order Artiodactyla; family Bovidae; genus Bos; species Bos javanicus. The sequence continues at coordinate 390,424 of NW_026893636.1, forward strand.
TACACTGATCACGTGTCTGACCATGCACTGATCACGTGGCTGATCATACACTGATCACGTAACTGATCATGCACTGATCACGTGGCTATCATGCACTGATCACGTGGCTGAACATGCACTGTTCACGTGGCTTATCACACACCTGTCACGTGACTGATCATGCACTGATCACGTGGCACTCATGCACTGATCACGTGGCTGATCATACTCTGCTCACGTAACTGATCAGGCACACATCACGTGGCTATCATGCACTGATCACGTGGCTGATCATGCAATGTTCACGTGACTACCATAAACTGGTCACGTGACTGATCATGCACTGATCACGTAAATGATCATGCACTGTTCACGTGACTGATCATGCACTGATCACGTGACTGATCATGCACTGATCACGTGGCTATCATGCACTGCTCACGTGGCTGATCATGCACTGATCACGTAGCATCCATGTACTGGTCACGTGACTGATCATGCACTGATCACGTAATTGATCATGCACTGATCACGTGGCTCATCATGCACTGATCACGTGGCTGATCACACACGTATCACGTGACTGATCATGCACTGATCACGTGGCTATCATGCACTGATCACGTGGCTGATCATGCACTGATCACGTGGCTGATCATGCACTGATCACGTGGCTGATCATGCACTGATCACGTGACTGATCATGCACTGATCACGTGGCTATCATGCACTGATCACGTGGCTGATCATGCACTGATCACGTGGCTGATCATGCACTGATCACGTGACTGATCATGCACTGATCACGTGGCATCATGCACTGATCACGTGGCTGATCATGCACTGATCACGCAGCTATCATGCACTGATCACGTGACTGATCATGCACTGATCACGTGGCTGATCATGCACTGATCACGTGGCTGATCATGCACTGATCACGTGACTGATCATGCACTGATCACGTGACTGATCATGCACTGATCACGTGGCTATCATGCACTGATCACGTGGCTGATCATGCACTGATCACGTGCCTGATCATGCACTGATCACATGACTGATCATGCACTGATCACGTGACTGATCATGCACTGATCACGTGGCTATCATGCACTACTCACGTGGCTGATCATGCAATGATCATGTAGCTACCATGTACTGGTCACGTGACTGATCATACACCCATCAGGTGACTGATCATGCACTGATCACGTGGCTATCATGCACTGATCACGTGCCTGATCATGCACTGATCACCTGCCTGATCATGCACTGATCACGTGACTGATCATGCACTGATCACGTAGCAATCATGCACTGATCACGTGGCTGATCATGCACTGATCACGTGGCTATCATGCACTGATCACGTGGCTGATCATGCACTGATACCGTGACTGAGCATGGACTGATCACATGACTATCATGTAGTGATCACGTGACTTAATGGCGCTGATCATGTGACTGATCATGCGCTGATCATGTTTGCTATCATACACTGATCATGTGCCTCTGGAGGCAATTAACAAAGAGCTGAGTAGGCACGAATCAAACAGTCAGCAGGCAATAATCATGGAACTCAGCTGTGAGGAATCATGCTGCTCAGCTGGCAATAATCAAGCAGCTGAGCAGGCAGGAATTACGCAGCACAGCTGGCAATTGTCAAGCAGATGACAGGCAGGAATCGTGCAGCTCAGCTGCCAATTGTCAAGCAGATGAGCAGACAGTAATCACGCAGCTCAGCAGGCCCTGAACACGTGACTGAGCATGCACTGTTCACGTGGCTGATCACACACTGATCACGTGAATGATCATGCACTGATCACGTGGCTATCATGCACTGATCACGTGGCTGATCATGCACTGATCACGTGTTGTATGCACTGATCACGTGGCTGATCATGCACTGATCACGTGGCTGATCATGCACTGATCACGTGGCTGATCATGCACTGATCACGTGGCTGATCATGCACTGATCACGTGGCTGATCATGCACTGATCACGTGACTGATCATGCACTGATCACGTGGATATCATGCACTGATCACGTGGCTGATCATACACTGATCACGTGACTGATCATGCACTGATCACGTGGCTGATCATGCACTGATCACGTAACTGATCATGCACTGATCACGTGGCTATCATGCACTGATCACGTGGCTGATCATGCACTGATCACGTGGCTGATCACACACTGTCACGTGACTGATCATGCACTGATCACGTGGCATCATGCACTGATCACGTGGCTGATCATGCTCTGATCACGTAACTGATCATGCACACATCACGTGGCTATCATGCACTGATCACGTGGCTGATCATGCACTGATCACGTAGCTACCATGCACTGATCACGTGACTGATCATGCACTGATCACGTGGCTGATCATGCACTGATCACGTGACTGATCATGCACTGATCACGTGACTGATCATGCACTGATCACGTGGCTATCATGCACTGATCACGTGGCTGATCATGCAATGATCACGTAGCTACCATGTACTGGTCACGTGACTGATCATGCACTGATCACGTAATTGATCATGCACTGATCACGTGACTGATCATGCACTGATCACGTGGCTGATCACACACTGATCACGTGACTGATCATGCACTGATCACGTGGCTATCATGCACTGATCACGTGGCTATCATGCACTGATCACGTGGCTATCATGCACTGATCACGTGGCTGATCATGCACGATCACGTGACTGATCATGCACTGATCACGTGGCTATCATGCACTGATCACGTAACTGATCATGCACTGATCACGTGGCTGATCATGCACTGATCACGTGACTGATCATGCACTGATCACGTGACTGATCATGCACTGATCACGTGGCTATCATGCACTGATCACGTGGCTGATCATGCACTGATCACGCAGCTACATGCACTGATCACGTGACTGATCATGCACTGATCACGTGATTGATCATGCACTGATCACGTGGCTGATCATGCACTGATCACGTGACTGATCATGCACTGATCACGTGACTGATCATGCACTGATCACGTGGCTATCATGCACTGATCACGTGGCTGATCATGCACTGATCACGCAGCTATCATGCACTGATCACGTGACTGATCATGCACTGATCACGTAATTGATCATGCACTGATCACGTGGCTGATCATGCACTGATCACGTGACTGATCATGCACTGATCACGTGGCTATCATGCACTGATCACGTTGCTGATCATGCACTGATCACGTAGCTACCATGCACTGATCACGTGACTGATCATGCACTGATCACGTGACTGATCATGCACTGATCACGTGGCTATCATGCACTGATCACGTGACTGATCATGCACTGATCACGTCTGATCATGCACTGATCACGTGACTGATCATGCACTGATCACGTGGATGATCATGCACTGATCACGTGACTGATCATGCACTGATCACGTGGCTGATCATGCACTGATCACGTGACTGATCATGCACTGATCACGTGGCTATCATGCACTGATCACGTGGCTGATCATGCACTGATCACGGGACTGATCATGCACTGATCACGTGGCTGATCATGCACTGATCACGTAACTGATCATGCACTGATCACGTGGCTGATCATGCACTGATCACGTGGCTGATCATGCACTGATCACGTGACTGATCATGCACTGATCACGTGACTGATCATGCACTGATCACGTGGCTATCATGCACTGATCACGTGGCTGATCATGCACTGATCACGTGACTGATCATGCACTGATCACTGGCTATCATGCACTGATCACGTGGCTGATCATGCACTGATCACGTGGCTGATCATGCACTGATCACGTGACTGATCATGCACTGATCACGTCTATATCATGCACTGATCACGTGACTGATCATGCACTGATCACGTGGATGATCATGCACTGATCACGTGACTGATCATGCACTGATCACGTGGCTATCATGCACTGATCACGTGGCTGTCATGCACTGATCACGTGACTATCATGCACTGATCACGTGACTGATCATGCACTGATCACGTGGCTATCATGCACTGATCACGTGGCTGATCATGCACTGATCACGTGGCTATCATGCACTGATCACGTGACTGATCATGCACTGATCACGTGACTGATCATGCACTGATCACGTGGCTATCATGCACTGATCACGTGGCTATCATGCACTGATCACGTGGCTGATCATGCACTGATCACGTGGTATCATGCACTGATCACGTGACTGATCATGCACTGATCACGTGACTATCATGCACTGATCACGTGGCTGATCATGCACTGATCACGTGTCTGATCATGCACTGATCACGTGGCTGATCATGCACTGATCACGTGACTGATCATGCACTGATCACGTGGATATCATGCACTGATCACGTGGCTGATCATGCACTGATCACGTGGCTGATCACACACTGTCACGTGACTGATCATGCACTGATCACGTGGCACTCATGCACTGATCACGTGGCTGATCATACACTGATCACGTGACTGATCATGCACTGATCACGTGGCTATCATGCACTGATCACGTGGCTGATCATGCAATGATCACGTGGCTACCATATACTGGTCACGTGACTGATCATGCACTGATCACGTAAATGATCATGCACTGATCAGTGACTGATCATGCACTGATCACGTGACTGATCATGCACTGATCACGTGGCTATCATGCACTGCTCACGTGGCTGATCATGCAATGATCACGTAGCATCCATGTACTGTCACGTGACTGATCATGCACTGATCACGTAATTGATCATGCACTGATCACGTGACTGATCATGCACTGATCACGTGGCTGATCACACACTGATCACGTGACTGATCATGCACTGATCACGTGGATATCATGCACTGATCACGTGGCTGATCATACACTGATCACGTGTCTGATCATGCACTGATCACGTGGCTGATCATACACTGATCACGTAACTGATCATGCACTGATCACGTGGCTATCATGCACTGATCACGTGGCTGATCATGCACTGATCACGTGGCTGATCACACACCTGTCACGTGACTGATCATGCACTGATCACGTGGCACTCATGCACTGATCACGTGGCTGATCATACACTGATCACGTAACTGATCATGCACTGATCACGTGGCTATCATGCACTGATCACGTGGCTGATCATGCAATGATCATAGCTACCATGCACTGGTCACGTGACTGATCATGCACTGATCACGTAAATGATCATGCACTGATCACGTGACTGATCATGCACTGATCACGTGACTGATCATGCACTGATCACGTGGCTATCATGCACTGCTCACGTGGCTGATCATGCAATGATCACGTAGCTACCATGTACTGGTCACGTGACTGATCATGCACTGATCACGTGGCTGATCATGCACTGATCACGTGACTGATCATGCACTGATCACGTGACTGATCATGCACTGATCACGTGGCTATCATGCACTGATCACGTGGCTGATCATGCACTGATCACGCAGCTATCATGCACTGATCACGTGACTGATCATGCACTGATCACGTGACTGATCATGCACTGATCACGTGGCTGATCATGCACTGATCACGTGACTGATCATGCACTGATCACGTGACTGATCATGCACTGATCACGTGGCTATCATGCACTGATCACGTGGCTGATCATGCACTGATCACGTGCCTGATCATGCACTGATCACATGACTGATCATGCACTGATCACGTGACTGATCATGCACTGATCACGTGGCTATCATGCACTATCACTGGCTGATCATGCAATGATCATGTAGCTACCATGTACTGGTCACGTGACTGATCATGCACTGATCACGTGACTGATCATGCACTGATCACGTGGCTGATCATGCACTGATCACGTGACTGATCATGCACTGATCACGTGACTGATCATGCACTGATCACGTGGATATCATGCACTGATCACGTGGCTGATCATACACTGATCACGTGTCTGATCATGCACTGATCACGTGGCTGATCATGCACTGATCACGTAACTGATCATGCACTGATCACGTGGCTATCATGCACTGATCACGTGGCTGATCATGCACTGATCACGTGGCTGATCACACACCTGTCACGTGACTGATCATGCACTGATCACGTGGCACTCATGCACTGATCACGTGGCTGATCATACTCTGCTCACGTAACTGATCATGCACACATCACGTGGCTATCATGCACTGCTCACGTGGCTGATCATGCAATGATCACGTAGCTACCATATACTGGTCACGTGACTGATCATGCACAGATCACGTAAATGATCATGCACTGATCACGTGACTGATCATGCACTGATCACGTGACTGATCATGCACTGATCACGTGGCTATCATGCACTGATCACGTGGCTGATCATGCACTGATCACGTAGCATCATGTACTGGTCACGTGACTGATCATGCACTGATCACGTAATTGATCATGCACTGATCACGTGGCTGATCATGCACTGATCACGTGGCTGATCACACACGATCACGTGACTGATCATGCACTGATCACGTGGCTATCATGCACTGATCACGTGGCTGATCATGCACTGATCACGTGGCTGATCATGCACTGATCACGTGGCTGATCATGCACTGATCACGTGACTGATCATGCACTGATCACGTGGCTATCATGCACTGATCACGTGGCTGATCATGCACTGATCACGTGGCTGATCATGCACTGATCACGTGACTGATCATGCACTGATCACGTGTGATCATGCACTGATCACGTGGCTATCATGCACTGATCACATGGCTGGTCATACACTGATCACGTGCCTGGTCATGCACAGATTACAAGACTGATCATGCACTGATCACGTGACTGATCATGCACTGATCACGTGGCTATCATGCACTACTCACGTGGCTGATCATGCAATGATCATGTAGCTACCATGTACCGGTCACGTGACTGATCATACACCCATCAGGTGACGGATCATGCACTGATCACGTGGCTATCATGCACTGTTCATGTGCCTGATCATACACTGATCACCTGCCTGGTCATGCACAGATCACGTGACTAATCATGAACTGATCACGTAGCAATCATTCACTGATCACCTGGGTGATCATGCACTGATCACGTGGCTGATCATGCACTGATCACGTGGCTGATCATGCACTGATACCGTGACTGAGCATGGACTGATCACATGACTATCATGTAGTGATCACGTGACTTAATGGCGCTGACCATGTGACTGATCATGCGCTGATCATGTTTGCTATCATACACTGATCATGTGCCTCTGGAGGCAATAAACAAAGAGCTGAGTAGGCATGAATCAAACAGTCAGCAGGCAATAATCATGGAACTCAGCTGTGAGGAATCATGCTGCTCAGCTGGCAATAATCAAGCAGCTGAGCAGGCACGAATTACACAGCACAGCTGGCAATTGTCAAGCAGATGACAGGCAGGAATCATGCAGCTCAGCTGCCAACTGTCAAGCAGCTGAGCAGACAGTAATCACGCAGCTCAGCAGGCCCTGAACACGTGACTGAGCATGCACTGTTCACGTTGCTGATCACACACCTATCACGTGAATGATCATGCACTGATCACGTGGCTATCATGCACTGATCACGTGATTGAGCATGCACTGACCACGTAATTGTCATGCACTGCTCACGTGGCTGATCATGCACTGATGACGTGGCTGATCATGCACTTATCATGTGATTGATCATGCACTGATCACGTGGCTGATCATGCACTGATCACGTGACTGATCATGCACTGTTCACGTGACTCATCATGCACTGATCACGTGGATATCATGCACTGATCACGTGTTTGATCATACACTGTTCACGTGTCTGACCATGCACTGCTCACGTGGCTGTTCATACACTGTTCACGTAACTGATCATGCACTGATCACGTGGATATCATGCATTGATCACGTGGCTGAACATGCACTGATCACGTGGCTGATCACACACCTGTCACGTGACTGATCATGCACTGATCACGCAGCACTCATGCACTGATCACGTGGCTGATCATACTCTGCTCACGTAACTGATCATGCACACAGCACGTGGCTATCATGCACTGATCACGTGGCTGGTCATGCAATGTTCACGTAGCTACCATATACTGGTCAAGTGACTGATCATGCTCAGATCACGTAAATGATCATGCACTGTTCAGTTGACTGATCATGTACTGATCACGTGACTGATCATGCACTGATCACGTGGCTATCATGCACTGCTCACGTGGCTGATCATGCAATGATCACGTAGCATCCATGTACTGGTCACGTGACTGATCATGCACTGATCACGTAATTAATCCTGCACTGATCACCTGACTCATCATGCACTGATCACGTGGCTGATCATGCACGTATCACGTGACTGATCATGCACTGATCACGTGGATATCATGCACTGATCACGTGTTTGATCATACATTGTTCACGTGTCTGACCATGCACTGCTCACGTGGCTGATCATACACTGTTCACGTAAATGATCATGCACTGATCACGTGGATATCATGCACTGATCACGTGGCTGAACATGCACTGTTCACGTGGCTTATCACACACCTGTCACGTGACTGATCATGCACTGATCACGTGTCACTCATGCACTGATCACGTGGCTATCATACACTGATCACATGGCTGGTCATACACTGATCACGTGCCTGGTCATGCACAGATTACATGACTGATCATGCACTGATCACGTGACTGATCATGCACTGATCACGTGGCTATCATGCACTACTCACGTGGCTGATCATGCAATGATCATGTAGCTACCATGTACTGGTCACGTGACTGATCATACACCCATCAGGTGACGGATCATGCACTGATCACGTGGCTATCATGCACTGTTCACGTGCCTGATCATACACTGATCACCTGCCTGGTCATGCACAGATCACGTGACTAATCATGAACTGATCACGTAGCAATCATTCACTGATCACCTGGGTGATCATGCACTGATCACGTGGCTTTCATGCACTGATCACGTGGCTGATCATGCACTGATACCGTGACTGAGCATGGACTGATCACATGACTATCATGTAGTGATCACGTGACTTAATGGCGCTGACCATGTGACTGATCATGCGCTGAGCATGTTTGCTATCATACACTGATCATGTGCCTCTGGAGGCAATTAACAAAGAGCTGAGTAGGCATGAATCAAACAGTCAGCAGGCAATAATCATGGAACTCAGCTGTGAGGAATCATGCTGCTCAGCTGGCAATAATCAAGCAGCTGAGCAGGCACGAATTACAGAGCACAGCTGGCAATTGTCAAGCAGATGACAGGCAGGAATCATGCAGCTCAGCTGCCAACTGTCAAGCAGCTGAGCAGACAGTAATCACGCAGCTCAGCAGGCCCTGAACACGTGACTGAGCATGCACTGTTCACGTTGCTGATCACACACCTATCACGTGAATGATCATGCACTGATCACGTGGCTATCATGCACTGATCACGTGATTGCGCATGCACTGACCACGTAATTGTATGCACTGCTCACGTGGCTATCATGCACTGATGACGTGGCTGATCATGCACTTATCATGTGATTGATCATGCACTGATCACGTGGCTGATCATGCACTGATCACGTGACTGATCATGCACTGTTCACGAGACTCATCATGCACTGATCACGTGGATATCATGCACTGATCACGTGTTTGATCATACACTGATCACGTGTCTGACCATGCACTGCTCACGTGGCTGTTCATACACTGTTTACGTAACTGATCATGCACTGATCACGTGGATATCATGCATTGATCACGTGGCTGAACATGCACTGTTCACGTGGCTTACCACACACCTCTCACGTGACTGATCATGCACTGATCACGCAGCACTCATGCACTGATCACGTGGCTGATCATACTCTGCTCACGTAACTGATCATGCACACAGCACATGGCTATCATGCACTTCTCACGTGGCTGGTCATGCAATGTTCACGTAGCTACCATATACTGGTCAAGTGACTGATCATGCTCAGATCACGTAAATGATCATGCACTGTTCAGTTGACTGATCATGTACTGATCACGTGACTGATCATGCACTGATCATGTGGCTATCATGCACTGCTCACGTGGCTGATCATGCAATGATCACGTAGCATCCATGTACTGGTCACGTGACTGATCATGCACTGATCACGTAATTAATCCTGCACTGATCACCTGACTCATCATGCACTGATCACGTGGCTGATCACACACTGATCACGTGACTGATCATGCACTGATCACGTGGATATCATGCACTGATCACGTGTTTGATCGTACATTGTTCACGTGTCTGACCATGCACTGCTCACGTGGCTGATCATACACTGTTCACGTAAATGATCATGCACTGATCACGTGGATATCATGCACTGATCACGTGGCTGAACATGCACTGTTCACGTGGCTTATCACACACTGATCACGTGACTGATCATGCACTGATCACGTGTCACTCATGCACTGATCACGTGGCTATCATACACTGATCACATGGCTGGTCATACACTGATCACGTGCCTGGTCATGCACAGATTACATGACTGATCATGCACTGATCACGTCACTGATCATGCACTGATCACGTGGCTATCATGCACTACTCACGTGGCTGATCATGCAATGATCATGTAGCTACCATGTACCGGTCACGTGACTGATCATACACCCATCAGGTGACGGATCATGCACTGATCACGTGGCTATCATGCACTGTTCATGTGCCTGATCATACACTGATCACCTGCCTGGTCATGCACAGATCACGTGACTAATCATGAACTGATCACGTAGCAATCATTCACTGATCACCTGGGTGATCATGCACTGATCACGTGGCTTTCATGCACTGATCACGTGGCTGATCATGCACTGATACCGTGACTGAGCATGGACTGATCACATGACTATCATGTAGTGATCACGTGACTTAATGGCGCTGACCATGTGACTGATCATGCGCTGAGCATGTTTGCTATCATACACTGATCATGTGCCTCTGGAGGCAATTAACAAAGAGCTGAGTAGGCATGAATCAAACAGTCAGCAGGCAATAATCATGGAACTCAGCTGTGAGGAATCATGCTGCTCAGCTGGCAATAATCAAGCAGCTGAGCAGGCACGAATTACACAGCACAGCTGGCAATTGTCAAGCAGATGACAGGCAGGAATCATGCAGCTCAGCTGCCAACTGTCAAGCAGCTGAGCAGACAGTAATCACGCAGCTCAGCAGGCCCTGAACACGTGACTGAGCATGCACTCTTCACGTTGCTGATCACACACCTATCACGTGAATGATCATGCACTGATCACGTGGCTCTCATGCACTGATCACGTGATTGCGCATGCACTGACCACGTAATTGTATGCACTGCTCACGTGGCTATCATGCACTGATGACGTGGCTGATCATGCACTTATCATGTGATTGATCATGCACTGATCACGTGGCTGATCATGCACTGATCACGTGACTGATCATGCACTGTTCACGAGACTCATCATGCACTGATCACGTGGATATCATGCACTGATCACGTGTTTGATCATACACTGTTCACGTGTCTGACCATGCACTGCTCACGTGGCTGTTCATACACTGTTTACGTAACTGATCATGCACTGATCACGTGGATATCATGCATTGATCACGTGGCTGAACATGCACTGTTCACGTGGCTTACCACACACCTCTCACGTGACTGATCATGCACTGATCACGCAGCACTCATGCACTGATCACGTGGCTGATCATACTCTGCTCACGTAACTGATCATGCACACAGCACATGGCTATCATGCACTTCTCACGTGGCTGGTCATGCAATGTTCACGTAGCTACCATATACTGGTCAAGTGACTGATCATGCTCAGATCACGTAAATGATCATGCACTGTTCAGTTGACTGATCATGTACTGATCACGTGACTGATCATGCACTGATCATGTGGCTATCATGCACTGCTCACGTGGCTGATCATGCAATGATCACGTAGCATCCATGTACTGGTCACGTGACTGATCATGCACTGATCACGTAATTAATCCTGCACTGATCACCTGACTCATCATGCACTGATCACGTGGCTGATCACACACGTATCACGTGACTGATCATGCACTGATCACGTGGATATCATGCACTGATCACGTGTTTGATCGTACATTGTTCACGTGTCTGACCATGCACTGATCACGTAGCTGATCATACACTGTTCACGTAAATGATCATGCACTGATCACGTGGATATCATGCACTGATCACGTGGCTGAACATGCACTGTTCACGTGGCTTATCACACACCTGTCACGTGACTGATCATGCACTGATCACGTGTCACTCATGCACTGATCACGTGGCTATCATACACTGATCACATGGCTGGTCATACACTGATCACGTGCCTGGTCATGCACAGATTACATGACTGATCATGCACTGATCACGTCACTGATCATGCACTGATCACGTGGCTATCATGCACTACTCACGTGGCTGATCATGCAATGATCATGTAGCTACCATGTACTGGTCACGTGACTGATCATACACCCATCAGGTGACGGATCATGCACTGATCACGTGGCTATCATGCACTGTTCACGTGCTGATCATACACTGATCACCTGCCTGGTCATGCACAGATCACGTGACTAATCATGAACTGATCACGTAGCAATCATTCACTGATCACCTGGGTGATCATGCACTGATCACGTGGCTTTCATGCACTGATCACGTGGCTGATCATGCACTGATACCGTGACTGAGCATGGACTGATCACATGACTATCATGTAGTGATCACGTGACTTAATGGCGCTGACCATGTGACTGATCATGCGCTGAGCATGTTTGCTATCATACACTGATCATGTGCCTCTGGAGGCAATTAACAAAGAGCTGAGTAGGCATGAATCAAACAGTCAGCAGGCAATAATCATGGAACTCAGCTGTGAGGAATCATGCTGCTCAGCTGGCAATAATCAAGCAGCTGAGCAGGCAGGAATTACACAGCACAGCTGGCAATTGTCAAGCAGATGACAGGCAGGAATCATGCAGCTCAGCTGCCAACTGTCAAGCAGCTGAGCAGACAGTAATCACGCAGCTCAGCAGGCCCTGAACACGTGACTGAGCATGCACTCTTCACGTTGCTGATCACACACCTATCACGTGACTGATCATGCACTGATCACGTGGCTCTCATGCACTGATCACGTGATTGCGCATGCACTGACCACGTAATTGTATGCACTGCTCACGTGGCTATCATGCACTGATGACGTGGCTGATCATGCACTTATCATGTGATTGATCATGCACTGATCACGTGGCTGATCATGCACTGATCACGTGACTGATCATGCACTGTTCACGAGACTCATCATGCACTGATCACGTGGATATCATGCACTGATCACGTGTCTGATCATACACTGTTCACGTGTCTGACCATGCACTGATCACGTGGCTGTTCATACACTGTTCACGTAACTGATCATGCACTGATCACGTGGATATCATGCACTGATCACGTGGCTGAACATGCACTGTTCACGTGGCTTACCACACACCTCTCACGTGACTGATCATGCACTGATCACGCAGCACTCATGCACTGATCACGTGGCTGATCATACTCTGCTCACGTAACTGATCATGCACACAGCACATGGCTATCATGCACTGATCACGTGGCTGGTCATGCAATGTTCACGTAGCTACCATGTAGTGGTCACGTGACTGATCATGCACTGATCACGTAAATGATCATGCACTGTTCAGTTGACTGATCATGTACTGATCACGTGACTGATCATGCACTGATCATGTGGCTATCATGCACTGATCACGTGGCTGATCATGCAATGATCACGTAGCATCCATGTACTGGTCACGTGACTGATCATGCACTGATCACGTAATTAATCCTGCACTGATCACCTGACTCATCATGCACTGATCACGTGGCTGATCACACACGGATCACGTGACTGATCATGCACTGATCACGTGGATATCATGCACTGATCACGTGTTTGATCATACATTGTTCACGTGTCTGACCATGCACTGCTCACGTAGCTGATCATACACTGTTCACGTAAATGATCATGCACTGATCACGTGGATATCATGCACTGATCACGTGGCTGAACATGCACTGTTCACGTGGCTTATCACACACCTGTCACGTGACTGATCATGCACTGATCACGTGTCACTCATGCACTGATCACGTGGCTATCATACACTGATCACATGGCTGGTCATACACTGATCACGTGCCTGGTCATGCACAGATTACATGACTGATCATGCACTGATCACGTCACTGATCATGCACTGATCACGTGGCTATCATGCACTACTCACGTGGCTGATCATGCAATGATCATGTAGCTACCATGTACTGGTCACGTGACTGATCATACACCCATCAGGTGACGGATCATGCACTGATCACGTGGCTATCATGCACTGTTCATGTGCCTGATCATACACTGATCACCTGCCTGATCATGCACAGATCACGTGACTAATCATGCACTGATCACGTAGCAATCATTCACTGATCACGTGTGTGATCATGCACTGATCACGTGGCTTTCATGCACTGATCACGTGGCTGATCATGCACTGATACCGTGACTGAGCATGGACTGATCACATGACTATCATGTAGTGATCACGTGACTTAATGGCGCTGACCATGTGACTGATCATGCGCTGAGCATGTTTGCTATCATACACTGATCATGTGCCTCTGGAGGCAATTAACAAAGAGCTGAGTAGGCATGAATCAAACAGTCAGCAGGCAATAATCATGGAACTCAGCTGTGAGGAATCATGCTGCTCAGCTGGCAATAATCAAGCAGCTGAGCAGGCAGGAATTACACAGCACAGCTGGCAATTGTCAAGCAGATGACAGGCAGGAATCATGCAGCTCAGCTGCCAACTGTCAAGCAGCTGAGCAGACAGTAATCACGCAGCTCAGCAGGCCCTGATCACGTGACTGAGCATGCACTCTTCACGTTGCTGATCACACACTGATCACGTGAATGATCATGCACTGATCACGTGGCTCTCATGCACTGATCACGTGGCTGATCATGCACTGACCACGTAATTGTATGCACTGCTCACGTGGCTGATCATGCACTGATCACGTGGCTGATCATGCACTGATCATGTGATTGATCATGCACTGATCACGTGGCTGATCATGCACTGATCACGTGACTGATCATGCACTGATCACGTGACTCATCATGCACTGATCACGTGGATATCATGCACTGATCACGTGTTTGATCATACACTGTTCACGTGTCTGACCATGCACTGCTCACGTGGCTGTTCATACACTGTTTACGTAACTGATCATGCACTGATCACGTGGATATCATGCATTGATCACGTGGCTGAACATGCACTGTTCACGTGGCTTACCACACACTGTCACGTGACTGATCATGCACTGATCACGCAGCACTCATGCACTGATCACGTGGCTGATCATACACTGATCACGTAACTGATCATGCACACAGCACATGGCTATCATGCACTGATCACGTGGCTGGTCATGCAATGATCACGTAGCTACCATATACTGGTCAAGTGACTGATCATGCTCAGATCACGTAAATGATCATGCACTGTTCAGTTGACTGATCATGTACTGATCACGTGACTGATCATGCACTGATCATGTGGCTATCATGCACTGCTCACGTGGCTGATCATGCAATGATCACGTAGCATCCATGTACTGATCACGTGACTGATCATGCACTGATCACGTAATTGATCATGCACTGATCACGTGACTGATCATGCACTGATCACGTGGCTGATCACACACTGATCACGTGACTGATCATGCACTGATCACGTGGCTATCATGCACTGATCACGTGGCTGATCATGCACTGATCACGTGGCTGATCATGCACTGATCACGTGGCTGATCATGCACTGATCACGTGACTGATCATGCACTGATCACGTGGCTATCATGCACTGATCACGTGGCTGATCATGCACTGATCACGTGGCTGATCATGCACTGATCACGTGACTGATCATGCACTGATCACGTGTCATCATGCACTGATCACGTGGCTATCATGCACTGATCACGTGGCTGATCATGCACTGATCACGTGCCTGATCATGCACTGATCACATGACTGATCATGCACTGATCACGTGACTGATCATGCACTGATCACGTGGCTATCATGCACTACTCACGTGGCTGATCATGCAATGATCATGTAGCTACCATGTACTGGTCACGTGACTGATCATACACCCATCAGGTGACTGATCATGCACTGATCACGTGGCTATCATGCACTGATCACGTGCCTGATCATGCACTGATCACGTGCCTGATCATGCACTGATCACGTGACTGATCATGCACTGATCACGTGCAATCATGCACTGATCACGTGGCTGATCATGCACTGATCACGTGGCTGATCATGCACTGATCACGTGGCTGATCATGCACTGATACCGTGACTGAGCATGGACTGATCACATGACTATCATGTAGTGATCACGTGACTTAATGGCGCTGATCATGTGACTGATCATGCGCTGATCATGTTTGCTATCATACACTGATCATGTGCCTCTGGAGGCAATTAACAAAGAGCTGAGTAGGCATGAATCAAACAGTCAGCAGGCAATAATCATGGAACTCAGCTGTGAGGAATCATGCTGCTCAGCTGGCAATAATCAAGCAGCTGAGCAGGCAGGAATTACACAGCACAGCTGGCAATTGTCAAGCAGATGACAGGCAGGAATCATGCAGCTCAGCTGGCAACTGTCAAGCAGATGAGCAGACAGTAATCACGCAGCTCAGCAGGCCCTGATCACGTGACTGAGCATGCACTGTTCACGTGGCTGATCATACACTGATCACGTGACTGATCATGCACTGATCACGTGGCTATCATGCACTGATCACGTGGCTGATCATGCACTGATCACGTGTTGTCATGCACTGATCACGTGGCTATCATGCACTGATCACGTGGCTGATCATGCACTGATCACGTGACTGATCATGCACTGATCACGTGGCTGATCATGCACTGATCACGTGACTGATCATGCACTGATCACGTGACTGATCATGCACTGATCACGTGGATATCATGCACTGATCACGTGGCTGATCATACACTGATCACGTGTCTGATCATGCACTGATCACGTGGCTGATCATGCACTGATCACGTAACTGATCATGCACTGATCACGTGGCTATCATGCACTGATCACGTGGCTGATCATGCACTGATCACGTGGCTGATCACACACCTGTCACGTGACTGATCATGCACTGATCACGTGGCACTCATGCACTGATCACGTGGCTGATCATGCACTGCTCACGTAACTGATCATGCACACATCACGTGGCTATCATGCACTGATCACGTGGCTGATCATGCAATGATCACGTAGCTACCATGCACTGGTCACGTGCCTGATCATGCACTGATCACGTAAATGATCATGCACTGATCACGTGACTGATCATGCACTGATCACGTGACTGATCATGCACTGATCACGTGGCTATCATGCACTGATCACGTGGCTGATCATGCAATGATCACGTAGCATCCATGTACTGGTCACGTGACTGATCATGCACTGATCACGTAATTGATCATGCACTGATCACGTGACTGATCATGCACTGATCACGTGGCTGATCACACACTGATCACGTGACTGATCATGCACTGATCACGTGGCTATCATGCACTGATCACGTGGCTGATCATGCACTGATCACGTGGCTGATCATGCACTGATCACGTGGCTGATCATGCACTGATCACGTGACTGATCATGCACTGATCACGTGGCTATCATGCACTGATCACGTGGCTGATCATGCACTGATCACGTGGCTGATCATGCACTGATCACGTGACTGATCATGCACTGATCACGTGTCACTCATGCACTGATCACGTGGCTATCATGCACTGATCACGTGGCTGATCATGCACTGATCACGTGCCTGATCATGCACTGATCACATGACTGATCATGCACTGATCACGTGACTGATCATGCACTGATCACGTGGCTATCATGCACTACTCACGTGGCTGATCATGCAATGATCATGTAGCTACCATGTACTGGTCACGTGACTGATCATACACCCATCAGGTGACTGATCATGCACTGATCACGTGGCTATCATGCACTGATCACGTGACTGATCATGCACTGATCACGTGCCTGATCATGCACTGATCACGTGACTGATCATGCACTGATCACGTAGCAATCATGCACTGATCACGTGGCTGATCATGCACTGATCACGTGGCTGATCATGCACTGATCACGTGGCTGATCATGCACTGATACCGTGACTGAGCATGGACTGATCACATGACTATCATGTAGTGATCACGTGACTTAATGGCGCTGATCATGTGACTGATCATGCGCTGATCATGTTTGCTATCATACACTGATCATGTGCCTCTGGAGGCAATTAACAAAGAGCTGAGTAGGCATGAATCAAACAGTCAGCAGGCAATAATCATGGAACTCAGGTGTGAGGAATCATGCTGCTCAGCTGGCAATAATCAAGCAGCTGAGCAGGCAGGAATTACACAGCACAGCTGGCAATTGTCAAGCAGATGACAGGCAGGAATCATGCAGCTCAGCTGCCAATTGTCAAGCAGATGAGCAGACAGTAATCACGCAGCTCAGCAGGCCCTGATCACGTGACTGAGCATGCACTGTTCACGTCGCTGATCATGCACTGATCACGTGACTGATCATGCACTGATCACGTGGCTATCATGCACTGATCACGTGACTGATCATGCACTGATCACGTAATTGTATGCACTGATCACGTGGCTATCATGCACTGATCACGTGGCTGATCATGCACTGATCACGTGACTGATCATGCACTGATCACGTGGCTGATCATGCACTGATCACGTGACTGATCATGCACTGATCACGTGACTGATCATGCACTGATCACGTGGATATCATGCACTGATCACGTGGCTGATCATACACTGATCACGTGACTGATCATGCACTGATCACGTGGCTGATCATGCACTGATCACGTAACTGATCATGCACTGAGCACGTGGATATCATGCACTGATCACGTGGCTGATCATGCACTGATCACGTGGCTTATCACACACCTGTCACGTGACTGATCATGCACTGATCACGTGGCACTCATGCACTGATCACGTGGCTGATCATACACTGATCACGTAACTGATCATGCACACAGCACGTGGCTATCATGCACTGATCACGTGGCTGATCATGCAATGATCACGTAGCTACCATATACTGGTCACGTGACTGATCATGCACTGATCACGTAAATGATCATGCACTGATCAGTGACTGATCATGCACTGATCACGTGACTGATCATGCACTGATCACGTGGCTATCATGCACTGATCACGTGGCTGATCATGCAATGATCACGTAGCATCCATGTACTGGTCACGTGACTGATCATGCACTGATCACGTAATTGATCATGCACTGATCACGTGACTGATCATGCACTGATCACGTGGCTGATCACACACGTATCACGTGACTGATCATGCACTGATCACGTGGATATCATGCACTGATCACGTGGCTGATCATGCACTGATCACGTGTCTGATCATGCACTGATCACGTGGCTGATCATACACTGATCACGTGACTGATCATGCACTGATCACGTGGCTATCATGCACTGATCACGTGGCTGATCATGCACTGATCACGTGGCTGATCATGCACTGATCACGTGACTGATCATGCACTGATCACGTGTCATCATGCACTGATCACGTGGCTATCATGCACTGATCACGTGGCTGATCATGCACTGATCACGTGCCTGATCATGCACTGATCACATGACTGATCATGCACTGATCACGTGACTGATCATGCACTGATCACGTGGCTATCATGCACTACTCACGTGGCTGATCATGCAATGATCATGTAGCTACCATGTACTGGTCACGTGACTGATCATACACCCATCAGGTGACTGATCATGCACTGATCACGTGGCTATCATGCACTGATCACGTGGCTGATCATGCACTGATCACGTGCCTGATCATGCACTGATCACGTGACTGATCATGCACTGATCACGTAGCTATCATGCACTGATCACGTGGCTGATCATGCACTGATCACGTGGCTGATCATGCACTGATCACGTGGCTGATCATGCACTGATACCGTGACTGAGCATGGACTGATCACATGACTATCATGTAGTGATCACGTGACTTAATGGCGCTGATCATGTGACTGATCATGCGCTGATCATGTTTGCTATCATACACTGATCATGTGCCTCTGGAGGCAATTAACAAAGAGCTGAGTAGGCATGAATCAAACAGTCAGCAGGCAATAATCATGGAACTCAGCTGTGAGGAATCATGCTGCTCAGCTGGCAATAATCAAGCAGCTGAGCAGGCAGGAATTACACAGCACAGCTGGCAATTGTCAAGCAGATGACAGGCAGGAATCATGCAGCTCAGCTGCCAATTGTCAAGCAGATGAGCAGACAGTAATCACGCAGCTCAGCAGGCCCTGAACACGTGACTGAGCATGCACTGTTCACGTGGCTGATCATACACTGATCACGTGACTGATCATGCACTGATCACGTGGCTATCATGCACTGATCACGTGGCTGATCATGCACTGATCACGTAATTGTATGCACTGATCACGTGGCTATCATGCACTGATCACGTGGCTGATCATGCACTGATCACGTGACTGATCATGCACTGATCACGTGGCTGATCATGCACTGATCACGTGACTGATCATGCACTGATCACGTGACTGATCATGCACTGATCACGTGGATATCATGCACTGATCACGTGGCTGATCATACACTGATCACGTGTCTGATCATGCACTGATCACGTGGCTGATCATGCACTGATCACGTAACTGATCATGCACTGATCACGTGGATATCATGCACTGATCACGTGGCTGATCATGCACTGATCACGTGGCTGATCACACACCTCTCACGTGACTGATCATGCACTGATCACGTGGCACTCATGCACTGATCACGTGGCTGATCATACACTGATCACGTAACTGATCATGCACACAGCACGTGGCTATCATGCACTGATCACGTGGCTGATCATGCAATGATCACGTAGCTACCATATACTGGTCACGTGACTGATCATGCACTGATCACGTAAATGATCATGCACTGATCACGTGACTGATCATGCACTGATCACGTGACTGATCATGCACTGATCACGTGGCTATCATGCACTGATCACGTGGCTGATCATGCACTGATCACGTAGCATCATGCACTGGTCACGTGACTGATCATGCACTGATCACGTAATTGATCATGCACTGATCACGTGACTGATCATGCACTGATCACGTGGCTGATCACACACTATCACGTGACTGATCATGCACTGATCACGTGGCTATCATGCACTGATCACGTGGCTGATCATGCACTGATCACGTGGCTGATCATGCACTGATCACGTGGCTGATCATGCACTGATCACGTGACTGATCATGCACTGATCACGTGGCTATCATGCACTGATCACGTGGCTGATCATGCACTGATCACGTGGCTGATCATGCACTGATCACGTGACTGATCATGCACTGATCACGTGTGATCATGCACTGATCACGTGGCTATCATGCACTGATCACGTGGCTGATCATGCACTGATCACGTGCCTGATCATGCACTGATCACATGACTGATCATGCACTGATCACGTGACTGATCATGCACTGATCACGTGGCTATCATGCACTACTCACGTGGCTGATCATGCAATGATCATGTAGCTACCATGTACTGGTCACGTGACTGATCATACACCCATCAGGTGACTGATCATGCACTGATCACGTGGCTATCATGCACTGATCACGTGACTGATCATGCACTGATCACGTGCCTGATCATGCACTGATCACGTGACTGATCATGCACTGATCACGTAGCAATCATGCACTGATCACGTGGCTGATCATGCACTGATCACGTGGCTATCATGCACTGATCACGTGGCTGATCATGCACTGATACCGTGACTGAGCATGGACTGATCACATGACTATCATGTAGTGATCACGTGACTTAATGGCGCTGATCATGTGACTGATCATGCGCTGATCATGTTTGCTATCATACACTGATCATGTGCCTCTGGAGGCAATAAACAAAGAGCTGAGTAGGCACGAATCAAACAGTCAGCAGGCAATAATCATGGAACTCAGCTGTGAGGAATCATGCTGCTCAGCTGGCAATAATCAAGCAGCTGAGCAGGCAGGAATTACGCAGCACAGCTGGCAATTGTCAAGCAGATGACAGGCAGGAATCGTGCAGCTCAGCTGCCAATTGTCAAGCAGATGAGCAGACAGTAATCACGCAGCTCAGCAGGCCCTGATCACGTGACTGAGCATGCACTGTTCACGTGGCTGATCATACACTGATCACGTGACTGATCATGCACTGATCACGTGGCTATCATGCACTGATCACGTGGCTGATCATGCACTGATCACGTAATTGTATGCACTGATCACGTGGCTGATCATGCACTGATCACGTGGCTGATCATGCACTGATCACGTGACTGATCATGCACTGATCACGTGGCTGATCATGCACTGATCACGTGACTGATCATGCACTGATCACGTGACTGATCATGCACTGATCACGTGGCTATCATGCACTGATCACGTGGCTGATCATACACTGATCACGTGTCTGATCATGCACTGATCACGTGGCTGATCATGCACTGATCACGTAACTGATCATGCACTGATCACGTGGCTATCATGCACTGATCACGTGGCTGATCATGCACTGATCACGTGGCTGATCATGCACTGTCACGTGACTGATCATGCACTGATCACGTAGCACTCATGCACTGATCACGTGGCTGATCATGCACTGATCACGTAACTGATCATGCACTGATCACGTGGCTATCATGCACTGATCACGTGGCTGATCATGCACTGATCACGTAGCTACCATGCACTGATCACGTGACTGATCATGCACTGATCACGTGGCTGATCATGCACTGATCAGTGACTGATCATGCACTGATCACGTGACTGATCATGCACTGATCACGTGGCTATCATGCACTGATCACGTGGCTGATCATGCAATGATCACGTAGCTACCATGTACTGGTCACGTGACTGATCATGCACTGATCACGTGACTGATCATGCACTGATCACGTGGCTATCATGCACTGATCACGTGGCTGATCATGCACTGATCACGTGCCTGATCATGCACTGATCACGTGACTGATCATGCACTGATCACGTGGCTATCATGCACTGATCACGTGGCTGATCATGCACTGATCACGTGGCTGATCATGCACTGATCACGTGGCTGATCATGCACTGATCACGTGGCTGATCATGCACTGATACCGTGACTGAGCATGGACTGATCACATGACTATCATGTAGTGATCACGTGACTTAATGGCGCTGATCATGTGACTGATCATGCGCTGATCATGTTTGCTATCATACACTGATCATGTGCCTCTGGAGGCAATAAACAAAGAGCTGAGTAGGCACGAATCAAACAGTCAGCAGGCAATAATCATGGAACTCAGCTGTGAGGAATCATGCTGCTCAGCTGGCAATAATCAAGCAGCTGAGCAGGCAGGAATTACGCAGCACAGCTGGCAATTGTCAAGCAGATGACAGGCAGGAATCATGCAGCTCAGCTGCCAATTGTCAAGCAGATGAGCAGACAGTAATCACGCAGCTCAGCAGGCCCTGAACACGTGACTGAGCATGCACTGTTCACGTGGCTGATCATACACTGATCACGTGACTGATCATGCACTGATCACGTGGCTATCATGCACTGATCACGTGGCTGATCATGCACTGATCACGTAATTGTGCACTGATCACGTGGCTGATCATGCACTGATCACGTGGCTGATCATGCACTGATCACGTGACTGATCATGCACTGATCACGTGGCTGATCATGCACTGATCACGTGGCTGATCATGCACTGATCACGTGACTGATCATGCACTGATCACGTGGATATCAT
The DNA here is from genome assembly GCF_032452875.1 of Bos javanicus. NCBI lineage: Eukaryota > Metazoa > Chordata > Mammalia > Artiodactyla > Bovidae > Bos > Bos javanicus. Next base: position 414,705 of record NW_026893636.1, read on the forward strand.
GCACTGATCACGTGGCTGATCATGCACTGATCACGTGTCTGATCATGCACTGATCACGTGGCTGATCATGCACTGATCACGTAACTGATCATGCACTGATCACGTGGCTATCATGCACTGATCACGTGGCTGATCATGCACTGATCACGTGGCTGATCACACACTGTCACGTGACTGATCATGCACTGATCACGCAGCACTCATGCACTGATCACGTGGCTGATCATACACTGATCACGTAACTGATCATGCACACATCACGTGGCTATCATGCACTGCTCACGTGGCTGATCATGCAATGATCACGTAGCTACCATATACTGGTCACGTGACTGATCATGCACTGATCACGTAAATGATCATGCACTGATCACGTGACTGATCATGCACTGATCACGTGACTGATCATGCACTGATCACGTGGCTATCATGCACTGATCACGTGGCTGATCATGCAATGATCACGTAGCAACCATGTACTGGTCACGTGACTGATCATGCACTGATCACGTAATTGATCATGCACTGATCACGTGGCTGATCATGCACTGATCACGTGGCTGATCACACTGTATCACGTGACTGATCATGCACTGATCACGTGGCTATCATGCACTGATCACGTGGCTATCATGCACTGATCACGTGGATATCATGCACTGATCACGTGGCTGATCACACACGTATCACATGACTGATCATGCACTGATCACGTGGCTATCATGCACTGATCACGTGGCTGATCATGCACTGATCACGTGGCTGATCATGCACTGATCACGGGACTGATCATGCACTGATCACGTGACTGATCATGCACTGATCACGTGGCTATCATGCACTGATCACGTGGCTGATCATGCAATGATCACGTAGCTACATGTACTGGTCACGTGACTGATCATGCACTGATCACGTGATTGATCATGCACTGATCACGTGGCTGATCATGCACTGATCACGTGACTGATCATGCACTGATCACGTGACTGATCATGCACTGATCACGTGGCTATCATGCACTGATCACGTGGCTATCATGCACTGATCACGTGGCTGATCATGCACTGATCACGTGGCTGATCATGCACTGATCACGTGACTGATCATGCACTGATCACGTGACTGATCATGCACTGATCACGTGGCTATCATGCACTGATCACGTGGCTGATCATGCACTGATCACGCAGCTACATGTACTGATCACGTGACTGATCATGCACTGATCACGTAATTGATCATGCACTGATCACGTGGCTGATCATGCACTGATCACGTGACTGATCATGCACTGATCACGTGACTGATCATGCACTGATCACGTGGCTATCATGCACTGATCACGTGGCTGATCATGCACTGATCACGCAGCTACCATGCACTGATCACGTGACTGATCATGCACTGATCACGTAATTGATCATGCACTGATCACGTGGCTGATCATGCACTGATCACGTGACTGATCATGCACTGATCACGTGGCTATCATGCACTGATCACGTGGCTGATCATGCACTGATCACGTAGCTACCATGCACTGTCACGTGACTGATCATGCACTGATCACGTGACTGATCATGCACTGATCACGTGGCTATCATGCACTGATCCGTGAGACTGAAAATGCACTGATCACGTCTAATCATGCACTGATCACGTGACTGATCATGCACTGATCACGTGGATGATCATGCACTGATCACGTGACTGATCATGCACTGATCACGTGGCTGATCATGCACTGATCACGTGACTGATCATGCACTGATCACGTGGCTATCATGCACTGATCACGTGGCTGATCATGCACTGATCACGGACTGATCATGCACTGATCACGTGGCTGATCATGCACTGATCACGTGACTGATCATGCACTGATCACGTGGCTGATCATGCACTGATCACGTGGCTGATCATGCACTGATCACGTGACTGATCATGCACTGATCACGTGACTGATCATGCACTGATCAGTGGCTATCATGCACTGATCACGTGGCTGATCATGCACTGATCACGTGACTGATCATGCACTGATCACTGGCTATCATGCACTGATCACGTGGCTATCATGCACTGATCACGTGGCTGATCATGCACTGATCACGTGACTGATCATGCACTGATCACGTCTATATCATGCACTGATCACGTGACTGATCATGCACTGATCACGCGGATGATCATACACTGATCACGTGACTGATCATGCACTGATCACGTGGCTATCATGCACTGATCACGTGGCTGATCATGCACTGATCACGTAGCTACCATGTACTGGTCACGTGACTGATCATGCACTGATCACGTAATTGATCATGCACTGATCACGTGGCTGATCATGCACTGATCACGTGGCTGATCATGCACTGATCACGTGACTGATCATGCACTGATCACGTGGCTATCATGCACTGATCACGTGGCTGATCATGCACTGATCACGTGGCTATCATGCACTGATCACGTGACTGATCATGCACTGATCACGTGGCTATCATGCACTGATCACGTGGCTGATCATGCACTGATCACGTAGCTATCACATACTGATCACGTGACTGATCATGCACTGATCACGTGACTGATCATGCACTGATCACGTGGCTATCATGCACTGATCACGTGGCTATCATGCACTGATCACGTGGCTGATCATGCACTGATCACGCAGCTATCATGCACTGGTCACGTGATGATCATGCACTGATCACGTGGCTGATCATGCACTGATCACGTGACTGATCATGCACTGATCACGTGACTGATCATGCACTGATCACGTGGATATCATGCACTGATCACGTGGCTGATCATACACTGATCACGTGTCTGACCATGCACTGATCACGTGGCTGATCATACACTGATCACGTAACTGATCATGCACTGATCACGTGGCTATCATGCACTGATCACGTGGCTGATCATGCACTGATCAGGTGGCTTACCACACACCTGTCACGTGACTGATCATGCACTGATCACGTGGCACTCATGCACTGATCACGTGGCTGATCATACACTGCTCACGTAACTGATCATGCACACATCACGTGGCTATCATGCACTGATCACGTGTCTGATCATGCAATGTTCACGTGACTACAATATACTGGTCACGTGACTGATCATGCACTGATCACGTAAATGATCATGCACTGATCAGTGACTGATCATGCACTGATCACGTGACTGATCATGCACTGATCACGTGGCTATCATGCACTGCTCACGTGGCTGATCATGCACTGATCACGTAATTGATCATGCACTGATCACGTGACTGATCATGCACTGATCACGTGGCTGATCATGCACTGATCACGTGACTGATCATGCACTGATCACGTGGATATCATGCACTGATCACGTGGCTGATCATGCACTGATCACGTGTCTGATCATGCACTGATCACGTGGCTGATCATGCACTGATCACGTGACTGATCATGCACTGATCACGTGGCTATCATGCACTGATCACGTGGCTGATCATGCACTGATCACGTGGCTGATCATGCACTGATCACGTGGCTGATCATGCACTGATCACGTGTCACTCATGCACTGATCACGTGGCTGATCATGCACTGATCACGTGGCTATCATGCACTGATCACGTGGCTGATCATGCACTGATCACGTAGCTATCATGCACTGATCACGTGACTGATCATGCACTGATCACGTGACTGATCATGCACTGATCACGTGGCTATCATGCACTGATCACGTGGCTATCATGCACTGATCACGTGGCTGATCATGCACTGATCACGCAGCTATCATGCACTGATCACGTGACTGATCATGCACTGATCACGTGGCTGATCATGCACTGATCACGTGACTGATCATGCACTGATCACGTGACTGATCATGCACTGATCACGTGGCTATCATGCACTGATCACGTGGCTGATCATACACTGATCACGTGACTGATCATGCACTGATCACGTGGCTGATCATGCACTGATCACGTGACTGATCATGCACTGATCACGTGGCTATCATGCACTGATCACGTGGCTGATCATGCACTGATCACGTGGCTGATCACACACCTGTCACGTGACTGATCATGCACTGATCACGTGGCACTCATGCACTGATCACGTGGCTGATCATACACTGATCACGTGACTGATCATGCACTGATCACGTGGCTATCATGCACTGATCACGTGGCTGATCATGCAATGATCACGTGGCTACCATATACTGATCACGTGACTGATCATGCACTGATCACGTAAATGATCATGCACTGATCAGTGACTGATCATGCACTGATCACGTGACTGATCATGCACTGATCACGTGGCTATCATGCACTGCTCACGTGGCTGATCATGCAATGATCACGTAGCATCCATGTACTGGTCACGTGACTGATCATGCACTGATCACGTAATTGATCATGCACTGATCACGTGACTGATCATGCACTGATCACGTGGCTGATCACACACTGATCACGTGACTGATCATGCACTGATCACGTGGATATCATGCACTGATCACGTGGCTGATCATACACTGATCACGTGTCTGACCATGCACTGATCACGTGGCTGATCATACACTGATCACGTAACTGATCATGCACTGATCACGTGGCTATCATGCACTGATCACGTGGCTGATCATGCACTGTTCACGTGGCTGATCACACACCTGTCACGTGACTGATCATGCACTGATCACGTGGCACTCATGCACTGATCACGTGGCTGATCATACACTGCTCACGTAACTGATCATGCACATCACGTGGCTATCATGCACTGATCACGTGGCTGATCATGCAATGATCATGTAGCTACCATGCACTGGTCACGTGACTGATCATGCACTGATCACGTAAATGATCATGCACTGATCACGTGACTGATCATGCACTGATCACGTGACTGATCATGCACTGATCACGTGGCTATCATGCACTGCTCACGTGGCTGATCATGCAATGATCACGTAGCTACCATGTACTGGTCACGTGACTGATCATGCACTGATCACGTGGCTGATCATGCACTGATCACGTGACTGATCATGCACTGATCACGTGGCTATCATGCACTGATCACGTGGCTGATCATGCACTGATCACGCAGCTAACATGCACTGATCACGTGACTGATCATGCACTGATCACGTAATTGATCATGCACTGATCACGTGGCTGATCATGCACTGATCACGTGACTGATCATGCACTGATCACGTGACTGATCATGCACTGATCACGTGGCTATCATGCACTGATCACGTGGCTGATCATGCACTGATCACGTGCCTGATCATGCACTGATCACATGACTGATCATGCACTGATCACGTGACTGATCATGCACTGATCACGTGGCTATCATGCACTACTCACGTGGCTGATCATGCAATGATCATGTAGCTACCATGTACTGGTCACGTGACTGATCATACACCCATCAGGTGACTGATCATGCACTGATCACGTGGCTATCATGCACTGATCACGTGACTGATCATGCACTGATCACGTGCCTGATCATGCACTGATCACGTGACTGATCATGCACTGATCACGTAGCAATCATGCACTGATCACGTGGCTGATCATGCACTGATCACGTGGCTATCATGCACTGATCACGTGGCTGATCATGCACTGATACCGTGACTGAGCATGGACTGATCACATGACTATCATGTAGTGATCACGTGACTTAATGGCGCTGATCATGTGACTGATCATGCGCTGATCATGTTTGCTATCATACACTGATCATGTGCCTCTGGAGGCAATTAACAAAGAGCTGAGTAGGCACGAATCAAACAGTCAGCAGGCAATAATCATGGAACTCAGCTGTGAGGAATCATGCTGCTCAGCTGGCAATAATCAAGCAGCTGAGCAGGCAGGAATTACGCAGCACAGCTGGCAATTGTCAAGCAGATGACAGGCAGGAATCGTGCAGCTCAGCTGCCAATTGTCAAGCAGATGAGCAGACAGTAATCACGCAGCTCAGCAGGCCCAGAACACGTGACTGAGCATGCACTGTTCACGTGGCTGATCATACACTGATCACGTGAATGATCATGCACTGATCACGTGGCTATCATGCACTGATCACGTGGCTGATCATGCACTGATCACGTAATTGTATGCACTGATCACGTGGCTGATCATGCACTGATCACGTGGCTGATCATGCACTGATCACGTGACTGATCATGCACTGATCACGTGGCTGATCATGCACTGATCACGTGACTGATCATGCACTGATCACGTGGCTGATCATGCACTGATCACGTGGCTGATCATACACTGATCACGTAACTGATCATGCACTGATCACGTGGCTATCATGCACTGATCACGTGGCTGATCATGCACTGATCACGTGGCTTACCATACACCTGTCACGTGACTGATCATGCACTGATCACGTGGCATCATGCACTGATCACGTGGCTGATCATACACTGATCACGTGACTGATCATGCACTGCACGTGGCTATCATGCACTGCTCACGTGGCTGATCATGCAATGATCACGTAGCTACCATATACTGGTCACGTGACTGATCATGCACTGATCACGTAAATGATCATGCACTGATCAGTGACTGATCATGCACTGATCACGTGACTGATCATGCACTGATCACGTGGCTATCATGCACTGATCACGTGGCTATCATGCACTGATCACGTGGATATCATGCACTGATCACGTGGCTGATCACACACTATCACATGACTGATCATGCACTGATCACGTGACTGATCATGCACTGATCACGTGGCTGATCATGCACTGATCACGTGGCTGATCATGCACTGATCACGTGACTGATCATGCACTGATCACGTGGCTATCATGCACTGATCACGTGGCTATCATGCACTGATCACGTGGCTGATCATGCACTGATCACGTGACTGATCATGCACTGATCACGTCTATATCATGCACTGATCACATGACTGATCATGCACTGATCACGTGGATGATCATGCACTGATCATGTGACTGATCATGCACTGATCACGTGGCTATCATGCACTGATCACGTGGCTGATCATGCACTGATCACGTAGCTATCATGCACTGATCACGTGACTGATCATGCACTGATCACGTGACTGATCATGCACTGATCACGTGGCTATCATGCACTGATCACGTGGCTATCATGCACTGATCACGTGGCTGATCATGCACTGATCACGCAGCTATCATGCACTGGTCACGTGACTGATCATGCACTGATCACGTGGCTGATCATGCACTGATCACGTGACTGATCATGCACTGATCACGTGACTGATCATGCACTGATCACGTGGATATCATGCACTGATCACGTGGCTGATCATACACTGATCACGTGTCTGATCATGCACTGATCACGTGGCTGATCATGCACTGATCACGTAACTGATCATGCACTGATCACGTGGCTATCATGCACTGATCACGTGGCTGATCATGCACTATCACGTGGCTGATCACACACCTGTCACGTGACTGATCATGCACTGATCACGTGGCACTCATGCACTGATCACGTGGCTGATCATACACTGCTCACGTAACTGATCATGCACTGATCACGTGGCTATCATGCACTGATCACGTGGCTGATCATGCAATGATCACGTAGCTACCATGCACTGATCACGTGACTGATCATGCACTGATCACGTAAATGATCATGCACTGATCACGTGACTGATCATGCACTGATCACGTGACTGATCATGCACTGATCACGTGGCTATCATGCACTGATCACGTGGCTGATCATGCAATGATCACGTAGCTACCATGTACTGGTCACGTGACTGATCATGCACTGATCACGTGGCTGATCATGCACTGATCACGTGACTGATCATGCACTGATCACGTGACTGATCATGCACTGATCACGTGGCTATCATGCACTGATCACGTGGCTGATCATGCACTGATCACGCAGCTAATCATGCACTGATCACGTGACTGATCATGCACTGATCACGTGATTGATCATGCACTGATCACGTGGCTGATCATGCACTGATCACGTGACTGATCATGCACTGATCACGTGACTGATCATGCACTGATCACGTGGCTATCATGCACTGATCACGTGGCTGATCATGCACTGATCACGTGCCTGATCATGCACTGATCACATGACTGATCATGCACTGATCACGTGACTGATCATGCACTGATCACGTGGCTATCATGCACTACTCACGTGGCTGATCATGCAATGATCATGTAGCTACCATGTACAGGTCACGTGACTGATCATACACCCATCAGGTGACTGATCATGCACTGATCACGTGGCTATCATGCACTGATCACGTGGCTGATCATGCACTGATCACGTGCCTGGTCATGCACTGATCACGTGACTGATCATGCACTGATCACGTGGATATCATGCACTGATCACGTGGCTGATCATGCACTGATCACGTGGCTGATCATGCACTGATACCGTGACTGAGCATGGACTGATCACATGACTATCATGTAGTGATCACGTGACTTAATGGCGCTGATCATGTGACTGATCATGCGCTGATCATGTTTGCTATCATAGACTGATCATGTGCCTCTGGAGGCAATTAACAAAGAGCTGAGTAGGCACGAATCAAACAGTCAGCAGGCAATAATCATGGAACTCAGCTGTGAGGAATCATGCTGCTCAGCTGGCAATAATCAAGCAGCTGAGCAGGCAGGAATTACGCAGCACAGCTGGCAATTGTCAAGCAGATGACAGGCAGGAATCATGCAGCTCAGCTGCCAATTGTCAAGCAGATGAGCAGACAGTAATCACGCAGCTCAGCAGGCCCTGATCACGTGACTGAGCATGCACTGTTCACGTGGCTGATCATACACTGATCACGTGACTGATCATGCACTGATCACGTGGCTATCATGCACTGATCACGTGGCTGATCATGCACTGATCACGTAATTGTCATGCACTGATCACGTGGCTGATCATGCACTGATCACGTGGCTGATCATGCACTGATCACGTGACTGATCATGCACTGATCACGTGGCTGATCATGCACTGATCACGTGACTGATCATGCACTGATCACGTGGCTGATCATGCACTGATCACGTGGCTGATCATACACTGATCACGTAACTGATCATGCACTGATCACGTGGCTATCATGCACTGATCACGTGGCTGATCATGCACTGATCACGTGGCTATCATACACTGTCACGTGACTGATCATGCACTGATCACACAGCATCATGCACTGATCACGTGGCTGATCATGCACTGATCACGTGACTGATCATGCACTGCACGTGGCTATCATGCACTGCTCACGTGGCTGATCATGCAATGATCACGTAGCTACCATGTACTGGTCACGTGACTGATCATGCACTGATCACGTAAATGATCATGCACTGATCACGTGACTGATCATGCACTGATCACGTGACTGATCATGCACTGATCACGTGGCTATCATGCACTGATCACGTGGCTATCATGCACTGATCACGTGGCTATCATGCACTGATCACGTGGCTGATCATGCACTGATCACGTGGCTGATCACACACCTGTCACGTGACTGATCATGCACTGATCACGTGGCATCATGCACTGATCACGTGACTGATCATGCACTGATCACGTGACTGATCATGCACTGATCACGTGGCTATCATGCACTGATCACGTGGCTGATCATGCAATGATCACGTGGCTACCATGCACTGATCACGTGACTGATCATGCACTGATCACGTAACTGATCATGCACTGATCAGTGACTGATCATGCACTGATCACGTGACTGATCATGCACTGATCACGTGGCTATCATGCACTGATCACGTGGCTGATCATGCACTGATCACGTAGCATCATGCACTGTCACGTGACTGATCATGCACTGATCACGTAATTGATCATGCACTGATCACTGACTGATCATGCACTGATCACGTGGCTGATCATACACTGATCACGTGACTGATCATGCACTGATCACGTGGATATCATGCACTGATCACGTGGCTGATCATGCACTGATCACGTGTCTGATCATGCACTGATCACGTGGCTGATCATGCACTGATCACGTAACTGATCATGCACTGATCACGTGGCTATCATGCACTGATCACGTGGCTGATCATGCACTGATCACGTGGCTTATCACACACCTGTCACGTGACTGATCATGCACTGATCACGTGTCACTCATGCACTGATCACGTGGCTGATCATACACTGATCACGTAACTGATCATGCACTGATCACGTGGCTATCATGCACTGATCACGTGGCTGATCATGCAATGATCATAGCTACCATGCACTGATCACGTGACTGATCATGCACTGATCACGTAAATGATCATGCACTGATCACGTGACTGATCATGCACTGATCACGTGACTGATCATGCACTGATCACGTGGCTATCATGCACTGATCACGTGGCTGATCATGCAATGATCACGTAGCTACCATGTACTGGTCACGTGACTGATCATGCACTGATCACGTGGCTGATCATGCACTGATCACGTGACTGATCATGCACTGATCACGTGACTGATCATGCACTGATCACGTGGCTATCATGCACTGATCACGTGGCTGATCATGCACTGATCACGCAGCTAACATGTACTGGTCACGTGACTGATCATGCACTGATCACGTAATTGATCATGCACTGATCACGTGGCTGATCATGCACTGATCACGTGACTGATCATGCACTGATCACGTGACTGATCATGCACTGATCACGTGGCTATCATGCACTGATCACGTGGCTGATCATGCACTGATCACGTGCCTGATCATGCACTGATCACATGACTGATCATGCACTGATCACGTGACTGATCATGCACTGATCACGTGGCTATCATGCACTACTCACGTGGCTGATCATGCAATGATCATGTAGCTACCATGTACTGGTCACGTGACTGATCATACACCCATCAGGTGACTGATCATGCACTGATCACGTGGCTATCATGCACTGATCACGTGCCTGATCATGCACTGATCACGTGCCTGATCATGCACTGATCACGTGACTGATCATGCACTGATCACGTAGCAATCATGCACTGATCACGTGGCTGATCATGCACTGATCATGTGCTATCATGCACTGATCACGTGGCTGATCATGCACTGATACCGTGACTGAGCATGGACTGATCACATGACTATCATGTAGTGATCACGTGACTTAATGGCGCTGATCATGTGACTGATCATGCGCTGATCATGTTTGCTATCATACACTGATCATGTGCCTCTGGAGGCAATTAACAAAGAGCTGAGTAGGCACGAATCAAACAGTCAGCAGGCAATAATCATGGAACTCAGCTGTGAGGAATCATGCTGCTCAGCTGGCAATAATCAAGCAGCTGAGCAGGCAGGAATTACGCAGCACAGCTGGCAATTGTCAAGCAGATGACAGGCAGGAATCATGCAGCTCAGCTGCCAATTGTCAAGCAGATGAGCAGACAGTAATCACGCAGCTCAGCAGGCCCAGAACACGTGACTGAGCATGCACTGTTCACGTGGCTGATCATACACCGATCACGTGAATGATCATGCACTGATCACGTGGCTATCATGCACTGATCACGTGGCTGATCATGCACTGATCACGTAATTGTCATGCACTGATCACGTGGCTATCATGCACTGATCACGTGGCTGATCATGCACTGATCACGTGACTGATCATGCACTGATCACGTGGCTGATCATGCACTGATCACGTGACTGATCATGCACTGATCACGTGTGATCATGCACTGATCACGTGGCTGATCATACACTGATCACGTAACTGATCATGCACTGATCACGTGGCTATCATGCACTGATCACGTGGCTGATCATGCACTGATCACGTGGCTGATCACACACCTGTCACGTGACTGATCATGCACTGATCACGTGCATCATGCACTGATCACGTGGCTGATCATACTCTGATCACGTAACTGATCATGCACACTGCACATGGCTATCATGCACTGCTCACGTGGCTGATCATGCAATGATCACGTAGCTACCATATACTGGTCACGTGACTGATCATGCACTGATCACGTAAATGATCATGCACTGATCACGTGACTGATCATGCACTGATCACGTGACTGATCATGCACTGATCACGTGGCTATCATGCACTGATCACGTGGCTGATCATGCACTGATCACGTAGCATCCATGTACTGGTCACGTGACTGATCATGCACTGATCACGTAATTGATCATGCACTGATCACGTGGCTGATCATGCACTGATCACGTGGCTGATCACACACGTATCACGTGACTGATCATGCACTGATCACGTGGCTATCATGCACTGATCACGTGGCTGATCATGCACTGATCACGTGGCTGATCATGCACTGATCACGTGGCTGATCATGCACTGATCACGTGACTGATCATGCACTGATCACGTGGCTATCATGCACTGATCACGTGGCTGATCATGCACTGATCACGTGGCTGATCATGCACTGATCACGTGACTGATCATGCACTGATCACGTGTCACTCATGCACTGATCACGTGGCTATCATGCACTGATCACGTGGCTGATCATGCACTGATCACGTGCCTGATCATGCACTGATCACATGACTGATCATGCACTGATCACGTGACTGATCATGCACTGATCACGTGGCTATCATGCACTACTCACGTGGCTGATCATGCAATGATCATGTAGCTACCATGTACTGGTCACGTGACTGATCATACACCCATCAGGTGACGGATCATGCACTGATCACGTGGCTATCATGCACTGATCACGTGCCTGATCATGCACTGATCACGTGCCTGATCATGCACTGATCACGTGACTGATCATGCACTGATCACGTAGCAATCATGCACTGATCACGTGGCTGATCATGCACTGATCACGTGGCTATCATGCACTGATCACGTGGCTGATCATGCACTGATACCGTGACTGAGCATGGACTGATCACATGACTATCATGTAGTGATCACGTGACTTAATGGCGCTGATCATGTGACTGATCATGCGCTGATCATGTTTGCTATCATACGCTGATCATGTGCCTCTGGAGGCAATTAACAAAGAGCTGAGTAGGCATGAATCAAACAGTCAGCAGGCAATAATCATGGAACTCAGCTGTGAGGAATCATGCTGCTCAGCTGGCTATAATCAAGCAGCTGAGCAGGCAGGAATTACACAGCACAGCTGGCAATTGTCAAGCAGATGACAGGCAGGAATCATGCAGCTCAGCTGGCAATTGTCAAGCAGATGAGCAGACAGTAATCACGCAGCTCAGCAGGCCCTGAACACGTGACTGACCATGCACTGTTCACGTGGCTGATCATACACCGATCACGTGACTGATCATGCACTGATCACGTGGCTATCATGCACTGATCACGTGGCTGATCATGCACTGATCACGTAATTGTATGCACTGATCACGTGGCTATCATGCACTGATCACGTGGCTGATCATGCACTGATCACGTGACTGATCATGCACTGATCACGTGGCTGATCATGCACTGATCACGTGACTGATCATGCACTGATCACGTGACTGATCATGCACTGATCACGTGGATATCATGCACTGATCACGTGGCTGATCATACACTGATCACGTGTCTGATCATGCACTGATCACGTGGCTGATCATGCACTGATCACGTAACTGATCATGCACTGATCACGTGGCTATCATGCACTGATCACGTGGCTGATCATGCACTGATCACGTGGCTGATCACACACCTGTCACGTGACTGATCATGCACTGATCACGCAGCACTCATGCACTGATCACGTGGCTGATCATACACTGATCACGTAACTGATCATGCACTGATCACGTGGCTATCATGCACTGATCACGTGGCTGATCATGCAATGATCACGTAGCTACCATATACTGGTCACGTGACTGATCATGCACTGATCACGTAAATGATCATGCACTGATCACGTGACTGATCATGCACTGATCACGTGACTGATCATGCACTGATCACGTGGCTATCATGCACTGATCACGTGGCTGATCATGCAATGATCACGTAGCATCCATGTACTGATCACGTGACTGATCATGCACTGATCACGTAATGATCATGCACTGATCACGTGACTGATCATGCACTGATCACGTGGCTGATCACACACGTATCACGTGACTGATCATGCACTGATCACGTGGCTATCATGCACTGATCACGTGGCTGATCATGCACTGATCACGTGGCTGATCATGCACTGATCACGTGGCTGATCATGCACTGATCACGTGACTGATCATGCACTGATCACGTGGCTATCATGCACTGATCACGTGGCTGATCATGCACTGATCACGTGGCTGATCATGCACTGATCACGTGACTGATCATGCACTGATCACGTGTGATCATGCACTGATCACGTGGCTATCATGCACTGATCACGTGGCTGATCATGCACTGATCACGTGCCTGATCATGCACTGATCACATGACTGATCATGCACTGATCACGTGACTGATCATGCACTGATCACGTGGCTATCATGCACTACTCACGTGGCTGATCATGCAATGATCATGTAGCTACCATGTACTGGTCACGTGACTGATCATACACCCATCAGGTGACTGATCATGCACTGATCACGTGGCTATCATGCACTGATCACGTGGCTGATCATGCACTGATCACGTGCCTGATCATGCACTGATCACGTGACTGATCATGCACTGATCACGTAGCAATCATGCACTGATCACGTGGCTGATCATGCACTGATCACGTGGCTATCATGCACTGATCACGTGGCTGATCATGCACTGATACCGTGACTGAGCATGGACTGATCACATGACTATCATGTAGTGATCACGTGACTTAATGGCGCTGATCATGTGACTGATCATGCGCTGATCATGTTTGCTATCATACACTGATCATGTGCCTCTGGAGGCAATTAACAAAGAGCTGAGTAGGCATGAATCAAACAGTCAGCAGGCAATAATCATGGAACTCAGCTGTGAGGAATCATGCTGCTCAGCTGGCAATAATCAAGCAGCTGAGCAGGCAGGAATTACGCAGCACAGCTGGCAATTGTCAAGCAGATGACAGGCAGGAATCATGCAGCTCAGCTGGCAATTGTCAAGCAGATGAGCAGACAGTAATCACGCAGCTCAGCAGGCCCTGAACACGTGACTGAGCATGCACTGTTCACGTGGCTGATCATACACCGATCACGTGAATGATCATGCACTGATCACGTGGCTATCATGCACTGATCACGTGGCTGATCATGCACTGATCACGTAATTGTCATGCACTGATCACGTGGCTATCATGCACTGATCACGTGGCTGATCATGCACTGATCACGTGACTGATCATGCACTGATCACGTGGCTGATCATGCACTGATCACGTGACTGATCATGCACTGATCACGTGACTGATCATGCACTGATCACGTGGATATCATGCACTGATCACGTGGCTGATCATACACTGATCACGTGTCTGATCATGCACTGATCACGTGGCTGATCATGCACTGATCACGTAACTGATCATGCACTGATCACGTGGATATCATGCACTGATCACGTGGCTGATCATGCACTGATCACGTGGCTGATCACACACCTGTCACGTGACTGATCATGCACTGATCACGCAGCACTCATGCACTGATCACGTGGCTGATCATGCACTGATCACGTAACTGATCATGCACTGATCACGTGGCTATCATGCACTGATCACGTGGCTGATCATGCACTGATCACGTAGCTACCATGCACTGATCACGTGACTGATCATGCACTGATCACGTGGCTGATCATGCACTGATCACGTGACTGATCATGCACTGATCACGTGACTGATCATGCACTGATCACGTGGCTATCATGCACTACTCACGTGGCTGGTCATGCAATGTTCATGTAGCTACCATGTACTGGTCACGTGACTGATCATGCACTGATCACGTGGCTGATCATGCACTGATCACGTGACTGATCATGCACTGATCACGTGGCTGATCATACACTGATCACGTGACTGATCATGCACTGATCACGTGACTGATCATGCACTGATCACGTGGCTATCATGCACTGATCACGTGGCTGATCATGCACTGATCACGTGGCTGATCATGCACTGATCACGTGGCTATCATGCACTGATCACGTGGCTGATCATGCACTGATACCGTGACTGAGCATGGACTGATCACATGACTATCATGTAGTGATCACGTGACTTAATGGCGCTGATCATGTGACTGATCATGCGCTGATCATGTTTGCTATCATACACTGATCATGTGCCTCTGGAGGCAATTAACAAAGAGCTGAGTAGGCATGAATCAAACAGTCAGCAGGCAATAATCATGGAACTCAGCTGTGAGGAATCATGCTGCTCAGCTGGCAATAATCAAGCAGCTGAGCAGGCAGGAATTACACAGCACAGCTGGCAATTGTCAAGCAGATGACAGGCAGGAATCATGCAGCTCAGCTGCCAATTGTCAAGCAGATGAGCAGACAGTAATCACGCAGCTCAGCAGGCCCTGAACACGTGACTGAGCATGCACTGTTCACGTGGCTGATCATACACTGATCACGTGACTGATCATGCACTGATCACGTGGCTATCATGCACTGATCACGTGGCTGATCATGCACTGATCACGTAATTGTATGCACTGATCACGTGGCTGATCATGCACTGATCACGTGGCTGATCATGCACTGATCACGTGACTGATCATGCACTGATCACGTGGCTGATCATGCACTGATCACGTGGCTGATCATGCACTGATCACGTGACTGATCATGCACTGATCACGTGGATATCATGCACTGATCACGTGGCTGATCATACACTGATCACGTGTCTGATCATGCACTGATCACGTGGCTGATCATGCACTGATCACGTAACTGATCATGCACTGATCACGTGGCTATCATGCACTGATCACGTGGCTGATCATGCACTGATCACGTGGCTGATCACACACCTCTCACGTGACTGATCATGCACTGATCACGTGGCACTCATGCACTGATCACGTGGCTGATCATACACTGATCACGTAACTGATCATGCACACAGCACGTGGCTATCATGCACTGATCACGTGGCTGATCATGCAATGATCACGTAGCTACCATATACTGGTCACGTGACTGATCATGCACTGATCACGTAAATGATCATGCACTGATCACGTGACTGATCATGCACTGATCACGTGACTGATCATGCACTGATCACGTGGCTATCATGCACTGATCACGTGGCTGATCATGCAATGATCACGTAGCAACCATGTACTGGTCACGTGACTGATCATGCACTGATCACGTAATTGATCATGCACTGATCACGTGGCTGATCATGCACTGATCACGTGGCTGATCACACACGTATCACGTGACTGATCATGCACTGATCACGTGGCTATCATGCACTGATCACGTGGCTATCATGCACTGATCACGTGGATATCATGCACTGATCACGTGGCTGATCACACACGTATCACGTGACTGATCATGCACTGATCACGTGGCTATCATGCACTGATCACGTAACTGATCATGCACTGATCACGTGGCTGATCATGCACTGATCACGTGACTGATCATGCACTGATCACGTGACTGATCATGCACTGATCACGTGGCTATCATGCACTGATCACGTGGCTGATCATGCAATGATCACGTAGCTACTATGCACTGGTCACGTGACTGATCATGCACTGATCACGTAATTGATCATGCACTGATCACGTGGCTGATCATGCACTGATCACGTGACTGATCATGCACTGATCACGTGACTGATCATGCACTGATCACGTGGCTATCATGCACTGATCACGTGGCTATCATGCACTGATCACGTAACTGATCATGCACTGATCACGTGGCTGATCATGCACTGATCACGTGACTGATCATGCACTGATCACGTGACTGATCATGCACTGATCACGTGGCTATCATGCACTGATCACGTGGCTGATCATGCAATGATCACGCAGCTACTATGCACTGATCACGTGACTGATCATGCACTGATCACGTAATGATCATGCACTGATCACGTGGCTGATCATGCACTGATCACGTGACTGATCATGCACTGATCACGTGACTGATCATGCACTGATCACGTGGCTATCATGCACTGATCACGTGGCTGATCATGCACTGATCACGCAGCTACCATGCACTGATCACGTGACTGATCATGCACTGATCACGTGACTGATCATGCACTGATCACGTGGCTGATCATGCACTGATCACGTGACTGATCATGCACTGATCACGTGGCTATCATGCACTGATCACGTGGCTGATCATGCACTGATCACGTAGCTACCATGCACTGTCACGTGACTGATCATGCACTGATCACGTGACTGATCATGCACTGATCACGTGGCTATCATGCACTGATCACGTGACTGATCATGCACTGATCACGTCTGATCATGCACTGATCACGTGACTGATCATGCACTGATCACGTGGATGATCATGCACTGATCACGTGACTGATCATGCACTGATCACGTGGCTGATCATGCACTGATCACGTGACTGATCATGCACTGATCACGTGGCTATCATGCACTGATCACGTGGCTGATCATGCACTGATCACGGGACTGATCATGCACTGATCACGTGGCTGATCATGCACTGATCACGTAACTGATCATGCACTGATCACGTGGCTGATCATGCACTGATCACGTGGCTGATCATGCACTGATCACGTGACTGATCATGCACTGATCACGTGACTGATCATGCACTGATCACGTGGCTATCATGCACTGATCACGTGGCTGATCATGCACTGATCACGTGACTGATCATGCACTGATCACTGGCTATCATGCACTGATCACGTGGCTATCATGCACTGATCACGTGGCTGATCATGCACTGATCACGTGACTGATCATGCACTGATCACGTCTATATCATGCACTGATCACGTGACTGATCATGCACTGATCACGTGGATGATCATGCACTGATCACGTGACTGATCATGCACTGATCACGTGGCTATCATGCACTGATCACGTGGCTGATCATGCACTGATCACGTAGCTACCATGCACTGATCACGTGACTGATCATGCACTGATCACGTAATTGATCATGCACTGATCACGTGGCTGATCATGCACTGATCACGTGGCTGATCATGCACTGATCACGTGACTGATCATGCACTGATCACGTGGCTATCATGCACTGATCACGTGGCTGATCATGCACTGATCACGTGGCTATCATGCACTGATCACGTGACTGATCATGCACTGATCACGTGGCTATCATGCACTGATCACGTGGCTGATCATGCACTGATCACGTAGCTATCATACTGATCACGTGACTGATCATGCACTGATCACGTGACTGATCATGCACTGATCACGTGGCTATCATGCACTGATCACGTGGCTATCATGCACTGATCACGTGGCTGATCATGCACTGATCACGCAGCTATCATGCACTGGTCACGTGATGATCATGCACTGATCACGTGGCTGATCATGCACTGATCACGTGACTGATCATGCACTGATCACGTGACTGATCATGCACTGATCACGTGGATATCATGCACTGATCACGTGGCTGATCATGCACTGATCACGTGTCTGATCATGCACTGATCACGTGGCTGATCATGCACTGATCACGTAACTGATCATGCACTGATCACGTGGCTATCATGCACTGATCACGTGGCTGATCATGCACTGATCACGTGGCTGATCACACACCTGTCACGTGACTGATCATGCACTGATCACGTGGCACTCATGCACTGATCACGTGGCTGATCATACACTGATCACGTAACTGATCATGCACTGATCACGTGGCTATCATGCACTGATCACGTGGCTGATCATGCAATGATCACGTGACTACAATATACTGGTCACGTGACTGATCATGCACTGATCACGTAAATGATCATGCACTGATCACGTGACTGATCATGCACTGATCACGTGACTGATCATGCACTGATCACGTGGCTATCATGCACTGATCACGTGGCTGATCATGCACTGATCACGTAATTGATCATGCACTGATCACGTGACTGATCATGCACTGATCACGTGGCTGATCACACACTGATCACGTGACTGATCATGCACTGATCACGTGGCTATCATGCACTGATCACGTGGCTGATCATGCACTGATCACGTGACTGATCATGCACTGATCACGTGGCTGATCATGCACTGATCACGTGACTGATCATGCACTGATCACGTGGCTATCATGCACTGATCACGTGGCTGATCATGCACTGATCACGTGGCTGATCATGCACTGATCACGTGACTGATCATGCACTGATCACGTGGCATCATGCACTGATCACGTGGCTGATCATGCACTGATCACGTGGCTATCATGCACTGATCACGTGGCTGATCATGCACTGATCACGTAGCTATCATGCACTGATCACGTGACTGATCATGCACTGATCACGTGACTGATCATGCACTGATCACGTGGCTATCATGCACTGATCACGTGGCTATCATGCACTGATCACGTGGCTGATCATGCACTGATCACGCAGCTATCATGCACTGGTCACGTGACTGATCATGCACTGATCACGTGGCTGATCATGCACTGATCACGTGACTGATCATGCACTGATCACGTGACTGATCATGCACTGATCACGTGGATATCATGCACTGATCACGTGGCTGATCATACACTGATCACGTGTCTGATCATGCACTGATCACGTGGCTGATCATGCACTGATCACGTAACTGATCATGCACTGATCACGTGGCTATCATGCACTGATCACGTGGCTGATCATGCACTGATCACGTGGCTGATCACACACCTGTCACGTGACTGATCATGCACTGATCACGTGGCACTCATGCACTGATCACGTGGCTGATCATACACTGCTCACGTAACTGATCATGCACTGATCACGTGGCTATCATGCACTGATCACGTGGCTGATCATGCAATGATCACGTGGCTACCATATACTGGTCACGTGACTGATCATGCACTGATCACGTAAATGATCATGCACTGATCAGTGACTGATCATGCACTGATCACGTGACTGATCATGCACTGATCACGTGGCTATCATGCACTGCTCACGTGGCTGATCATGCAATGATCACGTAGCATCCATGTACTGGTCACGTGACTGATCATGCACTGATCACGTAATTGATCATGCACTGATCACGTGACTGATCATGCACTGATCACGTGGCTGATCACACACTGATCACGTGACTGATCATGCACTGATCACGTGGATATCATGCACTGATCACGTGGCTGATCATACACTGATCACGTGTCTGACCATGCACTGATCACGTGGCTGATCATACACTGATCACGTAACTGATCATGCACTGATCACGTGGCTATCATGCACTGATCACGTGGCTGATCATGCACTGATCACGTGGCTGATCACACACCTGTCACGTGACTGATCATGCACTGATCACGTGTCACTCATGCACTGATCACGTGGCTGATCATACACTGCTCACGTAACTGATCATGCACTGATCACGTGGCTATCATGCACTGATCACGTGGCTGATCATGCAATGATCACGTAGCTACCATGCACTGGTCACGTGACTGATCATGCACTGATCACGTAAATGATCATGCACTGATCACGTGACTGATCATGCACTGATCACGTGACTGATCATGCACTGATCACGTGGCTATCATGCACTGCTCACGTGGCTGATCATGCACTGATCACGCAGCTACCATGTACTGGTCACGTGACTGATCATGCACTGATCACGTGGCTGATCATGCACTGATCACGTGACTGATCATGCACTGATCACGTGGCTATCATGCACTGATCACGTGGCTGATCATGCACTGATCACGCAGCTATCATGCACTGGTCACGTGACTGATCATGCACTGATCACGTGATTGATCATGCACTGATCACGTGGCTGATCATGCACTGATCACGTGACTGATCATGCACTGATCACGTGACTGATCATGCACTGATCACGTGGCTATCATGCACTGATCACGTGGCTGATCATGCACTGATCACGTGCCTGATCATGCACTGATCACATGACTGATCATGCACTGATCACGTGACTGATCATGCACTGATCACGTGGCTATCATGCACTACTCACGTGGCTGATCATGCAATGATCATGTAGCTACCATGTACTGGTCACGTGACTGATCATACACCCATCAGGTGACTGATCATGCACTGATCACGTGGCTATCATGCACTGATCACGTGCCTGATCATGCACTGATCACGTGCCTGATCATGCACTGATCACGTGACTGATCATGCACTGATCACGTGGCAATCATGCACTGATCACGTGGCTGATCATGCACTGATCACGTGGCTATCATGCACTGATCACGTGGCTGATCATGCACTGATACCGTGACTGAGCATGGACTGATCACATGACTATCATGTAGTGATCACGTGACTTAATGGCGCTGATCATGTGACTGATCATGCGCTGATCATGTTTGCTATCATACACTGATCATGTGCCTCTGGAGGCAATAAACAAAGAGCTGAGTAGGCACGAATCAAACAGTCAGCAGGCAATAATCATGGAACTCAGCTGTGAGGAATCATGCTGCTCAGCTGGCAATAATCAAGCAGCTGAGCAGGCAGGAATTACGCAGCACAGCTGGCAATTGTCAAGCAGATGACAGGCAGGAATCGTGCAGCTCAGCTGCCAATTGTCAAGCAGATGAGCAGACAGTAATCACGCAGCTCAGCAGGCCCTGAACACGTGACTGAGCATGCACTGTTCACGTGGCTGATCACACACTGATCACGTGACTGATCATGCACTGATCACGTGGCTATCATGCACTGATCACGTGGCTGATCATGCACTGATCACGTAATTGCATGCACTGATCACGTGGCTGATCATGCACTGATCACGTGGCTGATCATGCACTGATCACGTGACTGATCATGCACTGATCACGTGGCTGATCATGCACTGATCACGTGACTGATCATGCACTGATCACGTGGCTGATCATGCACTGATCACGTGGCTGATCATACACTGATCACGTAACTGATCATGCACTGATCACGTGGCTATCATGCACTGATCACGTGGCTGATCATGCACTGATCACGTGGCTTACCATACACCTGTCACGTGACTGATCATGCACTGATCACGTGGCATCATGCACTGATCACGTGGCTGATCATACACTGATCACGTGACTGATCATGCACACTGCACGTGGCTATCATGCACTGCTCACGTGGCTGATCATGCAATGATCACGTAGCTACCATGTACTGGTCACGTGACTGATCATGCACTGATCACGTAATGATCATGCACTGATCACGTGACTGATCATGCACTGATCACGTGACTGATCATGCACTGATCACGTGGCTATCATGCACTGATCACGTGGCTATCATGCACTGATCACGTGGATATCATGCACTGATCACGTGGCTGATCACACACTATCACATGACTGATCATGCACTGATCACGTGGCTGATCATGCACTGATCACGTGGCTGATCATGCACTGATCACGTGGCTGATCATGCACTGATCACGTGACTGATCATGCACTGATCACTGGCTATCATGCACTGATCACGTGGCTATCATGCACTGATCACGTGGCTGATCATGCACTGATCACGTGACTGATCATGCACTGATCACGTCTATATCATGCACTGATCACATGACTGATCATGCACTGATCACGTGGATGATCATGCACTGATCATGTGACTGATCATGCACTGATCACGTGGCTATCATGCACTGATCACGTGGCTGATCATGCACTGATCACGTAGCTATCATGCACTGATCACGTGACTGATCATGCACTGATCACGTGACTGATCATGCACTGATCACGTGGCTATCATGCACTGATCACGTGGCTATCATGCACTGATCACGTGGCTGATCATGCACTGATCACGCAGCTATCATGCACTGGTCACGTGACTGATCATGCACTGATCACGTGGCTGATCATGCACTGATCACGTGACTGATCATGCACTGATCACGTGACTGATCATGCACTGATCACGTGGATATCATGCACTGATCACGTGGCTGATCATACACTGATCACGTGTCTGACCATGCACTGATCACGTGGCTGATCATACACTGATCACGTAACTGATCATGCACTGATCACGTGGCTATCATGCACTGATCACGTGGCTGATCATGCACTGATCACGTGGCTGATCACACACCTGTCACGTGACTGATCATGCACTGATCACGTGGCACTCATGCACTGATCACGTGGCTGATCATATTCTGCTCACGTAACTGATCATGCACTGATCACGTGGCTATCATGCACTGATCACGTGGCTGATCATGCAATGATCACGTAGCTACCATGCACTGATCACGTGACTGATCATGCACTGATCACGTAAATGATCATGCACTGATCACGTGACTGATCATGCACTGATCACGTGACTGATCATGCACTGATCACGTGGCTATCATGCACTGCTCACGTGGCTGATCATGCAATGATCACGTAGCTACCATGTACTGGTCACGTGACTGATCATGCACTGATCACGTGGCTGATCATGCACTGATCACGTGACTGATCATGCACTGATCACGTGACTGATCATGCACTGATCACGTGGCTATCATGCACTGATCACGTGGCTGATCATGCACTGATCAGGCAGCTAATATGTACTGGTCACGTGACTGATCATGCACTGATCACGTAATTGATCATGCACTGATCACGTGGCTGATCATGCACTGATCACGTGACTGATCATGCACTGATCACGTGACTGATCATGCACTGATCACGTGGCTATCATGCACTGATCACGTGGCTGATCATGCACTGATCACGTGCCTGATCATGCACTGATCACATGACTGATCATGCACTGATCACGTGACTGATCATGCACTGATCACGTGGCTATCATGCACTACTCACGTGGCTGATCATGCAATGATCATGTAGCTACCATGTACAGGTCACGTGACTGATCATACACCCATCAGGTGACTGATCATGCACTGATCACGTGGCTATCATGCACTGATCACGTGGCTGATCATGCACTGATCACGTGCCTGGTCATGCACTGATCACGTGACTGATCATGCACTGATCACGTGGCTATCATACACTGATCACGTGGCTGATCATGCACTGATCACGTGGCTGATCATGCACTGATACCGTGACTGAGCATGGACTGATCACATGACTATCATGTAGTGATCACGTGACTTAATGGCGCTGATCATGTGACTGATCATGCGCTGATCATGTTTGCTATCATAGACTGATCATGTGCCTCTGGAGGCAATTAACAAAGAGCTGAGTAGGCACGAATCAAACAGTCAGCAGGCAATAATCATGGAACTCAGCTGTGAGGAATCATGCTGCTCAGCTGGCAATAATCAAGCAGCTGAGCAGGCAGGAATTACGCAGCACAGCTGGCAATTGTCAAGCAGATGACAGGCAGGAATCGTGCAGCTCAGCTGCCAATTGTCAAGCAGATGAGCAGACAGTAATCACGCAGCTCAGCAGGCCCAGAACACGTGACTGAGCATGCACTGTTCACGTGGCTGATCATACACCGATCACGTGAATGATCATGCACTGATCACGTGGCTATCATGCACTGATCACGTGGCTGATCATGCACTGATCACGTAATTGTATGCACTGATCACGTGGCTGATCATGCACTGATCACGTGGCTGATCATGCACTGATCACGTGACTGATCATGCACTGATCACGTGGCTGATCATGCACTGATCACGTGACTGATCATGCACTGATCACGTGGCTGATCATGCACTGATCACGTGGCTGATCATACACTGATCACGTAACTGATCATGCACTGATCACGTGGCTATCATGCACTGATCACGTGGCTGATCATGCACTGATCACGTGGCTGATCATACACCTGTCACGTGACTGATCATGCACTGATCACACAGCACTCATGCACTGATCACGTGGCTGATCATACTCTGCTCACGTAACTGATCATGCACACTGCACATGGCTATCATGCACTTCTCACGTGGCTGGTCATGCAATGTTCACGTAGCTACCATATACTGGTCAAGTGATTGATCATGCTCAGATCACGTAAATGATCATGCACTGTTCAGTTGACTGATCATGTACTGATCACGTGACTGATCATGCACTGATCATGTGGCTATCATGCACTGCTCACGTGGCTATCATTCACTGATCACGTGGATATCATGCACTGATCACGTGGCTGATCACACACGTATCACATGACTGATCATGCACTGATCACGTAATTGATCATACAATGATCACGTGGCTGATCATGCACAGAACACGTGAATAATCATGCACTGATCACGTGACTGATCATGCACTGATCACGTGGTTTTCATGCACTGTTAACTTGGCTGATCATGCAATGATCACGCAGCTACTATGTACTGGTCACGGGACTGATCATGCACTGATGACGTAATTGATCATGCACTGATCATGCGGCTGATCATGCACTGATCACGTGACTGATCATGCAATGATCAGGTGACTTATCATGCACTGATCACGGGGCTATCATGCACTGATCAATTGGCTGGTCATACAGTGATCACGCAGCTACCATGAACTGGTCACGTGACTAATCAGGCACTGATTACAAAATTGATCATGCACTGATCATGTGGTTGATCATGCACTGATCACGTGACTGATCATGCACTGATCACGTGGCTATCATGCACTTATCACATTGCTGGTCATACACTGATCATATAGCTACCATGTACCGGTCACGTGAATGATCATACACCCATCAGGTGACTGATCATGCACTGATCACGTGGCTATCATGCACTGACCGCGAGACTGAAAATGCACTGATCACGTCTAATCATGCACTGATCACATGACTGCCCATGCACTGATCATGTGGATGATCATACACTAATCATGTGACAGATCATGCACTGATCACGTGGCTGATCATGCACTGATACCGTGAGTGAGCATGCACTGATCACGTAGCTATCTTTCACTGATCACTTGGCTGATCATACACTCATCACGGGACTGATCATGCACTGATCACGTGGCTGATCATGCACTGATCAGGTAATTGATCATGCACTAATCATTTGGCTGATCATGCACTGAACACGTGGCTGATCATACACTGATCACGTGACTGATAATGCACTGATCATCTGGCTATCATGCACTCATTACCTGGCTATCGTGAACTGATCACGTGGTTGATCATACACTGATCACGAGACTGATCATGCACTGATCACATCTATATCATGCACTGATCACATGACTGCCCATGCACTGATCACCCGGATGATCATACACTGATCATGTGACAGATCATGCACTGATCACGTTGCTATCATGCACTGCTCACGCGGCTGTTCATGCAATGATCACGTAGCTACCATATACTGGTCATGTGACTGATCATGCACTGATCACGTAATTGATCACGAACTGATCATGTGGCTGATCATGCACTGATCACGTGGCTGATCATCGACTGATCACGTGACTGATCATGCACTGATCACGTGACTGATCATGCACTGATCACGTGGCTATCATGCAGTGATCACGTGGCTATCATGCACTGAACACTTGGCTGGACATACACTGATCACGCAGCTAACATGTACTGGTCACGTGACTGATCATGCACTGATCACGTGGCTGATCATGCACTGATCACGTGACTGATCATGCACTGTTCATGAGACTCATCATGCACTGATCACGTGGATATCATGCACTGATCACATGTTTGATCATACACTGTTCACGTGTCTGACCATGCACTGCTCACGTGGCTGATCATACACTGTTCACGTAACTGATCATGCACTGATCACGTGGATATCATGCACTGATCACGTGGCTGAACATGCACTCTTCACGTGGCTTATCACACACCTGTCACGTGACTGATCATGCACTGATCACGTGGCACTCATGCACTGATCACGTGGCTGATCATATTCTGCTCACGTAACTGATCATGCACACATCAGGTGGCTATCATGCACTTCTCACCTGGCTGGTCATGCAATGTTCATGTAGCTACCATACACTGG
The DNA here is from genome assembly GCF_032452875.1 of Bos javanicus. NCBI lineage: Eukaryota > Metazoa > Chordata > Mammalia > Artiodactyla > Bovidae > Bos > Bos javanicus. The sequence goes on from NW_026893636.1 coordinate 443,102, forward strand.
TCACGAGACTGATCATGCACAGATCACGTAAATGATCATGCACTGTTCACGTGACTGATCTTATACTGATCACGTGACTGATCACGGACTGATCACGTGGCTATCATGCACTGCTAACGTGGCTGATCATGAAATGATCACGCAGCTACCATGTATTGGTCACGTGACTGATCATGCACTGATCACGTGGCTGATCATGCACAGATCACGTAAATGATCATGCACTGTTCACGTAACTGATCATGCACTGATCACGTGGATATCATGCACTGATCACGTGGCTATCATGCACTGATCACGTGGCTATCATGCACTGATCACATGGCTGGCCATACACTGATCATGTGCCTGGTCATGCACAGATTTCATGACTGATCATGCACTGATCACGTCACTGATCATGCACTGATCACGTGGCTAACATGCACTACTCACGTGGCTGATCATGCACTGTTCACGAGACTGATCATGCACTGATTACGTGGATATCATGCACTGATCTCGTGTTTGATCATACACTGTTCACGTAACTGATCATGCACTGATCACGTGGATATCATGCACTGATCACGTGGCTGATCATGCACTGTTCACGTGGCTTACCACACACCTGTCACGTGACTGATCATGCACTGATCACGTGGCACTCATGCACTGATCTCGTGGCTTATCATACTCTGCTCACGTAACTGATCATGCACACATCAGGTGGCTATCATGCACTTCTCACCTGGCTGGTCATGCAATGTTCACGTAGATACCATATACTGGTCACGTGACTGATCATGCACAGATCACGTAAATGATCATGCACTGTTCACGTGACTGATCATGTACTGATCACGTGACTGATCACGCACTGATCACGAGGCTATCATGCACTGCTAACGTGGCTGATCATGAAATGATCACGCAGCTACCATGTACTGGTCACGTGACTGATCATGCACTGATCACGTGGCTGATCATGCACTGATCACGTGACTGATCATGCACTGATCACGTGGCTGATCATCGACTGATCCCGTGACTGATCATGCACTGATCACGTCACTGATCATGCACTGATCACGTGGCTATCATGCACTGATCACTTGGCTGGTCATACACTGATCACGCAGCTAACATGTACTGGTCACATGACTGATCATGCACTGATGACGTAATTGATCATGCACTGATCATGTGGCTGATCATGCACTGATCACTTGACTGATCACGCACTGATCACGTGACTTATCATGCACTGATCACGTGGCTATCATACACTGATCACATGGCTGGTCATACACTGATCACGTGCCTGGTCATGCACAGATTACATGACTGATCATGCACTGATCACATCACTGATCATGCACTGAGCACATGGCTATCATGCACTACTCACGTGGCTGATCATGCAATGATCATGTAGCTACCATGTCCCGGTCACGTGACTGATCATACACCCATCAGGTGACTGATCATGCACTGAACACGTGGCTATCATGCACTGTTCACGTGGCTGATCATACACTGTTCACCTGCCTGGTCATGCACAGATCACGTGACTAATCATGAACTGATCACGTAGCAATCATTCACTGATCATCTGGCTGATCATGCACTGATCACGTGGCTATCATGCAATGATCATGTGGCTATCGTGCACTACTCACGTGGCTGATCATGCAATGATCATGTAGCTACCATGTACAGGTCACGTGACTGATCATACACCCATCAGGTGACTGATCATGCACTGATCACGTGGCTATCATGCACTGATCACGAGACCGATTATGCACTGATCACGTCTATATCATGCACTGATCACATGACTGCCCATGCACCTATCACGTGGATGTTCATACACTAATCATGTGACAGATCATGCACTGATCACGTGGCTGATCATGCACTGATACCGTGACTGAGCATGGACTGATCACATGACTATCATGTAGTGATCACGTAACTTAATGGTGCTGATCATGTGACTGATCATGCGCTGATCATGTTTGCTATCATACACTGATCATGTGCCTCTGGAGGCAATAAACAAAGAGCTGAGTAGGCACGAATCATACAGTCAGCAGGCAATAATCATGGAACTCAGCTGTGAGGAATCATGCTGCTCAGCTGGCAATAATCAAGCAGCTGAGCAGGCAGGAATTACACAGCACAGCTGGCAATTGTCAAGCAGATGACAGGCAGGAATCATGCAGCTCAGCTGGCAATTGTCAAGCAGATGAGCAGACAGGAATCACGCAGCTCAGCAGGCCCTGATCACGTCACTGAGCATGCACTGTTCACCTGGCTGATCATACACTGATTACGTGATTGATCATGCACTGATCACTTGGATATAATGCACTGATCATGTTGCTGATCATACACTGTTCACGTGTCTGACCATGCACTGATCACATGGCAGATCATACACTGCTCACCTAACTGATCTTGCACTGATCACATAACTGATCATGCGCTGATCACGTGGCTGATCATGCAATGATCATGTAGCTACCATGTACTGGTCCCGTGAGTGACCATGCACTGATCACGTAATTGATCATGCACTGATCACGTGGCTGATCATGCACTGAACACGTGACTGACCATGCACTGATCACGTGACTGATCATGCACTGATCACGTGGCTATCATGCACTGTTCACGTGGCTGATCATGCAATAATCACGCAGCTACCATGTACTGGTCACATGACTGATCATGCACTGATCACCTAATTGATCATGCACTGATCACCTGGCTTATCATGCATTGATCATGTTACTGATCATGTGCTGATCATGTTTGGTGTCACACACTGATCATGTGCATCTGCAGGCAATGAACAAAGAGCTGAGTAGGCAGAAATCAGTCAGCAGGCTATAATCATGGAACTCAGCTTTGAGAAATCATTCTGCTCAGCTGGCAATAATCAAGTAGATGAGCAGGCAGGAATTATGCAGCACAGGTGGCAATTGTCAAGGAGATGACAGGCAGGAATCGTACAGCTCAGCTGGCAATTGTCAAGCAGATGAGCAGACAGTAATCACGCAGCTCAGCAGGCCCTGATCACGTGACTGAGCATGCACTGTTCACGTGGCTGATCACACACCTATCACGTGAATAATCATGCACTGATCACGTGGCTCTCATGCACTGATCACGTGATTGCGCATGCACTGATCACGTAATTGTATGCACTGCTCACGTGGCTATCATGCACTGATGACGTGGCTGATCATGCACTGATCACGTAGCTATCTTGCACTGATCACTTGGCTGATCATACACTCATCACGGGACTGATCGTGCACTGATCACGGCGCTATCATGCATTGTCTACATGACTCCACATGCACTGATCACGTGGATGATCATGCACTGATCACGTGACTGACCATGCACTGATTACGTGACTGATCATGCACTGATCACGTGGCTGATCATGCACAGATCACATAATTGATCATGCACTGATCATTTGGCTGATCATGCACTGATCACTTGGCTGAACATACACTGATCACCTGACTGATCATGCACTGATCACGTGACTGATCATCCACTGATCAGTTGGCTATCATGCACTGATTACTTGGCTGATCATACACTGATCACGTGACTGATAATGCACTGATCATCTGGCTATCATGCACTCATTACCTGGCTATCGTGCACTGATCACGTGGTTGATCATACACTGATCACGAGACTGATCATGCACTGATCATGTCTATACCATGCACTGATCACAAGACTGCCCATGCAGTGATCACCCGGATGATCATACACTGATCATGTGACAGATCATGCACTGATCACGTGGCTATCATGCACTGCTCACGCGGCTGTTCATGCAATGATCACGTAGCTACCATGTACTGGTCACGTGAGTGATCATGCACTGATCACGTAATTGATCATGAACTGATCATGTGGCTGATCATGCACTGATCACGTGGCTGATCCTACACTGATCACGTAACTGATCATGCACTGATCACGTGACTGATCAAGCACTGATCACGTGGCTATTATGCACTGATCACTTGGCTGGACATACACTGATCACGTGCCTGGTCATGCACTGATCACGTGGCTGATCATGCACTGATCACATGACTGATCATACACTGATCTCGTGTCTGATCATGCACTGATCACGTGGCTATCATTCACTGCTCACGTGGCTGATCATGCGATGATCACCCAGCTACCATGTACTGGTCACATGACTGATCATGCACTGATCACGTGACTGATCATGCAGGGATCACGTGGCTATCGTGCACTACTCACGTGGCTGATCATGCACTGATCATGTAGCTATCATGTACAGGTCACGTAAATGATCATACACCCATCAGGTGACTGATCATGCACTGATCACGTGGCTATCATGCACTGATCACGAGACTGATTATGCACTGATCACGTCTATATCATGCACTGATCACATGACTGCCCATGCACTGATCACGTGGATGTTCATACACTAATCATGTGACAGATCATGCACTGATCACGTGGCTGATCATGCACTGATACCGTGACTGAGCATGGACTGATCACATGACTATCATGTAGTGATCACGTAACTTAATGGCGCTGATCATGTGACTGATCATGCACTGATCATGTTTGCTATCATACACTGATCATGTGCCTCTGGAGGCAATAAACAAAGAGCTGAGTAGGCACGAATCATACAGTCAGCAGGCAATAATCATGGAATTCAGCTGTGAGGAATCTGCTGCTCAGCTGGCAATAATCAAGCAACTGAGCAGGCAGGAATTACGCAGCACAGCTGGCAATTGTCAATCAGATGACAGGCAGGAATCGTGCAGCTCAGCTGGCAATTGTCAAGCAGATGAGCAGACAGTAATCACGCAGCTCAGCAGGCCCTGATCACGTGACTGAGCATGCACTGTTCACGTGGCAGATCATACACTGATCACCTGATTGATCATGCACTGATCACTTGGATATCATGCACAGATCACGTGGCTGATCATACACTGTTCACATGTCTGACCATGCACTGATCACGTGGCTGATCATACACTGCTCAGGTAACTGAACATGCACTGATCACGTGGCTATCATGCACTGATCACGTGGCTGAACATGCACTGTTCACGTGGCTGATCACACACCTGTCACGTGACATATCATGCACTCATCACGTGGCACTCATGCACTGATCACGTGGCTGATCATACTCTGCTCACGTAACTCATCATGCACACATCATGTGGCTATCATGCACTGCTCACGTGGTTTGTCATGGAATGATCACGAAGCTACCATATACTGGTCACATGACTGATCATGCACAGATCACGTAAATGATCATGCACTGTTCACGTGACTGATCATGTACTGATGACGTGACTGATCATGCACTGATCACGTGGCTATCATGTTCTGCTCACGTGGCTGATCATGCAACAATCACGTAGCAACCATGTAATGGTCTGGTGACTGATCATGCACTGATCACGTAATTGATCCTGCACTGATCACGTGGCTCATCACGCACTGATCCGGTGGCTGATCACACACATATCACGTGACTGATCATGTACAGATCACGTGACTAATCATGCACTGATCACGTGGCTATCATGCACTGATATAATGCACTGGTCACGTGGCTGATCACACACGTAACACGTGTTTGATCATGCACTGATCACGTGGCTATCATGCACAGATCCCGTGGCTGATCATGCAATGATCACGTAGCCACCATGTACTGGTCACGTGACTGATCATGCACTGATCACGTGGCTGATCATGCACTGATCACGTGACTGATCATGCACTGATCACGTGGCTGATCATGCAATGATCACGCAGCTACAATGTACTGGTCACATGACAGATCATGCACTGATCACGTAATTGATCATGCACTGATCACCTGGCTTATCATGCATTGATTATGTGATTCATCATGTGCTGATCATGTTTGGTGTCATACACTGATCATGTGCCTCTGGAGGCAATGAACAAAGAGCTGAGTAGGCAGGAATCAGTAGGCAATAATCATGGAACTCAGCTCTGAGAAATCATGCTGCTCAGCTGGCAATAATCAGGTAGATGAGCAGGCAGGAATTATGCAGCACAGATGGCAATTGTAAAGGAGATGACAGGCAGGAATCGTACAGCTCAGCTGGCAATTGTCAAGCAGATGAGCAGACAGTAATCACGCAGCTCAGCAGGCCCTGATCACGTGACTGAGCATGCACTGTTCACGTGGATGATCACACACCTATCACGTGACTGATCATGCACTGTTCACGTCATTGATTACACACCTATCACGTCAATGACCATGCACTGATCACGTGGCTCTCATGCACAGATCACGTGATTGCGCATGCACTGATCACGTAATTGTATGCACTGCTCACGTGGCTATCATGCACTGATGACGTGGCTGATCATGCACTGATCATGTGACTGATCATGCACTGATCACGTAGCTAAATTGCACTGATCACTTGGCTGATCATACATCATCACGGGACAGATCGTGCACTGATTGCGGCGCTATCATGCATTGACTACATGACTCCACATGCACTGATCACGTGGATGAGCATGCACTGATCACGTGACTGACCATATACTGATCACGTGACTGATCATGCACTGATCAAGTGGCTATCATGCACTGATCATTTGGCTGTCATACACTGATCATGTGCCTGGTCATGCACTGATCATGTGGCTGATCATGCACTGATCACGTGACTGATCATGCACTGATCACGTGTCTATCATACACTGATCACGTGGCTATCATTCACAGATCACGTGGCTGATCATGCAATGATCACGGAGCTACCATGTACTGGTCACGTGACTGATCATGCACTGATCACGTGGCTGATCATGCACTGATCACGTGACTGATCATGCACTGATCACGTGGCTCATCAGGAACTGATCACGTGGCTATCATGCACTGCTCACGTGGCTGATCATGCATTGATCATGTGACTCATCATGTGCTGATCATGTTTGGTGTCAAACACTGATCATGTGCCTTTGGAGGCAATGAACACAGAGCTGAGTAGGCAGGAATCAGTCAGCAGGCAATAATCGTGGAACTCAGCTCTGAGAAATCATGCTGCTCAGCTGGCAATAATCAAGTAGATTAGCAGGCAGGAATTATGCAGCACAGGTGGCAAATGTCAAGGAGATGACAGGCAGGAATCGTGCAGCTCAGCTGGCAATTGTCAAGCAGATGAGCAGACAGTAATCACGCAGCTCAGCAGGCCCTGATCACGTGACTGAGCATGCACTGTTCACGTGGATGATCGCACACCTATCACGTGACTGATCATGCACTTATCACGTGGCTCTCATGCACTGATCACATAATTGTATGCACTGATTACGTGGCTGTCATGCACTGATGACGTGGCTGATCATGCACTGATCACGTGGCTATCATGTTCTGCTCACGTGGCTGATCATGCAACAATCACGTAGCAACCATGTAATGGTCTGGTGACTGATCATGCACTGATCACGTAATTGATCCTGCACTGATCACGTGGCTCATCACGCACTGATCCGGTGGCTGATCACACACATATCACGTGACTGATCATGTACAGATCACGTGACTAATCATGCACTGATCACGTGGCTATCATGCACTGATATAATGCACTGGTCACGTGGCTGATCACACACGTAACACGTGTTTGATCATGCACTGATCACGTGGCTATCATGCACAGGTCCCGTGGCTGATCATGCAATGATCACGTAGCCACCATGTACTGGTCACGTGACTGATCATGCACTGATCACGTGGCTGATCATGCACTGATCACGTGACTGATCATGCACTGATCACGTGGCTGATCATGCAATGATCACGCAGCTACAATGTACTGGTCACATGACAGATCATGCACTGATCACGTAATTGATCATGCACTGATCACCTGGCTTATCATGCATTGATTATGTGATTCATCATGTGCTGATCATGTTTGGTGTCATACACTGATCATGTGCCTCTGGAGGCAATGAACAAAGAGCTGAGTAGGCAGGAATCAGTAGGCAATAATCATGGAACTCAGCTCTGAGAAATCATGCTGCTCAGCTGGCAATAATCAGGTAGATGAGCAGGCAGGAATTATGCAGCACAGATGGCAATTGTAAAGGAGATGACAGGCAGGAATCGTACAGCTCAGCTGGCAATTGTCAAGCAGATGAGCAGACAGTAATCACGCAGCTCAGCAGGCCCTGATCACGTGACTGAGCATGCACTGTTCACGTGGATGATCACACACCTATCACGTGACTGATCATGCACTGTTCACGTCATTGATTACACACCTATCACGTCAATGACCATGCACTGATCACGTGGCTCTCATGCACAGATCACGTGATTGCGCATGCACTGATCACGTAATTGTATGCACTGCTCACGTGGCTATCATGCACTGATGACGTGGCTGATCATGCACTGATCATGTGACTGATCATGCACTGATCACGTAGCTAAATTGCACTGATCACTTGGCTGATCATACATCATCACGGGACAGATCGTGCACTGATTGCGGCGCTATCATGCATTGACTACATGACTCCACATGCACTGATCACGTGGATGAGCATGCACTGATCACGTGACTGACCATATACTGATCACGTGACTGATCATGCACTGATCAAGTGGCTATCATGCACTGATCATTTGGCTGTCATACACTGATCATGTGCCTGGTCATGCACTGATCATGTGGCTGATCATGCACTGATCACGTGACTGATCATGCACTGATCACGTGTCTATCATACACTGATCACGTGGCTATCATTCACAGATCACGTGGCTGATCATGCAATGATCACGGAGCTACCATGTACTGGTCACGTGACTGATCATGCACTGATCACGTGGCTGATCATGCACTGATCACGTGACTGATCATGCACTGATCACGTGGCTCATCAGGAACTGATCACGTGGCTATCATGCACTGCTCACGTGGCTGATCATGCATTGATCATGTGACTCATCATGTGCTGATCATGTTTGGTGTCAAACACTGATCATGTGCCTTTGGAGGCAATGAACACAGAGCTGAGTAGGCAGGAATCAGTCAGCAGGCAATAATCGTGGAACTCAGCTCTGAGAAATCATGCTGCTCAGCTGGCAATAATCAAGTAGATTAGCAGGCAGGAATTATGCAGCACAGGTGGCAAATGTCAAGGAGATGACAGGCAGGAATCGTGCAGCTCAGCTGGCAATTGTCAAGCAGATGAGCAGACAGTAATCACGCAGCTCAGCAGGCCCTGATCACGTGACTGAGCATGCACTGTTCACGTGGATGATCGCACACCTATCACGTGACTGATCATGCACTTATCACGTGGCTCTCATGCACTGATCACATAATTGTATGCACTGATTACGTGGCTGTCATGCACTGATGACGTGGCTGATCATGCACTGATCATGTGATTCATCATGCACTTATCACGTAGCTATCTTGCACTGATCACATGGCTGATCATACATTCATCTCGGGACTGATCATGCACTGATCACGGTGCTATCATGCATTGATTACATGACTCAACATGCACTGATCACCTGGATGATCATACACTGATCACGTGACTGATCATGCACTGATAACGTGACTGACAATGCTCTGATAACGTGACTGATCATGCACTGATGAGTTGGCAATCATGCACTGATTACTTGGCTGAGCATACACTGATCACATGATTGATAATGCACTGATCATCTGGCTATCGGGCACTCATTACCTGGCTATCGTGCACTGATCACGTGGTTGATCATACACTGATCACGAGACTGATCTTGCACTGATCACGTCTGTATCATGCACTGATCACCTGACTGCCCAGGCACTGATCACGTGGATAAACATACACTGATCATGTGACAGATCATGCAGTGATCACGCGGCTATCATGCACTGTTCACGTGGCTGATCATGCAATGATCTCGTAGCTACCATGTACTGGTCACGTGAGTGATCATGCACTGATCACGTAATTGATCATACACTGATCAGGTGACTTATCATGCACTGTTCACGTGACTGATCATGCACTGATCACGTGGCTGATCATACACTGATCACGTGACTGATCATGCACTGATCACGTGGCTGATCATGCAATGATCACGTGGATATCAAGCACTGATCACGTGGCTATCATTCACTGATCACGTGGATATCATGCACGTATCATGTGACTGATCATGCTGTGATCACGTGGCTATCATGCACTGATCACGTGGCTGATCATGCACTGATCACGTGACTGATCATGCACTGATCACGTGACTGATCATGCACTGATCACGTGGCTATCATGCACTGATCACTTGGCTGGTCATACACTGATCACACAGCTACCATGTACTGGTCACGTGACTGATCATGCACTGATGACGTAATTGATCATGCACTGATCATGTGGCTGATCATGCACTGATCACTTGACTGATCATGCACTGATCACGTGACTTATCATGCACTGATCACGTGGCTATCATGCACTGATCACATGGCTGGCCATACACTGATCATGTGCCTGGTCATGCACAGATTTCATGACTGATCATGCACTGATCACGTCACTGATCATGCACTGATCACGTGGCTAACATGCACTACTCACGTGGCTGATCATGCACTGTTCACGAGACTGATCATGCACTGATTACGTGGATATCATGCACTGATCTCGTGTTTGATCATACACTGTTCACGTAACTGATCATGCACTGATCACGTGGATATCATGCACTGATCACGTGGCTGATCATGCACTGTTCACGTGGCTTACCACACACCTGTCACGTGACTGATCATGCACTGATCACGTGGCACTCATGCACTGATCTCGTGGCTTATCATACTCTGCTCACGTAACTGATCATGCACACATCAGGTGGCTATCATGCACTTCTCACCTGGCTGGTCATGCAATGTTCACGTAGATACCATATACTGGTCACGTGACTGATCATGCACAGATCACGTAAATGATCATGCACTGTTCACGTGACTGATCATGTACTGATCACGTGACTGATCACGCACTGATCACGAGGCTATCATGCACTGCTAACGTGGCTGATCATGAAATGATCACGCAGCTACCATGTACTGGTCACGTGACTGATCATGCACTGATCACGTGGCTGATCATGCACTGATCACGTGACTGATCATGCACTGATCACGTGGCTGATCATCGACTGATCCCGTGACTGATCATGCACTGATCACGTCACTGATCATGCACTGATCACGTGGCTATCATGCACTGATCACTTGGCTGGTCATACACTGATCACGCAGCTAACATGTACTGGTCACATGACTGATCATGCACTGATGACGTAATTGATCATGCACTGATCATGTGGCTGATCATGCACTGATCACTTGACTGATCACGCACTGATCACGTGACTTATCATGCACTGATCACGTGGCTATCATACACTGATCACATGGCTGGTCATACACTGATCACGTGCCTGGTCATGCACAGATTACATGACTGATCATGCACTGATCACATCACTGATCATGCACTGAGCACATGGCTATCATGCACTACTCACGTGGCTGATCATGCAATGATCATGTAGCTACCATGTCCCGGTCACGTGACTGATCATACACCCATCAGGTGACTGATCATGCACTGAACACGTGGCTATCATGCACTGTTCACGTGGCTGATCATACACTGTTCACCTGCCTGGTCATGCACAGATCACGTGACTAATCATGAACTGATCACGTAGCAATCATTCACTGATCATCTGGCTGATCATGCACTGATCACGTGGCTATCATGCAATGATCATGTGGCTATCGTGCACTACTCACGTGGCTGATCATGCAATGATCATGTAGCTACCATGTACAGGTCACGTGACTGATCATACACCCATCAGGTGACTGATCATGCACTGATCACGTGGCTATCATGCACTGATCACGAGACCGATTATGCACTGATCACGTCTATATCATGCACTGATCACATGACTGCCCATGCACCTATCACGTGGATGTTCATACACTAATCATGTGACAGATCATGCACTGATCACGTGGCTGATCATGCACTGATACCGTGACTGAGCATGGACTGATCACATGACTATCATGTAGTGATCACGTAACTTAATGGTGCTGATCATGTGACTGATCATGCGCTGATCATGTTTGCTATCATACACTGATCATGTGCCTCTGGAGGCAATAAACAAAGAGCTGAGTAGGCACGAATCATACAGTCAGCAGGCAATAATCATGGAACTCAGCTGTGAGGAATCATGCTGCTCAGCTGGCAATAATCAAGCAGCTGAGCAGGCAGGAATTACACAGCACAGCTGGCAATTGTCAAGCAGATGACAGGCAGGAATCATGCAGCTCAGCTGGCAATTGTCAAGCAGATGAGCAGACAGGAATCACGCAGCTCAGCAGGCCCTGATCACGTCACTGAGCATGCACTGTTCACCTGGCTGATCATACACTGATTACGTGATTGATCATGCACTGATCACTTGGATATAATGCACTGATCATGTTGCTGATCATACACTGTTCACGTGTCTGACCATGCACTGATCACATGGCAGATCATACACTGCTCACCTAACTGATCTTGCACTGATCACATAACTGATCATGCGCTGATCACGTGGCTGATCATGCAATGATCATGTAGCTACCATGTACTGGTCCCGTGAGTGACCATGCACTGATCACGTAATTGATCATGCACTGATCACGTGGCTGATCATGCACTGAACACGTGACTGACCATGCACTGATCACATGACTGATCATGCACTGATCACGTGGCTATCATGCACTGTTCACGTGGCTGATCATGCAATGATCACGCAGCTACCATGTACTGGTCACATGACTGATCATGCACTGATCACGTAATTGATCATGCACTGATCACCTGGCTTATCATGCATTGATCATGTTACGGATCATGTGCTGATCATGTTTGGTGTCACACACTGATCATGTGCATCTGCAGGCAATGAACAAAGAGCTGAGTAGGCAGAAATCAGTCAGCAGGCTATAATCATGGAACTCAGCTTTGAGAAATCATGCTGCTCAGCTGGCAATAATCAAGTAGATGAGCAGGCAGGAATTATGCAGCACAGGTGGCAATTGTCAAGGAGATGACAGGCAGGAATCGTACAGCTCAGCTGGCAATTGTCAAGCAGATGAGCAGACAGTAATCACGCAGCTCAGCAGGCCCTGATCACGTGAATGAGCATGCACTGTTCACGTGGCTGATCACACACCTATCACGTGAATAATCATGCACTGATCACGTGGCTCTCATGCACTGATCACGTGATTGCGCATGCACTGATCACGTAATTGTATGCACTGCTCACGTGGCTATCATGCACTGATGACGTGGCTGATCATGCACTGATCACGTAGCTATCTTGCACTGATCACTTGGCTGATCATACACTCATCACGGGACTAATCGTGCACTGATTACGGCGCTATCATGCATTGACTACATGACTCCACATGCACTGATCACGTGGATGATCATGCACTGATCACGTGACTGACCATGCACTGATCACGTGACTGATTATGCACTGATCACGTGGCTGATCATGCACTGATCACGTGGCTATCATGCACTGCTCACGTGGCTGATCATGCAAACATCAGGTGGCTATCATGCACTTCTCACCTGGCTGGTCATGCAATGTTCACGTAGCTACCATATACTAGTCACGTGACTGAACATGCACAGATCACGTATATGATCATGCACTGTTCACGTGACTGATCATGTACTGATCATGTGACTGATTACGCACTGATCACGTGGCTATCATGAACTGCTCACGTGGCTGATCATGCAATGATCACGTAGCAACCATGTACTGGTCACGTGACTGATCATGCACTGATCACGTAATTAATCCTGCACTGATCACCTGACTCATCATACACTGATCACGTGGCTGATCACACACGTATCACGTGACTGATCATGCAATGATCACGTGGTTATCATGCACTTATCACGTGGCTATCATTCACTGATCACGTGGGTATCATGCACGGGTCACGTGGCTGATCACACACGTATCACGTGACTGATCATAAACTGATCACGTGGCTATCATGCACTGATCACGTGGCTGATCATGCAATGATCACGTAGCTACCATGTACTGGTCACGTGACTGATCTTGCACAGATCACGTAATTGATCATGCACTGATCACGTGGCTGATCAAGCACTGATCACGTGGCTATCATGCACTGCTAACGTGGCTGATCATGAAATGATCACGCAGCTCCCATGTACTGGTAACGTGACTGATCATGCACTGATTATGTGGCTGATCATGCACTGATCACGTGACTGATCATGCACTGATCACGTGGCTATCATGCACTGATCACTTGGCTGGTCATACACTGATTTGGCAGCTCCCATGTACTGGTCACGTGACTGATCATATACTGATGACGTAATTGATCATGCACTGATCACGTGGCTATCATGCACTGATCACATGGCTGGTCATACACTGATCACATGACTGATCATGCACTGATCACGTGGCTATCATGCACTGATCACATGGCTGGTCATACACTGATCACGTGCCTGGTCATGCACTGATCACGTGGCTATCATGCACTGATCACACGGATGGTCATACATTGATCACGTGCCTGGTCATGCACAGATTACATGACTGATCATGCACTGATCACGTCACTGATCATGCACTGATCACGTGGCTATCATGCACTACTCACGTGGCTGATCATGCAATGATCATGTAGCTACCATGTACCGGTCACGTGACTGATCATACACCCATCAGGTGACTGATCATGCACTGATCACGTGGCTATCATGCACTGTTCATGTGCCTGATCATACACTGATCACGTGCCTGGTCATGCACAGATCACGTGACTAATCATGAACTGATCACGTAGCAATCATTCACTGGTCACCTGGCTGATCATGCACTGATCACGTGGCTATCATGCAATGATCAGGTGGCTATCATGCACTGATCACGTGGCTGATCATGCACTGATACCGTGACTGAGCATGGACTGATCACATGACTATCATGTAGTGATCACGTGACTTAATGGCGCTGACCATGTGACTGATCATGCACTGAGCATATTTGCTATCATACACTGATCATGTGCCTCTGGAGGCAATAAACAAAGAGCTGAGTAGGCACGAATCAAACAGTCAGCAGGCAATAATCATGGAACTCAGCTGTGAGGAATCATGCTGCTCAGCTGGCAATAATCAAGCAGCTGAGCAGGCAGGAATTACACAACACAGCTGACAATTGTCAAGCAGATGACAGGCAGGAAACATGCAGCTCAGCTGGCAATTGGCAAGCAGATGAGCAGACAGTAATCACGCAGCTCAGCAGGCCCTGATCACGTGAGTGAGCATGCACTGTTCACATTGCTGATCACACACCTATCACGTGACTGATCATGCACTGATCATGTGACTGATCATGCACTGATCACGTGGCTATCATGCACTGATCACTTGGCTGGACATACACTTATCACGTGCCTGGTCATGCACTGATCACGTGGCTGATCATGCACTGATCACGTGACTGATCATGCACTGATCTCGTGTCTGATCATGCACAGATCACGTGGCTATCATGCACTGCTCACGTGGCTGAACATGCGATGATCACGCAGCTACCATGTACTGGTCACATGACTGATCATGCACTGATCACGTGTCTGACCATGCACTGATCAGGTGGCTGATCATACACTTCTCACGTAACTGATCATGCACTGATCAGGTAATTGATCATGCACTGATAACGTGGCTGAACATGCACTGATCACGTAGCTACCATGTACTGGTCCCGTGAGTGATCATGCACTGATCACGTAATTGATCATGCTCTGATCACGTAATTGATCATGCTCTGATCACGTGGCTGATCATGCACTGAACACGTGACTGATCATGCTCTGATCACGTGACTCATCATTCACTGATCACGTGGCTATCATGCACTGCTGACGTGGCTGATCATGCAGTGATCACGCAGCTACCATGTACTGGTCACATGACTGATCATGCAGTGATCACGTAATT
The DNA here is from genome assembly GCF_032452875.1 of Bos javanicus. NCBI lineage: Eukaryota > Metazoa > Chordata > Mammalia > Artiodactyla > Bovidae > Bos > Bos javanicus. The sequence goes on from NW_026893636.1 coordinate 459,326, forward strand.
GATCATGCACTGATCACCTGGCTTATCATGCATTCATCATGTGACTGATCATGTGCTGATCATGTTTGGTGTCACACACTGATCATGTGCATCTGGAGGCAATGAACAAAGAGCTGAGTAGGCAGAAATCAGTCAGCAGGCTATAATCATGGAACTCAGCTTTGAGAAATCATGCTGCTCAGCTGGCAATAATCAAGTAGATGAGCAGGCAGGAATTATGCAGCACAGGTGGCAATTGTCAAGGAGATGACAGGCAGGAACGTACAGCTCAGCTGGCAATTGTCAAGCAGATGAGCAGACAGTAATCACGCAGCTCAGCAGGCCCTGATCACGTGACTGAGCATGCACTGTTCACGTGGCTGATCACACACCTATCACGTGAATAATCATGCACTGATCACGTGGCTCTCATGCACTGATCACGTGATTGCGCATGCACTGATCACGTAATTGTATGCACTGCTCACGTGGCTATCATGCACTGATGACGTGGCTGATCATGCACTGATCACGTAGCTATCTTGCACTGATCACTTGGCTGATCATACACTCATCACGGGACTGATCGTGCACTGATCACGGCGCTATCATGCATTGTCTACATGACTCCACATGCACTGATCACGTGGATGATCATGCACTGATCACGTGACTGACCATGCACTGATTACGTGACTGATCATGCACTGATCACGTGGCTGATCATGCACAGATCACATAATTGATCATGCACTGATCATTTGGCTGATCATGCACTGATCACTTGGCTGAACATACACTGATCACCTGACTGATCATGCACTGATCACGTGACTGATCATCCACTGATCAGTTGGCTATCATGCACTGATTACTTGGCTGATCATACACTGATCACGTGACTGATAATGCACTGATCATCTGGCTATCATGCACTCATTACCTGGCTATCGTTCACTGATCACGTGGTTGATCATACACTGATCACGAGACTGATCATGCACTGATCATGTCTATACCATGCACTGATCACAAGACTGCCCATGCAGTGATCACCCGGATGATCATACACTGATCATGTGACAGATCATGCACTGATCACGTGGCTATCATGCACTGCTCACGCGGCTGTTCATGCAATGATCACGTAGCTACCATGTACTGGTCACGTGAGTGATCATGCACTGATCACGTAATTGATCATGAACTGATCATGTGGCTGATCATGCACTGATCACGTGGCTGATCCTACACTGATCACGTAACTGATCATGCACTGATCACGTGACTGATCAAGCACTGATCACGTGGCTATTATGCACTGATCACTTGGCTGGACATACACTGATCACGTGCCTGGTCATGCACTGATCACGTGGCTGATCATGCACTGATCACATGACTGATCATACACTGATCTCGTGTCTGATCATGCACTGATCACGTGGCTATCATTCACTGCTCACGTGGCTGATCATGCGATGATCACCCAGCTACCATGTACTGGTCACATGACTGATCATGCACTGATCACGTGACTGATCATGCAGGGATCACGTGGCTATCGTGCACTACTCACGTGGCTGATCATGCACTGATCATGTAGCTATCATGTACAGGTCACGTAAATGATCATACACCCATCAGGTGACTGATCATGCACTGATCACGTGGCTATCATGCACTGATCACGAGACTGATTATGCACTGATCACGTCTATATCATGCACTGATCACATGACTGCCCATGCACTGATCACGTGGATGTTCATACACTAATCATGTGACAGATCATGCACTGATCACGTGGCTGATCATGCACTGACACTGTGACTAGAGCATGGACTGATCACATGACTATCGTGTAGTGATCACGTGACTTAATGGCGCTGATCATGTGACTGATCATGCACTGATCATGTTTGCTATCATACACTGATCATGTGCCTCTGGAGGCAATAAACAAAGAGCTGAGTAGGCACGAATCATACAGTGAGCAGGCAATAATCATGGAATTCAGCTGTGAGGAATCTGCTGCTCAGCTGGCAATAATCAAGCAACTGAGCAGGCAGGAATTACGCAGCACAGCTGGCAATTGTCAATCAGATGACAGGCAGGAATCGTGCAGCTCAGCTGGCAATTGTCAAGCAGATGAGCAGACAGTAATCACGCAGCTCAGCAGGCCCTGATCACGTGACTGAGCATGCACTGTTCACGTGGCAGATCATACACTGATCACCTGATTGATCATGCACTGATCACTTGGATATCATGCACAGATCACGTGGCTGATCATACACTGTTCACATGTCTGACCATGCACTGATCACGTGGCTGATCATACACTGCTCAGGTAACTGAACATGCACTGATCACGTGGCTATCATGCACTGATCACGTGGCTGAACATGCACTGTTCACGTGGCTGATCACACACCTGTCACGTGACATATCATGCACTCATCACGTGGCACTCATGCACTGATCACGTGGCTGATCATACTCTGCTCACGTAACTCATCATGCACACATCATGTGGCTATCATGCACTGCTCACGTGGTTTGTCATGGAATGATCACGAAGCTACCATATACTGGTCACATGACTGATCATGCACAGATCACGTAAATGATCATGCACTGTTCACGTGACTGATCATGTACTGATGACGTGACTGATCATGCACTGATCACGTGGCTATCATGTTCTGCTCACGTGGCTGATCATGCAACAATCACGTAGCAACCATGTAATGGTCTGGTGACTGATCATGCACTGATCACGTAATTGATCCTGCACTGATCACGTGGCTCATCACGCACTGATCCGGTGGCTGATCACACACATATCACGTGACTGATCATGTACAGATCACGTGACTAATCATGCACTGATCACGTGGCTATCATGCACTGATATAATGCACTGGTCACGTGGCTGATCACACACGTAACACGTGTTTGATCATGCACTGATCACGTGGCTATCATGCACAGATCCCGTGGCTGATCATGCAATGATCACGTAGCCACCATGTACTGGTCACGTGACTGATCATGCACTGATCACGTGGCTGATCATGCACTGATCACGTGACTGATCATGCACTGATCACGTGGCTGATCATGCAATGATCACGCAGCTACAATGTACTGGTCACATGACAGATCATGCACTGATCACGTAATTGATCATGCACTGATCACCTGGCTTATCATGCATTGATTATGTGATTCATCATGTGCTGATCATGTTTGGTGTCATACACTGATCATGTGCCTCTGGAGGCAATGAACAAAGAGCTGAGTAGGCAGGAATCAGTAGGCAATAATCATGGAACTCAGCTCTGAGAAATCATGCTGCTCAGCTGGCAATAATCAGGTAGATGAGCAGGCAGGAATTATGCAGCACAGATGGCAATTGTAAAGGAGATGACAGGCAGGAATCGTACAGCTCAGCTGGCAATTGTCAAGCAGATGAGCAGACAGTAATCACGCAGCTCAGCAGGCCCTGATCACGTGACTGAGCATGCACTGTTCACGTGGATGATCACACACCTATCACGTGACTGATCATGCACTGTTCACGTCATTGATTACACACCTATCACGTCAATGACCATGCACTGATCACGTGGCTCTCATGCACAGATCACGTGATTGCGCATGCACTGATCACGTAATTGTATGCACTGCTCACGTGGCTATCATGCACTGATGACGTGGCTGATCATGCACTGATCATGTGACTGATCATGCACTGATCACGTAGCTAAATTGCACTGATCACTTGGCTGATCATACATCATCACGGGACAGATCGTGCACTGATTGCGGCGCTATCATGCATTGACTACATGACTCCACATGCACTGATCACGTGGATGAGCATGCACTGATCACGTGACTGACCATATACTGATCACGTGACTGATCATGCACTGATCAAGTGGCTATCATGCACTGATCATTTGGCTGTCATACACTGATCATGTGCCTGGTCATGCACTGATCATGTGGCTGATCATGCACTGATCACGTGACTGATCATGCACTGATCACGTGTCTATCATACACTGATCACGTGGCTATCATTCACAGATCACGTGGCTGATCATGCAATGATCACGGAGCTACCATGTACTGGTCACGTGACTGATCATGCACTGATCACGTGGCTGATCATGCACTGATCACGTGACTGATCATGCACTGATCACGTGGCTCATCAGGAACTGATCACGTGGCTATCATGCACTGCTCACGTGGCTGATCATGCATTGATCATGTGACTCATCATGTGCTGATCATGTTTGGTGTCAAACACTGATCATGTGCCTTTGGAGGCAATGAACACAGAGCTGAGTAGGCAGGAATCAGTCAGCAGGCAATAATCGTGGAACTCAGCTCTGAGAAATCATGCTGCTCAGCTGGCAATAATCAAGTAGATTAGCAGGCAGGAATTATGCAGCACAGGTGGCAAATGTCAAGGAGATGACAGGCAGGAATCGTGCAGCTCAGCTGGCAATTGTCAAGCAGATGAGCAGACAGTAATCACGCAGCTCAGCAGGCCCTGATCACGTGACTGAGCATGCACTGTTCACGTGGATGATCGCACACCTATCACGTGACTGATCATGCACTTATCACGTGGCTCTCATGCACTGATCACATAATTGTATGCACTGATTACGTGGCTGTCATGCACTGATGACGTGGCTGATCATGCACTGATCATGTGATTCATCATGCACTTATCACGTAGCTATCTTGCACTGATCACATGGCTGATCATACATTCATCTCGGGACTGATCATGCACTGATCACGGTGCTATCATGCATTGATTACATGACTCAACATGCACTGATCACCTGGATGATCATACACTGATCACGTGACTGATCATGCACTGATAACGTGACTGACAATGCTCTGATAACGTGACTGATCATGCACTGATGAGTTGGCAATCATGCACTGATTACTTGGCTGAGCATACACTGATCACATGACTGATAATGCACTGATCATCTGGCTATCGGGCACTCATTACCTGGCTATCGTGCACTGATCACGTGGTTGATCATACACTGATCACGAGACTGATCTTGCACTGATCACGTCTGTATCATGCACTGATCACCTGACTGCCCAGGCACTGATCACGTGGATAAACATACACTGATCATGTGACAGATCATGCAGTGATCACGCGGCTATCATGCACTGTTCACGTGGCTGATCATGCAATGATCTCGTAGCTACCATGTACTGGTCACGTGAGTGATCATGCACTGATCACGTAATTGATCATACACTGATCAGGTGACTTATCATGCACTGTTCACGTGACTGATCATGCACTGATCACGTGGCTGATCATACACTGATCACGTGACTGATCATGCACTGATCACGTGGCTGATCATGCAATGATCACGTGGATATCAAGCACTGATCACGTGGCTATCATTCACTGATCACGTGGATATCATGCACGTATCATGTGACTGATCATGCTGTGATCACGTGGCTATCATGCACTGATCACGTGGCTGATCATCCACTGATCACGTGACTGATCATGCACTGATCACGTGACTGATCATGCACTGATCACGTGGCTATCATGCACTGATCACTTGGCTGGTCATACACTGATCACGCAGCTACCATGTACTGGTCACGTGACTGATCATGCACTGATGACGTAATTGATCATGCACTGATCATGTGGCTGATCATGCACTGATCACTTGACTGATCATGCACTGATCACGTGACTTATCATGCACTGATCACGTGGCTATCATGCACTGATCACATGGCTGGCCATACACTGATCATGTGCCTGGTCATGCACAGATTTCATGACTGATCATGCACTGATCACGTCACTGATCATGCACTGATCACGTGGCTAACATGCACTACTCACGTGGCTGATCATGCACTGTTCACGAGACTGATCATGCACTGATTACGTGGATATCATGCACTGATCTCGTGTTTGATCATACACTGTTCACGTAACTGATCATGCACTGATCACGTGGATATCATGCACTGATCACGTGGCTGATCATGCACTGTTCACGTGGCTTACCACACACCTGTCACGTGACTGATCATGCACTGATCACGTGGCACTCATGCACTGATCTCGTGGCTTATCATACTCTGCTCACGTAACTGATCATGCACACATCAGGTGGCTATCATGCACTTCTCACCTGGCTGGTCATGCAATGTTCACGTAGATACCATATACTGGTCACGTGACTGATCATGCACAGATCACGTAAATGATCATGCACTGTTCACGTGACTGATCATGTACTGATCACGTGACTGATCACGCACTGATCACGAGGCTATCATGCACTGCTAACGTGGCTGATCATGAAATGATCACGCAGCTACCATGTACTGGTCACGTGACTGATCATGCACTGATCACGTGGCTGATCATGCACTGATCACGTGACTGATCATGCACTGATCACGTGGCTGATCATCGACTAATCCCGTGACTGATCATGCACTGATCACGTCACTGATCATGCACTGATCACGTGGCTATCATGCACTGATCACTTGGCTGGTCATACACTGATCACGCAGCTAACATGTACTGGTCACATGACTGATCATGCACTGATGACGTAATTGATCATGCACTGATCATGTGGCTGATCATGCACTGATCACTTGACTGATCACGCACGGATCACGTGACTTATCATGCACTGATCACGTGGCTATCATACACTGATCACATGGCTGGTCATACACTGATCACGTGCCTGGTCATGCACAGATTACATGACTGATCATGCACTGATCACATCACTGATCATGCACTGAGCACGTGGCTATCATGCACTACTCACGTGGCTGATCATGCAATGATCATGTAGCTACCATGTCCCGGTCACGTGACTGATCATACACCCATCAGGTGACTGATCATGCACTGAACACGTGGCTATCATGCACTGTTCACGTGGCTGATCATACACTGTTCACCTGCCTGGTCATGCACAGATCACGTGACTAATCATGAACTGATCACGTAGCAATCATTCACTGATCATCTGGCTGATCATGCACTGATCACGTGGCTATCATGCAATGATCATGTGGCTATCGTGCACTACTCACGTGGCTGATCATGCAATGATCATGTAGCTACCATGTACAGGTCACGTGACTGATCATACACCCATCAGGTGACTGATCATGCACTGATCACGTGGCTATCATGCACTGATCACGAGACCGATTATGCACTGATCACGTCTATATCATGCACTGATCACATGACTGCCCATGCACCTATCACGTGGATGTTCATACACTAATCATGTGACAGATCATGCACTGATCACGTGGCTGATCATGCACTGATACCGTGACTGAGCATGGACTGATCACATGACTATCATGTAGTGATCACGTAACTTAATGGCGCTGATCATGTGACTGATCATGCGCTGATCATGTTTGCTATCATACACTGATCATGTGCCTCTGGAGGCAATAAACAAAGAGCTGAGTAGGCACGAATCATACAGTCAGCAGGCAATAATCATGGAACTCAGCTGTGAGGAATCATGCTGCTCAGCTGGCAATAATCAAGCAGCTGAGCAGGCAGGAATTACACAGCACAGCTGGCAATTGTCAAGCAGATGACAGGCAGGAATCATGCAGCTCAGCTGGCAATTGTCAAGCAGATGAGCAGACAGGAATCACGCAGCTCAGCAGGCCCTGATCACGTCACTGAGCATGCACTGTTCACCTGGCTGATCATACACTGATTACGTGATTGATCATGCACTGATCACTTGGATATAATGCACTGATCATGTTGCTGATCATACACTGTTCACGTGTCTGACCATGCACTGATCACATGGCAGATCATACACTGCTCACCTAACTGATCTTGCACTGATCACATAACTGATCATGCGCTGATCACGTGGCTGATCATGCAATGATCATGTAGCTACCATGTACTGGTCCCGTGAGTGACCATGCACTGATCACGTAATTGATCATGCACTGATCACGTGGCTGATCATGCACTGAACACGTGACTGACCATGCACTGATCACATGACTGATCATGCACTGATCACGTGGCTATCATGCACTGTTCACGTGGCTGATCATGCAATGATCACGCAGCTACCATGTACTGGTCACATGACTGATCATGCACTGATCACGTAATTGATCATGCACTGATCACCTGGCTTATCATGCATTGATCATGTTACGGATCATGTGCTGATCATGTTTGGTGTCACACACTGATCATGTGCATCTGCAGGCAATGAACAAAGAGCTGAGTAGGCAGAAATCAGTCAGCAGGCTATAATCATGGAACTCAGCTTTGAGAAATCATGCTGCTCAGCTGGCAATAATCAAGTAGATGAGCAGGCAGGAATTATGCAGCACAGGTGGCAATTGTCAAGGAGATGACAGGCAGGAATCGTACAGCTCAGCTGGCAATTGTCAAGCAGATGAGCAGACAGTAATCACGCAGCTCAGCAGGCCCTGATCACGTGAATGAGCATGCACTGTTCACGTGGCTGATCACACACCTATCACGTGAATAATCATGCACTGATCACGTGGCTCTCATGCACAGATCACGTGATTGCGCATGCACTGATCACGTAATTGTATGCACTGCTCACGTGGCTATCATGCACTGATGACGTGGCTGATCATGCACTGATCACGTAGCTATCTTGCACTGATCACTTGGCTGATCATACACTCATCACGGGACTAATCGTGCACTGATTACGGCGCTATCATGCATTGACTACATGACTCCACATGCACTGTTCACGTGGATGATCATGCACTGATCACGTGACTGACCATGCACTGATCACGTGACTGATTATGCACTGATCACGTGGCTGATCATGCACTGATCACGTGGCTATCATGCACTGCTCACGTGGCTGATCATGCAAACATCAGGTGGCTATCATGCACTTCTCACCTGGCTGGTCATGCAATGTTCACGTAGCTACCATATACTAGTCACGTGACTGAACATGCACAGATCACGTATATGATCATGCACTGTTCACGTGACTGATCATGTACTGATCATGTGACTGATTACGCACTGATCACGTGGCTATCATGAACTGCTCACGTGGCTGATCATGCAATGATCACGTAGCAACCATGTACTGGTCACGTGACTGATCATGCACTGATCACGTAATTAATCCTGCACTGATCACCTGACTCATCATACACTGATCACGTGGCTGATCACACACGTATCACGTGACTGATCATGCAATGATCACGTGGTTATCATGCACTTATCACGTGGCTATCATTCACTGATCACGTGGGTATCATGCACGGGTCACGTGGCTGATCACACACGTATCACGTGACTGATCATAAACTGATCACGTGGCTATCATGCACTGATCACGTGGCTGATCATGCAATGATCACGTAGCTACCATGTACTGGTCACGTGACTGATCTTGCACAGATCACGTAATTGATCATGCACTGATCACGTGGCTGATCAAGCACTGATCACGTGGCTATCATGCACTGCTAACGTGGCTGATCATGAAATGATCACGCAGCTCCCATGTACTGGTAACGTGACTGATCATGCACTGATTATGTGGCTGATCATGCACTGATCACGTGACTGATCATGCACTGATCACGTGGCTATCATGCACTGATCACTTGGCTGGTCATACACTGATTTGGCAGCTCCCATGTACTGGTCACGTGACTGATCATATACTGATGACGTAATTGATCATGCACTGATCACGTGGCTATCATGCACTGATCACATGGCTGGTCATACACTGATCACATGACTGATCATGCACTGATCACGTGGCTATCATGCACTGATCACATGGCTGGTCATACACTGATCACGTGCCTGGTCATGCACTGATCACGTCTATATCATGCACTGATCACATGACTGCCCATGCACCTATCACGTGGATGTTCATACACTAATCATGTGACAGATCATGCACTGATCACGTGGCTGATCATGCACTGATACCGTGACTGAGCATGGACTGATCACATGACTATCATGTAGTGATCACGTAACTTAATGGCGCTGATCATGTGACTGATCATGCGCTGATCATGTTTGCTATCATACACTGATCATGTGCCTCTGGAGGCAATAAACAAAGAGCTGAGTAGGCACGAATCATACAGTCAGCAGGCAATAATCATGGAACTCAGCTGTGAGGAATCATGCTGCTCAGCTGGCAATAATCAAGCAGCTGAGCAGGCAGGAATTACACAGCACAGCTGGCAATTGTCAAGCAGATGACAGGCAGGAATCATGCAGCTCAGCTGGCAATTGTCAAGCAGATGAGCAGACAGGAATCACGCAGCTCAGCAGGCCCTGATCACGTCACTGAGCATGCACTGTTCACCTGGCTGATCATACACTGATTACGTGATTGATCATGCACTGATCACTTGGATATAATGCACTGATCATGTTGCTGATCATACACTGTTCACGTGTCTGACCATGCACTGATCACATGGCAGATCATACACTGCTCACCTAACTGATCTTGCACTGATCACATAACTGATCATGCGCTGATCACGTGGCTGATCATGCAATGATCATGTAGCTACCATGTACTGGTCCCGTGAGTGACCATGCACTGATCACGTAATTGATCATGCACTGATCACGTGGCTGATCATGCACTGAACACGTGACTGACCATGCACTGATCACATGACTGATCATGCACTGATCACGTGGCTATCATGCACTGTTCACGTGGCTGATCATGCAATGATCACGCAGCTACCATGTACTGGTCACATGACTGATCATGCACTGATCACGTAATTGATCATGCCCTGATCACCTGGCTTATCATGCATTGATCATGTTACGGATCATGTGCTGATCATGTTTGGTGTCACACACTGATCATGTGCATCTGCAGGCAATGAACAAAGAGCTGAGTAGGCAGAAATCAGTCAGCAGGCTATAATCATGGAACTCAGCTTTGAGAAATCATGCTGCTCAGCTGGCAATAATCAAGTAGATGAGCAGGCAGGAATTATGCAGCACAGGTGGCAATTGTCAAGGAGATGACAGGCAGGAATCGTACAGCTCAGCTGGCAATTGTCAAGCAGATGAGCAGACAGTAATCACGCAGCTCAGCAGGCCCTGATCACGTGAATGAGCATGCACTGTTCACGTGGCTGATCACACACCTATCACGTGAATAATCATGCACTGATCACGTGGCTCTCATGCACTGATCACGTGATTGCGCATGCACTGATCACGTAATTGTATGCACTGCTCACGTGGCTATCATGCACTGATGACGTGGCTGATCATGCACTGATCACGTAGCTATCTTGCACTGATCACTTGGCTGATCATACACTCATCACGGGACTAATCGTGCACTGATTACGGCGCTATCATGCATTGACTACATGACTCCACATGCACTGATCGCGTGGATGATCATGCACTGATCACGTGACTGACCATGCACTGATCACGTGACTGATTATGCACTGATCACGTGGCTGATCATGCACTGATCACGTGGCTATCATGCACTGCTCACGTGGCTGATCATGCAAACATCAGGTGGCTATCATGCACTTCTCACCTGGCTGGTCATGCAATGTTCACGTAGCTACCATATACTAGTCACGTGACTGAACATGCACAGATCACGTATATGATCATGCACTGTTCACGTGACTGATCATGTACTGATCATGTGACTGATTACGCACTGATCACGTGGCTATCATGAACTGCTCACGTGGCTGATCATGCAATGATCACGTAGCAACCATGTACTGGTCACGTGACTGATCATGCACTGATCACGTAATTAATCCTGCACTGATCACCTGACTCATCATACACTGATCACGTGGCTGATCACACACGTATCACGTGACTGATCATGCAATGATCACGTGGTTATCATGCACTTATCACGTGGCTATCATTCACTGATCACGTGGGTATCATGCACGGGTCACGTGGCTGATCACACACGTATCACGTGACTGATCATAAACTGATCACGTGGCTATCATGCACTGATCACGTGGCTGATCATGCAATGATCACGTAGCTACCATGTACTGGTCACGTGACTGATCTTGCACAGATCACGTAATTGATCATGCACTGATCACGTGGCTGATCAAGCACTGATCACGTGGCTATCATGCACTGCTAACGTGGCTGATCATGAAATGATCACGCAGCTCCCATGTACTGGTAACGTGACTGATCATGCACTGATTATGTGGCTGATCATGCACTGATCACGTGACTGATCATGCACTGATCACGTGGCTATCATGCACTGATCACTTGGCTGGTCATACACTGATTTGGCAGCTCCCATGTACTGGTCACGTGACTGATCATATACTGATGACGTAATTGATCATGCACTGATCACGTGGCTATCATGCACTGATCACATGGCTGGTCATACACTGATCACATGACTGATCATGCACTGATCACGTGGCTATCATGCACTGATCACATGGCTGGTCATACACCGATCACGTGCCTGGTCATGCACTGATCACGTGGCTATCATGCACTGATCACACGGCTGGTCATACATTGATCACGTGCCTGGTCATGCACAGATTACATGACTGATCATGCACTGATCACGTCACTGATCATGCACTGATCACGTGGCTATCATGCACTACTCACGTGGCTGATCATGCAATGATCATGTAGCTACCATGTACCGGTCACGTGACTGATCATACACCCATCAGGTGACTGATCATGCACTGATCACGTGGCTATCATGCACTGATCATGTGGCTGATCATACACTGATCACCTGCCTGGTCATGCACAGATCACGTGACTAATCATGAACTGATCACGTAGCAATCATTCACTGGTCACCTGGCTGATCATGCACTGATCACGTGACTATCATGCAATGATCACGTGGCTATCATGCACTGATCACGTGGCTGATCATGCACTGATACCGTGACTGAGCATGGACTGAGCACATGACTATCATGTAGTGATCACGTGACTTAATGGCGCTGACCATGTGACTGATCATGCACTGAGCATATTTGCTATCATACACTGATCATGTGCCTCTGGAGGCAATAAACAAAGAGCTGAGTAGGCATGAATCAAACAGTCAGCAGGCAATAATCATGGAACTCAGCTGTGAGGAATCATGCTGCTCAGCTGGTAATAATCAAGCAGCTGAGCAGGCAGGAATTACACAGCACAGCTGACAATTGTCAAGCAGATGACAGGCAGGAAACATGCAGCTCAGCTGGCAATTGGCAAGCAGATGAGCAGACAGTAATCACGCAGCTCAGCAGGCCCTGATCACGTGAGTGAGCATGCACTGTTCACATTGCTGATCACACACCTATCACGTGACTGATCATGCACTGATCATGTGACTGATCATGCACTGATCACGTGGCTATCATGCACTGATCACTTGGCTGGACATACACTTATCACGTGCCTGGTCATGCACTGATCACGTGGCTGATCATGCACTGATCACGTGACTGATCATGCACTGATCTCGTGTCTGATCATGCACTGATCACGTGGCTATCATGCACTGCTCACGTGGCTGAACATGCGATGATCACGCAGCTACCATGTACTGGTCACATGACTGATCATGCACTGATCACGTGTCTGACCATGCACTGTTCACGTGGCTGATCATACACTTCTCACGTAACTGATCATGCACTGATCAGGTAATTGATCATGCACTGATAACGTGGCTGAACATGCAATGATCACGTAGCTACCATGTACTGGTCCCGTGAGTGATCATGCACTGATCACGTAATTGATCATGCTCTGATCACGTAATTGATCATGCTCTGATCACGTGGCTGATCATGCACTGAACACGTGACTGATCATGCTCTGATCACGTGACTCATCATTCACTGATCACGTGGCTATCATGCACTGCTGACGTGGCTGATCATGCAGTGATCACGCAGCTACCATGTACTGGTCACATGACTGATCATGCAGTGATCACGTAATTGATCATGCACTGATCACCTGGCTTATCATGCATTCATCATGTGACTGATCATGTGCTGATCATGTTTGGTGTCACACACTGATCATGTGCATCTGGAGGCAATGAACAAAGAGCTGAGTAGGCAGGAATCAGTCAGCAGGCTATAATCATGGAACTCAGCTCTGAGAAATCATGCTGCTCAGCTGGAAATAATCAAGTAGATGAGCAGGCAGGAATTATGCAGCACAAGTGGCAATAGTTAAAGAGATGACAGGCAGGAATCGTACAGCTCAGCTGGCAATTGTCAAGCAGATGAGCAGACAGTAATCACGCAGCTCAGCAGGCCCTGATCACGTGACTGAGCATGCACTGTTCACGTCGCTGATCACACACCTATCACGTGACTGATCATGCACTGATCACGTGGCTCTCATGCACTGATCACGTGATTGCGCATGCATTGATCACGTAATTGTATGCACTGCTCACGTGGCTATCATGCACTGATCATGTGACTGATCATGCACTGATCCCGTAGCTATCTTGCACTGATCACTTGGCTGATCATACACCCATCACGGGACTGATCGTGCACTGATTACGGCGCTATCATGCATTGACTACATGACTCCACATGCACTGATCACGTGGATGATTATGCACTGATCACGTGACTGACCATGCACTGATCACGTGACTGATTATGCACTGATCCCTTGGATGAACATGCACTGATCATGTGGCTATAATGCACTGCTCACATGGCTGATCATGCAAACATCACGTGGCTAACATGCACTTCTCACCTGGCTGGTCATGCAATGTTCACGTAGCTGCCATATAGTGGTCACGTGACTGATCATGCACAGATCACTTAAATGATCATGCACTGTTCACGTGACTGATCATGTACTGATCACGTGACTGATTACGCACTGATCACGTGGCTATCATGAACTGCTCACGTGGCTGATCATGCAATGATCACGTAGCAACCATGTACTGGTCACATGACTGATCATGCACTGATTACGTAATTAATCCTGCACTGATCCCCTGACTCATCATGCACTGATCGTGTGGCTGATCACACACGTATCACGTGACTGATCATGCACTGATCACGTGGTTATCATGCACTGATCACGTGGCTATCATTCACTGATCACGTGGATATCACGCACGGGTCACGTGGCTGATCACACACGTATCACGTGACTGATCATGCACTGATCACGTGGCTATCATGCACTGATCACGTGGCTGATCATGCATTGATCACGTAGCTACCATGTACTGGTCACGTGACTGATCTTGCACTGATCACGTAATTGAGCATGCACTGATCACGTGGCTGATCAAGCACTGATCACGTGGCTATCATGCACTGCTAACGTGGCTGATCATGAAATGTTCACGCAGCTCCCATGTACTGGTCACGTGACTGATCATGCACTGATCATGTGGCTGATCATGCACTGATCACATGACTGACCATGCACTGATCACGTGGCTATCATGCACTGATCACTTGGCTGGTCATACACAGATCACGCAGCTGCCATGTACTGGTCACGTGTCTGATCATGCTCTGATGACGTAATTGATCATGCACTGAACACGTGGCTATCATGCACTGATCACATGGCTGGTCATACACTGATCACGTGACTGATCATGCACTGATCACGTGGCTATCATGCACTGATCACATGGCTGGTCATACACTGATCACGTGCCTGGTCATGCACAGATTACATGACTGATCATGCACTGATCACGTCACTGATCATGCACTGATCACGTGGCTATCATGCACTACTCACGTGGCTGGTCATGCAATGTTCACGTAGCTACCGTATACTGGTCACGTGACTGATCATGCACAGATCACGTAAATGATCATGCACTGTTCACGTGACTGATCATGTACTGATCACGTGACTGATCACGCACTGATCACGTGGCTATCATGCACTGCTCACGTGGCTGATCATGCAATGATCACGTAGCAACCTTGTACTGGTCACGTGACTGATCATGCACTGATCACGTAATTAATCCTGCACTGATCACCTGCCTCATCATGCACTGATCACGTGGTTATCATGCACTGATCACGTGGCTATCATTCAATGATCACGTGGATATCACACACGGGTCACGTGGCTGATCACACACGTATCACGTGATTGATCATGCACTGATCACATGGCTATCATGCACTGATCACGTGGCTATCATGCACTGATCACGTGGCTGATCATGCAATGATCACGTAGCTACCATGTACTGGTCTCGTGACTGATCTTGCACTGATCACGTAATTGATCATGCACTGATCACGTGGCTGATCAAGCAATGATCACGTGGCTACCATGTACTGGTCACGTGACTGATCTTGCACTGATCATGTGGCTGATCATGCACTGATCACGTGACTGATCATGTACAGATCACGTGGCTATCATGCACTGATCACTTGGCTGGTCATACACTGATCACGTGACTGATCATGCACTGATCACGTGGCTATCATGCACTGATCACTTGGCTGGTCATACACTGATCACATGACTGATCATGCACTGATCACGTGGCTATCATGCACTGATCACATGGCTGGTCATACACTGATCACGTGACTGGTCATGCACAGATTACATGACTGATCATGCACTGGTCACGTCACTGATCATGCACTGATCACGTGGCTATCATGCACTACTCACGTGGGTGATCATGCAATGATCATGTAGCTACCATGTACCGGTCACGTGACTGATCATACACCCATCAGGTGACTGATCATGCACTGATCACGTGGCTATCATGCACTGATCATGTGGCTGATCATACACTGATCACCTGCCTGGTCATGCACAGATCACGTGACTAATCATGAACTGATCATGTAGCAATCATTCACTGATCATCTGGCTGATCATGCACTGATCACGTGGCTATCATGCAATGATCACGTGGCTATCATGCACTGATCATGTGGCTATCATGCACTGCTCACGAGGCTGATCATGCAAACATCAAGTGGCTATCATGCACTTCTCACCTAGCTGGTCATGCAATGTTCACGTAGCTACCATATACTGGTCACGTAACTGATCATGCACAGATCACGTAAATGATCATGCACTGTTCACGTGACTGATCATGTGCTGATCATGTTTGGTGTCACACACTGATCATGTGCATCTGGAGGCAATGAACAAAGAGCTGAGTAGGCAGGAATCAGTCAGCAGGCTATAATCATGGAACTCAGCTCTAAGAAATCATGCTGCTCAGCTGGAAATAATCAAGTAGATGAGCAGGCAGGAATTATGCAGCACAGGTGGCAATAGTTAAAGAGATGACAGGCAGGAATCGTACAGCTCAGCTGGCAATTGTCAAGCAGATGTGCAGACACTAATCACGCAGCTCAGCAGGCCCTGATCACGTGACTGAGCATGCACTGTTCACGTCGCTGATCACACACCTATCACGTGACTGATCATGCACTGATCACGTGGCTCTCATGCACTGATCACGTGATTGCGCATGCATTGATCACGTAATTGTATGCACTGCTCACGTGGCTATCATGCACTGATCATGTGACTGATCATGCACTGATCACGTAGCTATCTTGCACTGATCACTTGGCTGATCATACACCCATCACGGGACTGATCGTGCACTGATTACGGCGCTATCATGCATTGACTACATGACTCCACATGCACTGATCACGTGGATGATTATGCACTGATCACGTGACTGACCATGCACTGATCACGTGACTGATTATGCACTGATCCCTTGGCTGAACATGCACTGATCATGTGGCTATAATGCACTGCTCACGTGGCTGATCATGCAAACATCACGTGGCTAACATGCACTTCTCACCTGGCTGGTCATGCAATGTTCACGTAGCTACCATATACTGGTCACGTGACTGATCATGCACAGATCACGTAAATGATCATGCACTGTTCACGTGACTGATCATGTACTGATCACGTGACTGATTACGCACTGATCACGTGGCTATCATGAACGGCTCACGTGGCTGATCATGCAATGATCACGTAGCAACCATGTACTGGTCACGTGACTGATCATGCACTGATCACGTAATTAATCCTGCACTGATCCCCTGACTCATCATGCACTGATCGTGTGGCTGATCACACACGTATCACGTGACTGATCATGCACTGATCACGTGGTTATCATGCACTGATCACGTGGCTATCATTCAGTGATCACGTGGATATCATGCACGGGTCACGTGGCTGATCACACACGTATCACGTGACTGATCATGCACTGATCACGTGGCTATCATGCACTGATCACGTGGCTGATCATGCAATGATCACGTAGCTACGATGTACTGGTCACGTGACTGATCTTGCACTGATCACGTAATTGAGCATGCACTGATCACGTGGCTGATCAAGCACTGATCACGTGGCTATCATGCACTGCTAACGTGGCTGATCATGAAATGTTCACGCAGCTCCCATGTACTGGTCACGTGACTGATCATGCACTGATCATGTGGCTGATCATGCACTGATCACATGACTGACCATGCACTGATCACGTGGCTATCATGCACTGATCACTTGGCTGGTCATACACTGATCACGCAGCTGCCATGTACTGGTCACGTGTCTGATCATGCTCTGATGACGTAATTGATCATGCACTGAACACGTGGCTATCATGCACTGATCACATGGCTGGTCATACACTGATCACGTGACTGATCATGCACTGATCACGTGGCTATCATGCACTGATCACATGGCTGGTCATACACTGATCACGTGCCTGGTCATGCACAGATTACATGACTGATCATGCACTGATCACGTCACTGATCATGCACTGATCACGTGGCTATCATGCACTACTCACGTGGCTGGTCATGCAATGTTCACGTAGCTACCATGTACTGGTCACGTGACTGATCATGCACAGATCACGTAAATGATCATGCACTGTTCACGTGACTGATCATGTACTGATCACGTGACTGATTACGCACTGATCACGTGGCTATCATGCACTGCTCACGTGGCTGATCATGCAATGATAACGTAGCAACCATGTACTGGTCACGTGACTGATCATGCACTGATCACGTAATTAATCCTGCACTGACCACCTGACTCATCATGCACTGATCACGTGGTTATCATGCACTGATCACGTGGCTATCATTCAATGATCACGTGGATATCACGCACGGGTCACGTGGCTGATCACACACGTATCACGTGATTGATCATGCACTGATCACGTGGCTATCATGCACTGATCACGTGGCTATCATGCACTGATCACGTGGCTGATCATGCAATGATCACGTAGCTACCATGTACTGGTCACGTGACTGATCTTGCACTGATCACGTAATTGATCATGCACTGATCACGTGGCTGATCAAGCAATGATCACGTGGCTACCATGTACTGATCACGTGACTGATCTTGCACTGATCATGTGGCTGATCATGCACTGATCACGTGACTGATTGTGCACTGATCACGTGGCTATCATGCACTGATCACTTGGCTGGTCATACACTGATCACGCAGCTCCCATGTACTGGTCACGTGACTGATCATGCACTGATGACGTGACTGATCATGCACTGATCACGTGGCTCTCATGCACTGATCACATGGCTGGTCATACACTGATCACGTGACTGATCATGCACTGATCACGTGGCTATCATGCACTGATCACATGGCTGGTCATGCACTGATCACGTGTCTGGTCATGCACTGATCACGTGGCTATCATGCACTGATCACATGGCTGTTCATACACTGATCATGTGACTGATCATGCACAGATTACATGACTGATCATGCACTGATCACGTCACTGATCATGCACTGATCACGTGGCTATCATGCACTGACTTCACGTGGCTGATCATGCAATGATCATGTAGCTACCATGTACCGGTCACGTGACTGATCATACACCCATCATGTGACTGATCATGCACTGATCACGTGGCTATCATGCACTGATCATGTGGCTGATCATTCACTGATCACCTGACTGGTCATGCACAGATCACGTGACTAATCATGAACTGATCACGTAGCAATCATTCACTGATCACCTGGCTGATCATGCACTGATCACGTGGCTGATCATGCAATGATCACGTGGCTATCATGCACTGATCATGTGGCTGATCATGCACTGATCACGAGGCTGATCATGCAAACATCAAGTGGCTATCATGCACTTCTCACCTAGCTGGTCATGCAATGTTCACGTAGCTACCATGCACTGGTCACGTGACTGATCATGCACAGATCACGTAAATGATCATGCACTGTTCACGTGACTGATCATGCACTGATCACGTGACTGATCACGCACTGATCACGTGGCTATCATGCACTGCTCACGTGACTGATCATGCACTGATCACGTAATTAATCCTGCACTGATCACCTGACTCATCATGCACTGATCACGTGGCTGATCACACACGTATCACGTGACTGATCATGCACTGATCACGTGGTTATCATGCACTGATCACGTGGCTATCATTGACTGATCACGTGGATATCATGCACGGGTCACGTGGCTGATCACACGCGTATCACGTCACTGATCATGCAATGATCACGTAGCTACCATGTACTGGTCACGTGACTGATCTTGCACTTATCACGTAATTGATCATGCACTGATCACGTGGCTATCATGCACTGCTAACGTGGCTGATCATGAAATGATCACGCAGCTCCCATGTTCTGAATACGTGACTGATCATGCACTGATCATGTGGCTGATCATGCACTGATCACGTGACTGATCATGCACTGATCACGTGGCTATCATGCACTGATCACTTGGCTGGTCATACACTGTTCACGCAGCTCCCATGTACTGGTCACGTGACTGATCATGCACTGATGACGTAATTGATCATGCACTGATCACGTGTCTATCATGCACTGATCACAAGACTGGTCATACACTGATCACGTGACTCATCATGCACTGATCACGTGGCTATCATGCACTGATCACATGTCTGGTCATACACTGATCACGTGCCTGGTCATGCACTGATCACGTGGCTATCATGCACTGATCACATGGCTGGTCATACACTGATCACGTGCCTGGTCATGCACAGATTACATGACTGATCATGCACTGATCACGTCACTGATCATGCACTGATCACGTGGCTATCATGCACAACTCACGTGGCTGGTCATGCAATGATCATGTAGCTACCATGTACCGGTCACGTGACTGATCATACACCCATCAGGTGACGGATCATGCACTGATCACGTGGCTATCATGCACTGATCATGTGGCTGATCATACACTGATCACCTGCCTGGTCATGCACAGATCACGTGACTAATCATGAACTGATCACGTAGCAATCATTCACTGATCACCTGGCTGATCATGCACTGATCACGTGGCTATCATGCAATCATCACGTGGCTATCATGCACTGATCACGTGGCTGATCATGCACTGATACCGTGACTGAGCATGGACTGATCACATGACTATCATGTAGTGATCACGTGACTTAATGACGCTGACCATGTGACTGATCATGCGCTGAGCCTGTTTGCTATCATACACTGATCATGTGCCTCTGGAGGCAATAAACAAAGAGCTGAGTAGGCATGAATCAAACAGTCAGCAGGCAATAATCATGGAACTCAGCTGTGAGGAATCATGCTGCTCAGCTGGCAATAATCAAGCAGCTGAGCAGGCAGGAATTACACAGCACAGCTGGCAATTGTCAAGCAGATGACAGGCAGGAATCATGCAGCTCAGCTGGCAATTGTCAAGCAGATGAGCAGACAGTAATCACGCAGCTCAGCAGGCCCTGATCACGTGGCTGATCATACACTGATTACGTGATTGATCATGCACTGATCACTTGGATATCATGCACTGATCACGTGGCTGATCATACACTGTTCACGTGTCTGACCATGCACTGATCACGTGGCTGATTATGCACTGATCACGTGGCTGATCATGCCCTGATCATGTGGCTATCATGCGCTGCTCACGTGGCTGATCATGCAAACATCAAGTGGCTATCATGCACTTCTCACCTGGCTTGTCATGCAATGTTCACGTAGCTACCATATACTGGTCACGTGACTGATCATGCACAGATCACGTAAATGATCATGCACTGTTCACGTGACTGATCATGTACTGTTCACGTGACTGATCACACACTGATCACGTGGCTATCATGCACTGCTCACGTGGCTGATCATGCAATGATCACGTAGCAACCATGTACTGGTCACGTGAATGATCATGCACTGATCACGTAATTAATCCTGCACTGATCACCTGACTCATCATGCACTGATCACGTGGCTGATCACACACGTATCACGTGACTGATCATGCACTGATCACGTGGTTATCATGCACTGATCACGTGGCTATCATTCACTGATCACGTGGATATCATGCACGGGTCACGTGGCTGATCACACACGTATCACGTGACTGATCATGCACTGACCACGTGGCTATCATGCACTGATCACGTGGCTGATCATGCAATGATCACGTAGCTACCATGTACTGGTCACGTGACTGATCTTGCACTGATCACCTAATTGATCATGCACTGATCACGTGGCTGATCAAGCACTGATCACGTGGCTATCATGCACTGCTAACGTGGCTGATCATGAAATGATCACGCAGATCCCATGTACTGGATACGTGACTGATCATGCACTGATCATGTGGCTGATCAAGCACTGATCACGTGACTGATCATGCACTGATCACGTGGCTATCATGCACTGATCACTTGGCTGGTTATACACTGATCACGCAGCTCCCATGTACTGGTCACGTGACTGATCATGCACTGATGACATAATTGATCATGCACTGATCACGTGGATATCATGCACTGATCACATGGCTGGTCATACACTGATCACGTGACTGAGCATGCACTGATCACGTGGCTATCATGCACTGATCACATGGCTGGTCATACACTGATCACGTGCCTGGTCATGCACTGATCACGTGGCTATCATGCACTGATCACATGGCTGGTCATACACTGATCACGTGCCTGGTCATGCACAGATTACATGACTGATCATGCACTGATCACGTCACTGATCATGCACTGATCACGTGGCTATCATGCACTACTCACATGGCTGGTCATGCAATGATCATGTAGCTACCATGTACCGGTCACGTGACTTATCATACACCCATCAGGTGACTGATCATGCACTGATCACGTGGCTATCATGCACTGATCATGTGGCAGATCATACACTGATCACGTGCCTGGTCATGCACAGATCACGTGACTAATCATGAACTGATCACATAGCAATCATTCACTGATCACCTGGCTGATCATGCACTGATCACGTGGCTAACATGCAATCATCACGTGGCTATCATGCACTGATCACGTGGCTGATCATGCACTGTTACCGTGACTGAGCATGGACTGATCACATGACTATCATGTAGTGATCACGTGACTTAATGGCGCTGACCATGTGACTGATCATGCGCTGAGCATGTTTGCTATCATACACTGATCATGTGCCTCTGGAGGCAATAAACAAAGAGCTGAGTAGGCATGAATCAAACAGTCAGCAGGCAATAATCATGGAACTCAGCTGTGAGGAATCATGCTGCTCAGCTGGCAATAATCAAGCAGCTGAGCAGGCAGGAATTACGCAGCACAGCTGGCAATTGTCAAGCAGATGACAGGCAGGAATCATGCAGCTCAGCTGGCAATTGTCAAGCAGATGAGCAGACAGGAATCACGCAGCTCAGAAGGCCCTGATCACGTGACTGAGCATGCACTGTTCACGTGGCTGATAATACACTGATTACGTGATTGATCATGCACTGATCACTTGGATATCATGCACTGATCACGTGGCTGATCATACACTGTTCACGTGTCTGACCATGCACTGATCACGTGGCTGATCATACACTGCTCACGTAACTGATCATGCACTGATCACGTAATTGATCATGCACTGATCACGTGGCTGATCATGCACTGAACACATGACTGATCATGCACTGATCACGTGACTGATCATGCACTGATCACGTGGATATCATGCACTGCTAACGTGGCTGATCATGAAATGATCACGCAGCTACCATGTACTGGTCACGTGACTGATCATGCACTGATCATGTGGTTGATCATGCACTGATCACGTAACTGACCATGCACTGATCACGTGGCTATCATGCACTGATCACTTGGCTGGTCATACACTGATCACGCAGCTCCCATGTACTGGTCACGTGACTGATCATGCACTGATCACGTGGCTATAATGCACTGATCACATGGCTGGTCATACACTGATCACGTGACTGATCATGCACTGATCATGTGGCTGTCATGCACTGATCACATGGCTGGTCATACACCGATCACGTGCCTGGTCATGCACTGATCACGTGCCTGTTCATGCACTGATCACGTGGCTATCATGCACTGATCACATGGCTGGTCATACAGTGATCACGTGCCTGGTCATGCACAGATTACATGACTGATCATGCACTGATCACGTCACTGATCATGCACTGATCACGTGGCTATCATGCACTGATCACGTGGCTATAATGCACTGATCACGTGGCTGATCATGCAATGATCACGTAGCTACCATGTACTGGTCACGTGACTAATCTTGCACTGATCACGTGGCTATCATGCACTGATCATATGGCTGATCATACACTGATCACCTGCCTGGTCATGCACAGATCATGTGACTAATCATGAACTGATCACGCAGCAATCATTCACTGATCACCTGGCTGATCATGCACTGATCATGTGACTATCATGCAATGATCACGTGGCTATCATGCACTGATCACGTGGCTGATCATGCACTGATACCGTGACTGAGCATGGACTGATCACATGACTATCATGTAGTGATCATGTGACTTAATGGCGCTGACCATGTGACTGATCATGCGCTGAGCATGTTTGCTATCATACACTGATCATGTGCCTCTGGAGGCAATAAACAAAGAGCTGAGTAGGCATGAATTAAACAGTCAGCAGGCAATAATCATGGAACTCAGCTGTGAGGAATCATGCTGCTCAGCTGGCAATAATCAAGCAGCTGAGCAGGCAGGAATTACACAGCACAGCTGGCAATTGTCAAGCAGATGACAGGCAGGAATCATGCAGCTCAGCTGGCAATTGTCAAGCAGATGAGCAGACAGTAATCACGCAGCTCAGCAGGCCCTGATCACGTGACTGAGCATGCACTGTTCACGTGGCTGATCATACACTGATTACGTGATTGATCATGCACTGATCACATTGATATCATGCACTGATCACGTGGCTGATCATACACTGTTCACGTGTCTGACCATGCACTGATCACGTGGCTGATTATGCACTGATCACGTGGCTGATCATGCAATGATCACGTAGCAACAATGTACTGGTCACGTGACTAATCATGCACTGATCACGTAATTAATACTGCAATGATCACCTGACTCATCATGCACTGATCACGTGGCTGATCACACACGTATCACGTGACTGATCATGGACTGATCACGTGGTTATCATGCACTGATCACGTGGCTATCATTGACTGATCACGTGGATATCATGCACGGGTCACGTGGCTGATCACACACGTATCACGTGACTGATCATGCACTGATCACGTGGCCATCATCCACTGATCACGTGGCTGATCATGCAATGATCACGTAGCTACCATGCACTGGTCACGTGACTGATCTTGCACTGATCACGTAAATGATCATGCACTGATCACGTGGCTGATCATGCAATGATCATGTAGCTACCATGTACCGGTCACGTGACTGATCATACACCCATCAGGTGACGGATCATGCACTGATCACGTGGCTATCATGCACTGATCATGTGGCTGATCATACACTGATCACCTGCCTGGTCATGCACAGATCACGTGACTAATCATGAACTGATCACGTAGCAATCATTCACTGATCACCTGGCTGATCATGCACTGATCACGTGGCTATCATGCAATCATCACGTGGCTATCATGCACTGATCACGTGGCTGATCATGCACTGATACCGTGACTGAGCATGGACTGATCACATGACTATCATGTAGTGATCACGTGACTTAATGACGCTGACCATGTGACTGATCATGCGCTGAGCCTGTTTGCTATCATACACTGATCATGTGCCTCTGGAGGCAATAAACAAAGAGCTGAGTAGGCATGAATCAAACAGTCAGCAGGCAATAATCATGGAAATCAGCTGTGAGGAATCATGCTGCTCAGCTGGCAATAATCAAGCAGCTGAGCAGGCAGGAATTACACAGCACAGCTGGCAATTGTCAAGCAGATGACAGGCAGGAATCATGCAGCTCAGCTGGCAATTGTCAAGCAGATGAGCAGACAGTAATCACGCAGCTCAGCAGGCCCTGATCACGTGGCTGATCATACACTGATTACGTGATTGATCATGCACTGATCACTTGGATATCATGCACTGATCACGTGGCTGATCATACACTGTTCACGTGTCTGACCATGCACTGATCACGTGGCTGATTATGCACTGATCACGTGGCTGATCATGCCCTGATCATGTGGCTATCATGCGCTGCTCACGTGGCTGATCATGCAAACATCAAGTGGCTATCATGCACTTCTCACCTGGCTTGTCATGCAATGTTCACGTAGCTACCATATACTGGTCACGTGACTGATCATGCACAGATCACGTAAATGATCATGCACTGTTCACGTGACTGATCATGTACTGTTCACGTGACTGATCACGCACTGATCACGTGGCTATCATGCACTGCTCACGTGGCTGATCATGCAATGATCACGTAGCAACCATGTACTGGTCACGTGAATGATCATGCACTGATCACGTAATTAATCCTGCACTGATCACCTGACTCATCATGCACTGATCACGTGGCTGATCACACACGTATCACGTGACTGATCATGCACTGATCACGTGGTTATCATGCACTGATCACGTGGCTATCATTCACTGATCACGTGGATATCATGCACGGGTCACGTGGCTGATCACACACGTATCACGTGACTGATCATGCACTGACCACGTGGCTATCATGCACTGATCACGTGGCTGATCATGCAATGATCACGTAGCTACCATGTACTGGTCACGTGACTGATCTTGCACTGATCACCTAATTGATCATGCACTGATCACGTGGCTGATCAAGCACTGATCACGTGGCTATCATGCACTGCTAACGTGGCTGATCATGAAATGATCACGCAGATCCCATGTACTGGATACGTGACTGATCATGCACTGATCATGTGGCTGATCAAGCACTGATCACGTGACTGATCATGCACTGATCACGTGGCTATCATGCACTGATCACTTGGCTGGTCATACACTGAACACGCAGCTCCCATGTACTGGTCACGTGACTGATCATGCACTGATGACATAATTGATCATGCACTGATCACGTGGATATCATGCACTGATCACATGGCTGGTAATACACTGATCACGTGACTGAGCATGCACTGATCACGTGGCTATCATGCACTGATCACATGGCTGGTCATACACTGATCACGTGCCTGGTCATGCACTGATCACGTGGCTATCATGCACTGATCACATGGCTGGTCATACACTGATCACGTGCCTGGTCATGCACAGATTACATGACTGATCATGCACTGATCACGTCACTGATCATGCACTGATCACGTGGCTATCATGCACTACTCACATGGCTGGTCATGCAATGATCATGTAGCTACCATGTACCGGTCACGTGACTTATCATACACCCATCAGGTGACTGATCATGCACTGATCACGTGGCTATCATGCACTGATCATGTGGCAGATCATACACTGATCACCTGCCTGGTCATGCACAGATCACGTGACTAATCATGAACTGATCACGTAGCAATCATTCACTGATCACCTGGCTGATCATGCACTGATCACGTGGCTAACATGCAATCATCACGTGGCTATCATGCACTGATCACGTGGCTGATCATGCACTGTTACCGTGACTGAGCATGGACTGATCACATGACTATCATGTAGTGATCACGTGACTTAATGGCGCTGACCATGTGACTGATCATGCGCTGAGCATGTTTGCTATCATACACTGATCATGTGCCTCTGGAGGCAATAAACAAAGAGCTGAGTAGGCATGAATCAAACAGTCAGCAGGCAATAATCATGGAACTCAGCTGTGAGGAATCATGCTGCTCAGCTGGCAATAATCAAGCAGCTGAGCAGGCAGGAATTACGCAGCACAGCTGGCAATTGTCAAGCAGATGACAGGCAGGAATCATGCAGCTCAGCTGGCAATTGTCAAGCAGATGAGCAGACAGGAATCACGCAGCTCAGAAGGCCCTGATCACGTGACTGAGCATGCACTGTTCAGGTGGCTGATTATACACTGATTACGTGATTGATCATGCACTGATCACTTGGATATCATGCACTGATCACGTGGCTGATCATACACTGTTCACGTGTCTGACCATGCACTGATCACGTGGCTGATCATACACTGCTCACTTAACTGATCATGCACTGATCACTTAATTGATCATGCACTGATCACGTGGCTGATCATGCACTGAACACATGACTGATCATGCACTGATCACGTGACTGATCATGCACTGATCACGTGGCTATCATGCACTGCTCACGTGGCTGATCATTCAGTGATCACACAGCTACCATGTACTGGTCACATGACTGATCATGCACTGATCACGTAATTGATCATGCACTGATCACCTGGCTTATCATGCATTCATCATGTGACTGATCATGTGCTGATCATGTTTGGTGTCTCACACTGATCATGTGCATCTGGAGGCAATGAACAAAGAGCTGATTAAGCAGGAATCAGTCAGCAGGCTATAATCATGGAACTCAGCTCTGAGAAATCATGCTGCTCAGCTGGAAATAATCAAGTAGATGAGCAGGCAGGAATTATGCAGCACAGGTGGCAATAGTCAAGGAGATGCCAGGCAGGAATCGTGCAGGTCAGCTGGCAATTGTCAAGCAGATGAGCAGACAGTAATCATGCTGCTCAGCAGGCCCTGATCACGTGACTGAGCATGCACTCTTCACGTCATTGATCACACACCTATCACGTGACTGATCATGCACTGATCACGTGGCTCTCATGCACTGATCACGTGATTGTGCATGCACTGATCACGTAATTGTATGCACTGCTCACGTGGCTATCATGCACTGATCATGTGACTGATCATGCACTGATCACGTAGCTATCTTGCACTGATCACTTGGCTGATCATACACTCATCACGGGACTGATCGTGCACTGATTACGGCGCTATCATGCATTGACTACATGACTCACATGCACTGATCACGCGGATGATCATGCACTGATCACGTGACTGACCATGCACTGATCACGTGACTGATTATGCACTGATCACGTGGCTGATCATGCACTGATCACGTGGCTAACATGCACTGCTCACGTGGCTGATCATGCAAACATCAGGTGGCTATCATGCACTTCTCACCTGGCTGGTCATGCAATGTTCACGTAGCTACCATATACTGGTCACGTGACTGATCATGCACAGATCACGTAAATGATCATGCACTGTTCACATGACTGATCATGTACTGATCACGTGACTGATCACGCACTGATCACGTGGCTATCATGCACTGCTCACGTGGCTGATCATGCAATGTTCACGTAGCAACCATGTACTGGTCACGTGACTGATCATGCACTGATCACGTAATTAATCCTGCACTGATCACCTGACTCATCATGCACTGATCACGTGGCTGATCACACACGTATCACGTGACTGATCATGCACTGATCACGTGGTTATCATGCACTGATCACGTGGCTATCATTCACTGATCACGTGGATATCATGCACGGGTCACGTGGCTGATCACACACGCATCACGTGACTGATCGTGCACTGATCACGTGGCTATCATGCACTGATCACGTGGCTGATCATGCAATGATCACGTAGATACCATGTACTGGTCTCGTGACTGATCCTGCACTGATCACGTAATTGATCATGCACTGATCACGTGGCTGATCAAGCACTGATCACGTGGCTATCATGCACTGCTAACGTGGCTGATCATGAAATGATCACGCAGCTACCATGTACTGGTCACGTGACTGATCATGCACTGATCATGTGGTTGATCATGCACTGATCACGTAACTGACCATGCACTGATCACGTGGCTATCATGCACTGATCACTTGGCTGGTCATACACTGATCACGCAGCTCCCATGTACTGGTCACGTGACTGATCATGCACTGATCACGTGGCTATAATGCACTGATCACATGGCTGGTCATACACTGATCACGTGACTGATCATGCACTGATCACGTGGCTATCATGCACAGATCACATGGCTGGTCATACACCGATCACGTGCCTGGTCATGCACTGATCACGTGCCTGTTCATGCACTGATCACGTGGCTATCATGCACTGATCACATGGCTGGTCATACAGTGATCACGTGCCTGGTCATGCACAGATTACATGACTGATCATGCACTGATCACGTCACTGATCATGCACTGATCACGTGGCTATCATGCACTGATCACGTGGCTATAATGCACTGATCACGTGGCTGATCATGCAATGATCACGTAGCTACCATGTACTGGTCACGTGACTAATCTTGCACTGATCACGTGGCTATCATGCACTGATCATATGGCTGATCATACACTGATCACCTGCCTGGTCATGCACAGATCATGTGACTAATCATGAACTGATCACGCAGCAATCATTCACTGATCACCTGGCTGATCATGCACTGATCATGTGACTATCATGCAATGATCACGTGGCTATCATGCACTGATCACGTGGCTGATCATGCACTGATACCGTGACTGAGCATGGACTGATCACATGACTATCATGTAGTGATCATGTGACTTAATGGCGCTGACCATGTGACTGATCATGCGCTGAGCATGTTTGCTATCATACACTGATCATGTGCCTCTGGAGGCAATAAACAAAGAGCTGAGTAGGCATGAATTAAACAGTCAGCAGGCAATAATCATGGAACTCAGCTGTGAGGAATCATGCTGCTCAGCTGGCAATAATCAAGCAGCTGAGCAGGCAGGAATTACACAGCACAGCTGGCAATTGTCAAGCAGATGACAGGCAGGAATCATGCAGCTCAGCTGGCAATTGTCAAGCAGATGAGCAGACAGTAATCACGCAGCTCAGCAGGCCCTGATCACGTGACTGAGCATGCACTGTTCACGTGGCTGATCATACACTGATTACGTGATTGATCATGCACTGATCACATTGATATCATGCACTGATCACGTGGCTGATCATACACTGTTCACGTGTCTGACCATGCACTGATCACGTGGCTGATTATGCACTGATCACGTGGCTGATCATGCAATGATCACGTAGCAACAATGTACTGGTCACGTGACTAATCATGCACTGATCACGTAATTAATACTGCAATGATCACCTGACTCATCATGCACTGATCACGTGGCTGATCACACACGTATCACGTGACTGATCATGGACTGATCACGTGGTTATCATGCACTGATCACGTGGCTATCATTGACTGATCACGTGGATATCATGCACGGGTCACGTGGCTGATCACACACGTATCACGTGACTGATCATGCACTGATCACGTGGCCATCATCCACTGATCACGTGGCTGATCATGCAATGATCACGTAGCTACCATGCACTGGTCACGTGACTGATCTTGCACTGATCACGTAATTGATCATGCACTGATCACGTGGCTGATCAAGCACTGATCACGTGGCTATCATGCACTGATAACGTGGCTGATCATGAAATGAACACGCAGCTCCCAATTACTAGTCACGTGACTGATCATGCACTGATCATGTGGCTGATCATGCACTGATCACGTGACTGATCATGCACTGATCACGTGGCTATCATGCACTGATCACTTGGCTGGCCATACACTGATCACGCAGCTCCCATGTACTGGTCACGTGACTGATCATGCACTGATGACGTAATTGATCATGCACTGATTACGTGGCTATCATGCACTGATCACATGGCTGGTCATACACTGATCACGTGACTGATCATGCACTGATCACGTGGCTATCATGCACTGATCACATGGCTGGTCATACACTGATCACGTGCCTGGTCATGCACTGATCACGTGGCTATCATGCACTGATCACATGGCTGGTCGTACACTGATCACGTGCCTGGTCATGCACAGATTACATGACTGATCATGCACTGATCACGTCACTGATCATGCACTGATCACGTGGCTATCACGCACTACTCACGTGGCTGATCATGCAATGATCATGTAGCTACCATGTACCGGTCACGTGACTGATCATACACCCATCAGGTGACTGATCATGCACTGATCACGTGGCTATCATGCACTGATCATGTGGCTGATCATACACTGATCACCTGCCTGGTCATGCACAGATCACGTGTCTAATCATGAACTGATCACGTAGCAATCATTCACTGATCACGTGGCTATCATGCAATGATCACGTGGCTATCATGCACTGATCACGTCGCTGATCATGCACTGATACCGTGACTGAGCATGGACTGATCACATGACTATCATGTAGTGATCACGTGACTTAATGGCGCTGACCATGTGACTGATCATGCGCTGAGCATGTTTGCTATCATACACTAATCATGTGCCTCTGGAGGCAATAAACAAAGAGCTGAGTAGGCATGAATCAAAAAGTCAGCAGGCAATAATCATGGAACTCAGCTGTGAGGAATCATGCTGCTCAGCTGGCAATAATCAAGCAGCTGAGCAGGCAGGAATTACGCAGCACAGCTGGCAATTGTCAAGCAGATGACAGGCAGGAATCTGCAGTTCAGCTGGCAATTGTCAAGCAGATGAGCAGACAGGAATCACGCAGCTCAGCAGGCCCTGATCACGTGACTGAGCATGCACTGTTCACTTGGCAGATCATACACTGATTACGTGATTTATCATGCACTGATCACTTGGATATCATGCACTGATCACGTGGCTGATCATACACTGTTCACGTGTCTGACCATGCATTGATCACGTGGCTGATCATACACTGCTCACGTAACTGATCATGCACTGATCACGTAATTGATCATGCACTGATCACGTGGCTGATCATGCACTGAACACGTGACTGATCATGCACTGATCACGTGACTGATCATGCAATGATCACGTGGCTATCATGCACTGCTCACGTGTCTGAACATGCAGTGATCACACAGCTACCATGTACTGGTCACATGACTGATCATGCACTGATCACGTAATTGATCATGCACTGATCACCTGGCTTCTCATGCATTCATCATGTGACTGATCATGTTCTGATCATGTTTGGTGTCACACACTCTCATGTGCATCTGCAGGCAATGAACAAAGAGCTGAGTAGGCAGGAATCAGTCAGCAGGCTATAATCATGGAACTCAGCTCTGAGAAATCATGCTGCTCAGCTGGCAATAATCAAGTAGATGAGCAGGCAGGAATTATGCAGCACAGGTGGCAAGAGTCAAGGAGATGACATGCAGGAATCGTGCAGCTCAGCTGGCAATTGTCAAGCAGATGAGCAGACAGTAATCACGCAGCTCAGCAGGCCCTGATCATGTGACTGACCGTGCACTGTTCATGTCGCTGATCACACACCTATCACGTGACTGATCATGCCCTGATCAGGTGGCTCTCATGCACTGATCACGTGATTGCGCATGCACTGATCACGTAATTGTATGCACTGCTCACGTGGCTATCATGCACTGATCATGTGACTGATCATGCACTGATCACGTAGCTATCTTGCACTGATCACTTGGCTGATCATACACTCATCACGGGACTGATCGTGCACTGATTACGGCGCTATCATGCATTGACTACATGACTCCACATGCACTGATCACGTGGATGATCATGCACTGATCACGTGACTGACCATGCACTGATCACGTGACTGATTATGCACTGATCACGTGGCTGATCATGCACTGCTCA
This sequence comes from Bos javanicus, assembly GCF_032452875.1. Taxonomy (NCBI): domain Eukaryota; kingdom Metazoa; phylum Chordata; class Mammalia; order Artiodactyla; family Bovidae; genus Bos; species Bos javanicus. The sequence goes on from NW_026893636.1 coordinate 493,657, forward strand.
CGTGGCTGATCATGCAAACATCAGGTGGCTATCATGCACTTCTCACCTGGCTGGTCATGCAATGTTCAGGTAGCTACCATATACTGGTCACGTGACTGATCATGCACAGATCACGTAAATGATCATGCACTGTTCACGTGTCTGATCAAGTACTGATCACGTGACTGATCACGCACTGATCACGTGGCTATCATGCACTGCTCACGTGGCTGATCATGCAATGATCACGTAGCAACCATGTACTGGTCACGTGACTGATCATGCACTGATCACGTAATTAATCCTGCACTGATCACCTGACTCATCATGCACTGATCACGTGGCTGATCACACACGTATCACGTGACTGATCATGCACTGATCATGTGTTTATCATGCACTGATCACGTGGCTATCATTCACTGATCACGTGGATATCATGCACGGGTCATGTGGCTGATCACACACGTATCACGTGACTGATCATGCACTGATCACGTGGCTATCATGCACTGATCACGTGGCTGATCATGCAATGATCACGTAGCTACCATGTACTGGTCTCGTGACTGATCTTGCACTGATCACGTAATTGATCATGCACTGATCACGTGGCTGATCAAGCACTGATCACGTGGCTATCATGCACTGCTAACGTGGCTGATCATGAAATGATCACGCAGCTACCATGTACTGGTCACGTGACTGATCATGCACTGATCACGTGGCTGATCATGCAATGATCACGTAGCTACCATGTACTGGTCACGTGACTGATCTTGCACTGGTCACGTGGCTATCATGCACTGATCATGTGGCTGATCATACACTGATCACCTGCCTGGTCATGCACAGATCACGTGACTAATCATGAACTGATCACGTAGAAATCATTCACTGATCACCTGGCTGATCATGCACTGATCACGTGGCTATCATGCAATGATCACGTGGCTATCAAGCACTGATCACGTGGCTGATCATGGACTGATACTGTGACTGAGCATGGACTGATCACATGACTATCATGTAGTGATCACGTGACTTAATGGCGCTGACCATGTGACTGATCATGCACTGATCATGTTTGCTATCATACACTGATCATGTGCCTCTGGAGGCAATAAACAAAGAGCTGAGAGGGCACGTATCAAACAGTCATCGACTGATCACGTGGCTGATCACACACGTATCACGTGACTGAGCATGCACTGATCACGTGGCTATCATGCACTGATCACATGGCTGGTCATACACTGATCACTTGGCTGGTCATACACTGATCACGCAGCTCCCATGTACTGGTCACGTGACTGATCATGCACTGATGACGTAATTGATCATGCACTGATCACGTGGCTATCATGCACTGATCACATGGCTGGTCATACACTGATCACGTGACTGATCATGCACTGATCACGTGGCTATCATGCACTGATCACATGGCTGGTCATACACTGATCACGTGCCTGGTCATGCACTGATCACGTGGCTATCATGCACTGATCACATGGCTGGTCATACACTGATCACGTGCCTGGTCGTGCACAGATTACATGACTGATCATGCACTGATCACTTCACTGATCATGCACTGATCACGTGGCTATCATGCACTACTCACGTGGCTGATCATGCAATGATCATGCAGCTACCATGTACTGGTCACATGACTGATCATGCACAGATCACGTAATTGATCATGCACTGATCACCTGGCTTATCATGCATTGATCATGTGACTGATCATGTGCTGATCATGTTTGGTGTCACACACTGATCATGTGCCTCTGGAGGCAATGCACATAGAGCTGAGTAGGCAGGAAACAGTCAGCAGGCTATAATCATGGAACTCAGCTCTGAGAAATCATGCTGCTCAGCTGGCAATAATCAAATAGATGAGCAGGCAGGAATTACGCAGCACAGGTGGCAATTGTCAAGGACGTGGCAGGCAGGAATCGTGCAGCTCAGCTGGCAATCGTCAAGCAGATGAGCAGACAGTAAATACGCAGCTCAGCAGGCCCTGATCACGTGACTGAGCATGCACTGTTCACATGGCTGATCACACACCTATCACGTGACTAATCATCCACTGATCACGTGGCTCTCATGCACTGATCACGTGATTGCGCATGCATTGTTCACGTAATATTATGCACTGATCACGTGGCTATCATGCACTGATCACTTGGCTGATCATACACTCATCACGGGACTGATCGTGCACTGATCAAGGCGCTATCATGCATTGATTACATAACTCCACATGCATTGATCACGTGGATGATCATGCAGTGATCACGTGACTGACCATGCACTGATCACGTGACTGATCATGCACTGATCAGGTGGCTATCATGCACTGATCACCTGGCTATCATGCACTGATCACGTGACTATTCATGCACTCATCACGTGACTCATCATGCACTGATCACGTGTCTATCATGCACTGATCACTTGGCTGAACATATACTGATCACGTGCCTGGTCATGCACTGATCACGTGGCTGATCATGCACTGATCACGTGACTGGTCATGCACTGATCACGTGGCTATCATGCACTGATCACCTGGCTATCATGCACAGATCACGTGACTGATCATGCACTGATCACGTGACTGATCATGCACTGATCACGTGGCTATCATGCACTGATCACTTGCCTGGACATACACTGATCACGTGCCTGGTCGTGCACTGATCACGTGGCTGATCATGCACTGATCACGTGACTGATCATGCACTGATCTCGAGTCTGATCATGCACTGGCTATCATGCACTGCTCACGTGGCTGATCAAGCGATGATCACGCAGCTACCATGTACTGGTCACATGACTGATCATGCACTGATCACGTGACTGATCATGCACTGATCACGTGGCTATCATGTACTGATCACGAGACTGATCATGCACTGATCACGTCTATATCATTCACTGATCACATGACTGCCCATGCACTGATAACATGGATGATCATAGACTAATCATGTGACCGATCATGCACTGATCACGTGGCTGATCATGCACTGATACCATGACTGAGCATGGACTGATCACATGACTATCATGTAGTGATCACGTGACTTAATGACGCTGATCATGTGACTGATCATGAGCTGAACATGTTTGCTATCATACACTAATCATGTGCCTCTGGAGGAAATAAACAAAGAGCTGAGTAGGCACGAATGAAACAGTCAGCAGGCAATAATCATGGAACTCAGCTGTGAGGAATCATGCTGCTCAGCTGGCAATAATCAAGCACGTGACCAGGCAGGAATTACGCAGCACAGCTGGCAATTGTCAAGCAGATGACAGGCAGGAATCGTGCAGCTCAGCTGGCAATTGTCAAGCAGATGAGCAGACAGTAATCACGCAGCTCAGCAGGCCCTGATCACGTGACTGAGCATGCACTGTTCACGTGGCTTATCATACACTGATCACGTGATTGATCATGCACTGATCACTTGGATATCATGCACTGATCACGTGGCTGATCATACACTGTTCACGTGTCAGACCATGCACTGATCACGTGGCTGATCATACACTGATCACGTGACTGATAATGCACTGATCACGTGGCTGATCATGCACTAATCACGTGGCTGATCATGCACTGATCACGTGTCTATCATGCACTGCTTACGTGGCTGATCATACAATGTTCACATAGCTGCCATGTACTGGTCACATGACTGATCAGCACTGATCACGTAATTGATCATGCACTGATCAAGCGGCTGATCATACACTGATCACGGGACTGATCATGCACTCTTCACGAGACTCATCATGCACTGATCACGTGGCTATCATGCACTGATCACGTGGCTATCATGCACTGATCACGTGGCTATCATGCACTGATCACGTGGCTGATCATGCAATGATCACGTAGCTACCATGTACTGGTCACGTGACTGATCTTGCACTGATCACGTGGCTGATCAAGCACTGATCACGTTGCTACCATGCACTGCTAACGTGGCTGATCATGCAATGTTCACGCAGCTACCATGTACTGGTCACGTGACTGATCATGCACTGATCATGTGTCTGATCATGCACTGATCACGTGACTGATCATGCACTGATCACGTGACTGATCATGCACTGATCACGTGGCTATCATGCACTGATCACTTGGCTGGTCATACACTTATCACGCAGCTACCATGTACTTGTCACGTGACTGATCATGCACTGATGACGTAATTGATCATGCACTGATCATGTGGCTGATCATGCACTGATCACGTGACTGATCATGCACTGATCACGTGACTGATCATGCACTGATCACGTGGCTATCATGCACTGATCACATGGCTGGTCATACACTGATCACGTGCCTGGTCATGCACAGATTACGTGACTGATCATGCACTGATCACCTCACTGATCATGCACTGATCACGTGGCTATCATGCACTACTCACGTGGCTGATCATGCAATGATCATGTAGCTACCATGTACCGGTCACGTGAATGATCATACACCCATCAGGTGACTGATCATGCACTGATCACGTGGCTATCATGCACTGTTCACGTGGCTGATCATACACTGATCACCTGCCTGGTCATGCACAGATCACGTGACTAATCATGAACTGATCACGTAGCAATCATTCACTGATCCCCTGGCTGATCATGCACTGATCACGTGGCTATCATGCAATGATCACGTGGCTATCATGCACTGATCACGTGGCTGATCATGCACTGATACCGTGACTGAGCATGGACTGATCACATGACTATCATGTAGTGATCACGTGACTTAATGGCACTGACCATGTGACTGATCATGTGCTGATCATGTTTGCTGTCACACACTGATCATGTGCCTCTGGAGGCAATGAACATAGAGCTGAGTAGGCAGGAATCAGTCAGCAGGCTATAATCATGGAACTCACCTCTGGGAAATCATGCTGCTCAGCTGGCAACAATCAAGTAGATGAGCAGGCAGGAATTATGCAGCACAGGTGGCAATTGTCAAGGAGATTACAGGCAGGAATCGTGCAGCTCAGCTGGCAATTGTCAAGCAGATGAGCAGACAGTAATCACGCAGCTCAGCAGGCCCTGATCACGTGACTGAGCATGCACTGTTCACATGGCTGATCACACACCTATCACGTGACTGATCATGCACTTATCATGTGACTGATCATGCACTGATCACGTAGCTATCTTGCACTGATCACTTGGCTGATCATACACTCATCAAGGGACTGATCGTGCACTGATCACGGCGCTATCATGCATTGACTATATGACTCCACATGCACTGATCACGTGGATGATCATGCACTGATCACGTGAATGACCATGCACTGATCACATGACTGATCAGGCACTGATCAAATGGCTGATCATGCACTGATCACGTGGCTATCATGCACTGCTCACGTGGCTGATCAGGCAATGGTCACACAGCTACCATGTACTGGTCACATGACTGATCATGCACTGATCACATAATTGATCATGCACTGATCACCTGGCTTATCATGCATTGATCATGTGACTGATCATGTGCTGATCATGTTTGGTGTCACACACTGATCATGTGCCTCTGGAGGCAATGAACATAGAGCTGAGTAGGCAGGAATCAGTCAGCAGGCTATAATCATGGAACTCAGCTCTGAGAAATCATGCTGCTCAGCTGGCAATAATCAAGTAGATGAGCAGGCAGGAATTACGCAGCACAGGTGGCAATTGTCAAGGAGATGACAGGCAGGAATCGTGCAGCTCAGCTGGAAATTGTCAAGCAGATGAGCAGACAGTAATCACGCAGCTCAGCAAGCCCTGATCACGTGACTGAGCTTGCACTGTTCAAATGGCTGATCACACACCTATCACATGACTGATCATGCACTGATCATGTGACTGATCATGCACTGATCACGTACTTATCTTGCAATGATCACTTGGCTGATCATACACTCATCACGGGACTGATCGTGCACTGATCACGGCGCTATGATGCATTGACTACATGACTCCACATGCACTGATGACGTGGATGATCATGCACTGATCACGTGACTGATCAAGCACTGATCACATGGCTGATCATGCACTGATCTTGTGGCTATCATGCACTGTTCATGTGGCTGATCATGCACTGATGACGAAATTGATCATGCACTGATCATGTGGCTGATCATGCACTGATCACTTGACATATCATGCACTGATCACGTGACTGATCATGCACTGATCACGTGGCTATCATGCACTGATCACTTGGCTGGTCATACACTGATCACGCAGCTACCATGTACTGGTCACGTGACTGATCATGCACTGATGACGTAATTGATCATGCACTGATCATGTGGCTGATCATGCACTGATCACGTGGCTATCATGCACTTATCACATGGCTGGTCATACACTGATCTTATACCTACCATGTACCGGTCATGTGAATGATCATACACCCATCAGGTGACTGATCATGCAATGATCACGTGGCTATCATGCACTGACCACGAGACTGAAAATGCACTGATCACGTCTAATCATGCACTGATCACATGACTGCCCATGCACTGATCATGTGGATGATCATACAGTAATCATGTGACAGATCATGCACTGATCACGTGGCTGATCATGCACTGATACCGTGACTGAGCATGGACTGATCACATGACTATCATGACTTAATGGCGCTGATCATGTGACTGTTCATGCGCTGATCATGTTTGCTATCATACACTGATCATGTGCCTCTGGAGGCAATAAACAAAGAGCTGAGTAGGCAGGAATCACACAGTCAGCAGGCAATAATCATGGAACTCAGCTGTGAGGAATCATGCTGCTCAGCTGGCAATAATCAAGCAGCTGAGCAGGCAGGAATTACGCAGCACAGCTGGCAATTGTCAAGCAGATGACAGGCAGGAATCGTGCAGCTCAGCTGGCAATTGTCAAGCAGATGAGCAGACAGTAATCACGCAGCTCAGCAGGCCCTGATCACGTGACTGAGCATGCACTGTTCACATGGCTGATCACACACCTATCACGTGACTGATCATGCACTTATCATGTGACTGATCATGCACTGATCACGTAGCTATCTTGCACTGATCACTTGGCTGATCATACACTCATCAAGGGACTGATCGTGCACTGATCACGGCGCTATCATGCATTGACTATATGACTCCACATGCACTGATCACGTGGATGATCATGCACTGATCACGTGAATGACCATGCACTGATCACATGACTGATCAGGCACTGATCAAATGGCTGATCATGCACTGATCACGTGGCTATCATGCACTGCTCACGTGGCTGATCAGGCAATGGTCACACAGCTACCATGTACTGGTCACATGACTGATCATGCACTGATCACATAATTGATCATGCACTGATCACCTGGCTTATCATGCATTGATCATGTGACTGATCATGTGCTGATCATGTTTGGTGTCACACACTGATCATGTGCCTCTGGAGGCAATGAACATAGAGCTGAGTAGGCAGGAATCAGTCAGCAGGCTATAATCATGGAACTCAGCTCTGAGAAATCATGCTGCTCAGCTGGCAATAATCAAGTAGATGAGCAGGCAGGAATTACGCAGCACAGGTGGCAATTGTCAAGGAGATGACAGGCAGGAATCGTGCAGCTCAGCTGGAAATTGTCAAGCAGATGAGCAGACAGTAATCACGCAGCTCAGCAAGCCCTGATCACGTGACTGAGCTTGCACTGTTCAAATGGCTGATCACACACCTATCACATGACTGATCATGCACTGATCATGTGACTGATCATGCACTGATCACGTACTTATCTTGCAATGATCACTTGGCTGATCATACACTCATCACGGGACTGATCGTGCACTGATCACGGCGCTATGATGCATTGACTACATGACTCCACATGCACTGATGACGTGGATGATCATGCACTGATCACGTGACTGATCAAGCACTGATCACATGGCTGATCATGCACTGATCTTGTGGCTATCATGCACTGTTCATGTGGCTGATCATGCACTGATGACGAAATTGATCATGCACTGATCATGTGGCTGATCATGCACTGATCACTTGACATATCATGCACTGATCACGTGACTGATCATGCACTGATCACGTGGCTATCATGCACTGATCACTTGGCTGGTCATACACTGATCACGCAGCTACCATGTACTGGTCACGTGACTGATCATGCACTGATGACGTAATTGATCATGCACTGATCATGTGGCTGATCATGCACTGATCACGTGGCTATCATGCACTTATCACATGGCTGGTCATACACTGATCTTATACCTACCATGTACCGGTCATGTGAATGATCATACACCCATCAGGTGACTGATCATGCAATGATCACGTGGCTATCATGCACTGACCACGAGACTGAAAATGCACTGATCACGTCTAATCATGCACTGATCACATGACTGCCCATGCACTGATCATGTGGATGATCATACAGTAATCATGTGACAGATCATGCACTGATCACGTGGCTGATCATGCACTGATACCGTGACTGAGCATGGACTGATCACATGACTATCATGACTTAATGGCGCTGATCATGTGACTGTTCATGCGCTGATCATGTTTGCTATCATACACTGATCATGTGCCTCTGGAGGCAATAAACAAAGAGCTGAGTAGGCAGGAATCACACAGTCAGCAGGCAATAATCATGGAACTCAGCTGTGAGGAATCATGCTGCTCAGCTGGCAATAATCAAGCAGCTGAGCAGGCAGGAATTACGCAGCACAGCTGGCAATTGTCAAGCAGATGACAGGCAGGAATCGTGCAGCTCAGCTGGCAATTGTCAAGCAGATGAGCAGACAGTAATCACGCAGCTCAGCAGGCCCTGATCACGTGGCTACCATGCACTGTACACGTGGCTCGTCATGGAATGATCACATAGCTACCATATACTGGTCACGTGACTGATCATGTACAGATCACGTAAATGATCTTGCACTGTTCACGTGACTGATCATGTACTGATCACGTGACTGATCATGCACTGATCACGTGGCTATCATGCTCTGCTCACGTGGCTGATCATGCAACGATCACGTAGCAACCATGTACTGGTCACGTGACTGATCATGCACTGATCACGTAATTGATCCTGCACTGATTACGTGGCTCATAATGCACTGATCACGTGGCTGATCACACACGTATCACATGACTGATCATGCACTGATCACGTGGCTATCATGCACTGATCACGTGGCTGTCATGCACTGATCACGTGGCTGATCACGCAATGATCACGTAGCTAGCATGTACTGGTCACGTGACTGATCATGCACTGATCACGTAATTGATCCTGCACTGATCACATGGCTCATCACTCACTGATCCGGTGGCTGATCACACACGTATCACGTGACTAATCATGTACAGATCACGTGAATAATCATGAAGTGATCACGTGGCTATCCTGCACTGATCACGTGGATATCATGCAGTGATCACGTGGCTGATCACACACGTATCACGTGACTGATCATGCACTGCTCGCGTGGCTGATCATGCAATGATCACACATCTACCATGTACTGGTCACATGACTGATTATGCACTGACCACATAATTGATCATGCACTGATCACCTGGCTTATCATGCATTGATCATGTGACTGATCATGTGCTGATCACGTTTGGTGTCACACACTGATCATGGGCCTCTGGAGGCAATGAACATAGAGCTGAGTAAGCAGGAATCAGTCAGCAGGCTATAATCATGGAACTCAGCTCTGAGAAATCATGCTGCTCAGCTGGCAATAATCAAGTAGATGAGCAGGCAGGAATTACGCAGCACAGGTGGCAATTGTCAAGGAGATGACAGGAAGGAATCGTGCAGCTCAGCTGGCAATTGTCAAGCAGATGAGCAGACAGTAATCACGCAGCTCAGCAGGCCCTGATCACGTGACTGAGCATGCACTGTTCACATGGCTGATCACACACCCATAAAGTGACTGATCATGCACTGATCACGAGACTGATCAGGCACTGATCACATGGCTGATCATGCACTGATCACGTGGCTATCATGCACTGCTCACGTGGCTGATCAGGCAATGATCACTTAGATACCATGTACTGGTCACGTGACTGATCATGCACTGATCACGTAATTGATCATGCACTGATGATGTGGCTGATCATGCACTGATCACTTGGCTGAACATACACTGATCACGTGACTGATCATGCACTGATCACGTGACTGATCATGCAGTGATCACGTGGCTATCATGCACTACTCACGTGGCTGATCATGCAATGATCATGTAGCTACCATGTACAGGTCACGTGAATGATCATACACCCATCAGGTGACTGATCATGCACTGATCACGTGGCTATCATGCACTGATCATGAGACTGATCATGCACTGATCACGTCTATATCATGCACTGATCACAAGACTGCCCATGCACTGTTCACGTGGATGATCATACACTAATCATGTGACAGATCATGCACTGATCACGTGACTGATCATGCACTGATCACGTGGCTATCATGCACTACTCACGTGGCTGATCAGGCAATGATCATGTAGCTACCATGTACTGGTCATGTGAGTGATCATGCAGTGATCACGTAATTGATCATGCACTGATCATGTGGCTATCATGCACTGCTCACGTAACTGATCATGCACTGATCACGTGGCTATCATGCACTGAATACGTGGCTGAACATGCACTGTTCACGTGGCTGATCACACACCTGTCACGTGACATATCATGCACTGATCACGTGGCACTCATGCACTGATCACGTGGCTGATCATACTCTGCTCACGTAACTCATCATGCACACATCACGTGGCTATCATGCCCTGCTCACGTGGTTCGTCATGGAATGATCACGAAGCTACCATATACTGGTCACGTGACTGATCATGCACAGATCACGTAAATGATCATGCACTGTTCACGTGACTGATCATGTACTGATCATGTGACTAATCATGAAGTGATCACGTGGCTATCCTGCACTGATCACGTGGATATCATGCACAGATCACGTGGCTGATCATGCACTGATCACGTGACTGATCATGCACTGATCACGTGGCTATCATGCACTGATCACCTGGCTATCATGCACTGATCACGTGACTGATCATGCACTCATCACGTGACTGATCATGCACTGATCACGTGTCTATCATGCACTGATCACTTAGCTGGACATACACTGATTACGTGCCTGGTCATGCACTGATCACTTGGCTGAACATGCACTGATCTCGTGTCTGATCATGCACTGATCACGTGTCTATCATGCACTGCTTACGTGGCTGATCATACAATGTTCACATAGCTACCATGTACTGGTCACATGACTGATCAGCACTGATCACATAATTGATCATGCACTGATCAAGCGGCTGATCATACACTGATCACGTGACTGATCATGCACTCTTCACGAGACTCATCATGCATTGATCACGTGGCTATCATGCACTGATCACGTGGCTAATCATACACTGATCACGTGACTGATCATGCACTGTTCACGAGACTTATCATGCACTGATCACGTGGATATAATGCACTAATCACGTGTTTGATAATACACTGTTCACGTGTCTGACCATGCACTGCTCACGTGGCTGATCATACACTGTTCACCTAACTGATCATGCACTGATCACGTGGCTGATCATGCACTGTTCACGAGACTTATCATGCACTGATCACGTGGATATAATGCACTAATCACGTGTTTGATAATACACTGTTCACGTGTCTGACCATGCACTGCTCACGTGGCTGATCATACACTGTTCACCTAACTGATCATGCACTGATCACGTGGCTGATCATGCACTGATCACGTAATTGATCATGCACTTATCATTTGGCTTTTCATGCACTGATCTTGTAACTGATCATACACTGATCACATGACTGATCATGCACTGATCACGTGACTGATCATGCACTGATCACGTGGCTATCATGCACTGATCACTTGGCTGGTCATACACTGATCACATGACTGATCATGCACTGTTCACGTGACTGATCATGTACAGATCACGTGAATAATCATGAAGTGATCACGTGGCTATCCTGCAATGATCACGTAGATATCATGCACTGATAACGTGGCTATCATGCACTGATCACGTGCTGATCATGCAATGATCACGTAGCTACCATGCACTGGTCACGTGACGGATCATGCACTGATCAGGTAATTGATCATGCACTGATCACGTGACTGATCATGCACAGATCACGTGACTGATCATGCACAGATCACGTGACTGATCATCCACTGATCACGTGGCTATCATGCACTGCTCACGTGGCTGATCATGCAATGATCACTCAGCTACCATGTACTGGTCACATGACTGATCATGCACTGATCACATAATTGATCATGCACTGATCACCTGGCTTATCATGCATTGATCATGTGACTGGTCATGTGCTGATCACGTTTGGTGTCACACACTGATCATCTGCCTCTGGAGGCAATGAACAAAGAGCTGGGTAGGCAGGAATCAGTCAGCAGGCTATAATCATGGAACTCAGCTCTGAGAAATCATGCTGCTCAGCTGGCAATAATCAAGTAGATGAGCAGGCAGGAATTACGCAGCACAGGTGGCAATTGTCAAGGAGATGACAGGCAGGAATCGTGCAGCTCAGCTGGCAATTGTCAAGCAGATGAGCAGACAGTAATCACGCAGCTCAGCAGGCCCTGATCACGTGACTGAGCATGCACTGTTCACATGGCTGATCACACACCCATAAAGTGACTGATCATGCACTGATAATGTGACTGATCATGCACTGATCACGTAGCTATCTTGCACTGATCACTTGGCTGATCATACACTCATCACGGGACTGATCGTGCACTGAACACGGCGCTATCATGCATTGACTACATGACTCCTCATGCACTGATCACGTGGATGATCATGCACTGATCACGTGACTGACCATGCACTGATCACGTGGCTGATCATACTCTGCTCACGTAACTCATCATGCACACATCACGTGGCTACCATGCACTGTACACGTGGCTCGTCATGGAATGATCACATAGCTACCATATACTGGTCACGTGACTGATCATGTACAGATCACGTAAATGATCATGCACTGTTCACGTGACTGATCATGTACTGATCACGTGACTGATCATGCACTGATCACGTGGCTATCATGCTCTGCTCACGTGGCTGATCATGCAACGATCACGTAGCAACCATGTACTGGTCACGTGACTGATCATGCACTGATCACGTAATTGATCCTGCACTCATCTCGTGGCTCATAATGCACTGATCACGTGGCTGATCACACACGTATCACATGACTGATCATGCACTGATCACGTGGCTATCATGCACTGATCACGTGGCTGTCATGCACTGATCACGTGGCTGATCACGCAATGATCACGTAGCTACCATGTACTGGTCACGTGACTGATCATGCACTGATCACGTAATTGATCCTGCACTGATCACATGGCTCATCACGCACTGCTCCGGTGGCTGATCATGCACGTATCACGTGACTGATCATGCACTGATCACGTGAATGATCATGCACTGATCACGTGGCTGATCATGCACTGATCACGTGGCTATCATGCACTGATCACGTGGCTGATCACACACTGATCACGTGACTGATCATGCACTGATCACGTGGCTGATCATGCACTGATCACACAGCTACCATGCACTGATCACGTGACTGATCATGCACTGATCACGTGACTGATCATGCACTGATCACGTGGCTTATCATGCACTGATCATGTGACTGATCATGCACTGATCATGTTTGGTATCATACACTGATCATGTGCCTCTGGAGGCAATGAACAAAGAGCTGAGTAGGCACGAATCAGTCAGCAGGCTATAATCATGGAACTCAGCTGTGAGAAATCATGCTGCTCAGCTGGCAATAATCAAGCAGATGAGCAGGCAGGAATTACGCAGCACAGCTGGCAATTGTCAAGCAGATGACAGGCAGGAATCGTGCAGCTCAGCTGGCAATTGTCAAGCAGATGAGCAGACAGTAATCACGCAGCTCAGCAGGCCCTGATCACGTGACTGAGCATGCACTGTTCACGTGGCTGATCACACACTGATCACGTGACTGATCATGCACTGATCACGTGACTGATCATGCACTGATCACGTGGCTGATCATGCACTGATCACGTGGCTGATCATGCACTGATCACGGGACTGATCATGCACTGATCACGGCGCTATCATGCACTGACTACATGACTGACATGCACTGATCACGTGGCTGATCATGCACTGATCACGTGACTGATCATGCACTGATCACGTGACTGATCATGCACTGATCACGTGGCTGATCATGCACTGATCACGTGGCTATCATGCACTGATCACGTGGCTGATCATGCAATGATCACGTAGCTACCATGCACTGATCACGTGACTGATCATGCACTGATCACGTAATTGATCATGCACTGATCACGTGGCTGATCATGCACTGATCACGTGGCTGATCATGCACTGATCACGTGACTGATCATGCACGATCACGTGACTGATCATGCACTGATCACGTGACTGATCATGCACTGATCACGTGGCTATCATGCACTGATCACGTGGCTGATCATGCACTGATCACGTAGCTATCATGCACTGGTCACGTGACTGATCATGCACTGATCACGTGACTGATCATGCACTGATCACGTGGCTATCATGCACTGATCACGTGACTGATCATGCACTGATCACGTCTATATCATGCACTGATCACGTGACTGATCATGCACTGATCACGTGGATGATCATACACTAATCACGTGACAGATCATGCACTGATCACGTGGCTGATCATGCACTGATCACGTGACTGATCATGCACTGATCACGTGACTGATCATGCACTGATCACGTGGCTGATCATGCACTGATCACGTGGCTATCATGCACTGATCACGTGGCTGATCATGCACTGATCACGTAGCTATCATGCACTGATCACGTGACTGATCATGCACTGATCACGTAACTGATCATGCACTGATCACGTGGCTGATCATGCACTGATCACGTGGCTGATCATGCACTGATCACGTGACTGATCATGCACTGATCACGTGACTGATCATGCACTGATCACGTGACTGATCATGCACTGATCACGTGACTGATCATGCACTGATCACGTGGCTATCATGCACTGATCACGTGGCTGATCATGCAATGATCACGTAGCAACCATGTACTGGTCACGTGACTGATCATGCACTGATCACGTAATTGATCATGCACTGATCACGTGACTGATCATGCACTGATCACGTGGCTGATCACACACTGATCACGTGACTGATCATGCACTGATCACGTGGCTATCATGCACTGATCACGTGGCTATCATGCACTGATCACGTGGATATCATGCACTGATCACGTGGCTGATCACACACGTATCACGTGACTGATCATGCACTGACCACGTGGCTATCATGCACTGATCACGTGGCTGATCATGCAATGATCACGTAGCTACCATGTACTGGTCACGTGACTGATCTTGCACTGATCACCTAATTGATCATGCACTGATCACGTGGCTGATCAAGCACTGATCACGTGGCTATCATGCACTGCTAACGTGGCTGATCATGAAATGATCACGCAGATCCCATGTACTGGATACGTGACTGATCATGCACTGATCATGTGGCTGATCAAGCACTGATCACGTGACTGATCATGCACTGATCACGTGGCTATCATGCACTGATCACTTGGCTGGTAATACACTGATCACGCAGCTCCCATGTACTGGTCACGTGACTGATCATGCACTGATGACATAATTGATCATGCACTGATCACGTGGATATCATGCACTGATCACATGGCTGGTCATACACTGATCACGTGACTGAGCATGCACTGATCACGTGGCTATCATGCACTGATCACATGGCTGGTCATACACTGATCACGTGCCTGGTCATGCACTGATCACGTGGCTATCATGCACTGATCACATGGCTGGTCATACACTGATCACGTGCCTGGTCATGCACAGATTACATGACTGATCATGCACTGATCACGTCACTGATCATGCACTGATCACGTGGCTATCATGCACTACTCACATGGCTGGTCATGCAATGATCATGTAGCTACCATGTACCGGTCACGTGACTTATCATACACCCATCAGGTGACTGATCATGCACTGATCACGTGGCTATCATGCACTGATCATGTGGCAGATCATACACTGATCACGTGCCTGGTCATGCACAGATCACGTGACTAATCATGAACTGATCACATAGCAATCATTCACTGATCACCTGGCTGATCATGCACTGATCACGTGGCTAAACATGCAATCATCACGTGGCTATCATGCACTGATCACGTGGCTGATCATGCACTGTTACCGTGACTGAGCATGGACTGATCACATGACTATCATGTAGTGATCACGTGACTTAATGGCGCTGACCATGTGACTGATCATGCGCTGAGCATGTTTGCTATCATACACTGATCATGTGCCTCTGGAGGCAATAAACAAAGAGCTGAGTAGGCATGAATCAAACAGTCAGCAGGCAATAATCATGGAACTCAGCTGTGAGGAATCATGCTGCTCAGCTGGCAATAATCAAGCAGCTGAGCAGGCAGGAATTACGCAGCACAGCTGGCAATTGTCAAGCAGATGACAGGCAGGAATCATGCAGCTCAGCTGGCAATTGTCAAGCAGATGAGCAGACAGGAATCACGCAGCTCAGAAGGCCCTGATCACGTGACTGAGCATGCACTGTTCACGTGGCTGATAATACACTGATTACGTGATTGATCATGCACTGATCACTTGGATATCATGCACTGATCACGTGGCTGATCATACACTGTTCACGTGTCTGACCATGCACTGATCACGTGGCTGATCATACACTGCTCACGTAACTGATCATGCACTGATCACGTAATTGATCATGCACTGATCACGTGGCTGATCATGCACTGAACACATGACTGATCATGCACTGATCACGTGACTGATCATGCACTGATCACGTGGATATCATGCACTGCTAACGTGGCTGATCATGAAATGATCACGCAGCTACCATGTACTGGTCACGTGACTGATCATGCACTGATCATGTGGTTGATCATGCACTGATCACGTAACTGACCATGCACTGATCACGTGGCTATCATGCACTGATCACTTGGCTGGTCATACACTGATCACGCAGCTCCCATGTACTGGTCACGTGACTGATCATGCACTGATCACGTGGCTATAATGCACTGATCACATGGCTGGTCATACACTGATCACGTGACTGATCATGCACTGATCATGTGGCTGTCATGCACTGATCACATGGCTGGTCATACACCGATCACGTGCCTGGTCATGCACTGATCACGTGCCTGTTCATGCACTGATCACGTGGCTATCATGCACTGATCACATGGCTGGTCATACAGTGATCACGTGCCTGGTCATGCACAGATTACATGACTGATCATGCACTGATCACGTCACTGATCATGCACTGATCACGTGGCTATCATGCACTGATCACGTGGCTATAATGCACTGATCACGTGGCTGATCATGCAATGATCACGTAGCTACCATGTACTGGTCACGTGACTAATCTTGCACTGATCACGTGGCTATCATGCACTGATCATATGGCTGATCATACACTGATCACCTGCCTGGTCATGCACAGATCATGTGACTAATCATGAACTGATCACGCAGCAATCATTCACTGATCACCTGGCTGATCATGCACTGATCATGTGACTATCATGCAATGATCACGTGGCTATCATGCACTGATCACGTGGCTGATCATGCACTGATACCGTGACTGAGCATGGACTGATCACATGACTATCATGTAGTGATCATGTGACTTAATGGCGCTGACCATGTGACTGATCATGCGCTGAGCATGTTTGCTATCATACACTGATCATGTGCCTCTGGAGGCAATAAACAAAGAGCTGAGTAGGCATGAATTAAACAGTCAGCAGGCAATAATCATGGAACTCAGCTGTGAGGAATCATGCTGCTCAGCTGGCAATAATCAAGCAGCTGAGCAGGCAGGAATTACACAGCACAGCTGGAAATTGTCAAGCAGATGACAGGCAGGAATCATGCAGCTCAGCTGGCAATTGTCAAGCAGATGAGCAGACAGTAATCACGCAGCTCAGCAGGCCCTGATCACGTGACTGAGCATGCACTGTTCACGTGGCTGATCATACACTGATTACGTGATTGATCATGCACTGATCACATTGATATCATGCACTGATCACGTGGCTGATCATACACTGTTCACGTGTCTGACCATGCACTGATCACGTGGCTGATTATGCACTGATCACGTGGCTGATCATGCAATGATCACGTAGCAACAATGTACTGGTCACGTGACTAATCATGCACTGATCACGTAATTAATACTGCAATGATCACCTGACTCATCATGCACTGATCACGTGGCTGATCACACACGTATCACGTGACTGATCATGGACTGATCACGTGGTTATCATGCACTGATCACGTGGCTATCATTGACTGATCACGTGGATATCATGCACGGGTCACGTGGCTGATCACACACGTATCACGTGACTGATCATGCACTGATCACGTGGCCATCATCCACTGATCACGTGGCTGATCATGCAATGATCACGTAGCTACCATGCACTGGTCACGTGACTGATCTTGCACTGATCACGTAATTGATCATGCACTGATCACGTGGCTGATCATGCAATGATCATGTAGCTACCATGTACCGGTCACGTGACTGATCATACACCCATCAGGTGACGGATCATGCACTGATCACGTGGCTATCATGCACTGATCATGTGGCTGATCATACACAGATCACCTGCCTGGTCATGCACAGATCACGTGACTAATCATGAACTGATCACGTAGCAATCATTCACTGATCACCTGGCTGATCATGCACTGATCACGTGGCTATCATGCAATCATCACGTGGCTATCATGCACTGATCACGTGGCTGATCATGCACTGATACCGTGACTGAGCATGGACTGATCACATGACTATCATGTAGTGATCACGTGACTTAATGACGCTGACCATGTGACTGATCATGCGCTGAGCCTGTTTGCTATCATACACTGATCATGTGCCTCTGGAGGCAATAAACAAAGAGCTGAGTAGGCATGAATCAAACAGTCAGCAGGCAATAATCATGGAACTCAGCTGTGAGGAATCATGCTGCTCAGCTGGCAATAATCAAGCAGCTGAGCAGGCAGGAATTACACAGCACAGCTGGCAATTGTCAAGCAGATGACAGGCAGGAATCATGCAGCTCAGCTGGCAATTGTCAAGCAGATGAGCAGACAGTAATCTCGCAGCTCAGCAGGCCCTGATCACGTGGCTGATCATACACTGATTACGTGATTGATCATGCACTGATCACTTGGATATCATGCACTGATCACGTGGCTGATCATACACTGTTCACGTGTCTGACCATGCACTGATCACGTGGCTGATTATGCACTGATCACGTGGCTGATCATGCCCTGATCATGTGGCTATCATGCGCTGCTCACGTGGCTGATCATGCAAACATCAAGTGGCTATCATGCACTTCTCACCTGGCTTGTCATGCAATGTTCACGTAGGTACCATATACTGGTCACGTGACTGATCATGCACAGATCACGTAAATGACCATGCACTGTTCACGTGACTGATCATGTACTGTTCACGTGACTGATCACGCACTGATCACGTGGCTATCATGCACTGCTCACGTGGCTGATCATGCAATGATCACGTAGCAACCATGTACTGGTCACGTGAATGATCATGCACTGATCACGTAATTAATCCTGCACTGATCACCTGACTCATCATGCACTGATCACGTGGCTGATTACACACGTATCACGTGACTGATCATGCACTGATCACGTGGTTATCATGCACTGATCACGTGGCTATCATTCACTGATCACGTGGATATCATGCACGGATCACGTGGCTGATCACACACGTATCACGTGACTGATCATGCACTGACCACGTGGCTATCATGCACTGATCACGTGGCTGATCATGCAATGATCACGTAGCTACCATGTACTGGTCACGTGACTGATCTTGCACTGATCACCTAATTGATCATGCACTGATCACGTGGCTGATCAAGCACTGATCACGTGGCTATCATGCACTGCTAACGTGGCTGATCATGAAATGATCACGCAGATCCCATGTACTGGATACGTGACTGATCATGCACTGATCATGTGGCTGATCAAGCACTGATCACGTGACTGATCATGCACTGATCACGTGGCTATCATGCACTGATCACTTGGCTGGTCATACACTGATCACGCAGCTCCCATGTACTGGTCACGTGACTGATCATGCACTGATGACATAATTGATCATGCACTGATCACGTGGATATCATGCACTGATCACATGGCTGGTCATACACTGATCACGTGACTGATCATGCACTGATCACGTGGCTATCATTCACTGATCACATGGCTGGTCATACACTGATCACGTGCCTGGTCATGCACTGATCACGTGGCTATCATGCACTGATCACATGGCTGGTCATACACTGATCACGTGCCTGGTCATGCACAGATTACATGACTGATCATGCACTGATCACGTCACTGATCATGCACTGATCACGTGGCTATCATGCACTACTCACATGGCTGGTCATGCAATGATCATGTAGCTACCATGTACCGGTCACGTGACTTATCATACACCCATCAGGTGACTGATCATGCACTGATCACGTGGCTATCATGCACTGATCATGTGGCAGATCATACACTGATAACCTGCCTGGTCATGCACAGATCACGTGACTAATCATGAACTGATCACGTAGCAATCATTCACTGATCACCTGGCTGATCATGCACTGATCACGTGGCTAACATGCAATCATCACGTGGCTATCATGCACTGATCACGTGGCTGATCATGCACTGTTACCGTGACTGAGCATGGACTGATCACATGACTATCATGTAGTGATCACGTGACTTAATGGCGCTGACCATGTGACTGATCATGCGCTGAGCATGTTTGATATCATACACTGATCATGTGCCTCTGGAGGCAATAAACAAAGAGCTGAGTAGGCATGAATCAAACAGTCAGCAGGCAATAATCATGGAACTCAGCTGTGAGGAATCATGCTGCTCAGCTGGCAATAATCAAGCAGCTGAGCAGGCAGGAATTACGCAGCACAGCTGGCAATTGTCAAGCAGATGACAGGCAGGAATCATGCAGCTCAGCTGGCAATTGTCAAGCAGATGA
Source organism: Bos javanicus (assembly GCF_032452875.1). Taxonomy (NCBI): domain Eukaryota; kingdom Metazoa; phylum Chordata; class Mammalia; order Artiodactyla; family Bovidae; genus Bos; species Bos javanicus. The sequence continues at coordinate 515,093 of NW_026893636.1, forward strand.
GCAGACAGGAATCACGCAGCTCAGAAGGCCCTGATCACGTGACTGAGCATGCACTGTTCACGTGGCTGATAATACACTGATTACGTGATTGATCATGCACTGATCACTTGGATATCATGCACTGATCACGTGGCTGATCATACACTGTTCACGTGTCTGACCATGCACTGATCACGTGGCTGATCATACACTGCTCACGTAACTGATCATGCACTGATCACGTAATTGATCATGCACTGATCACGTGGCTGATCATGCACTGAACACATGACTGATCATGCACTGATCACGTGACTGATCATGCACTGATCACGTGGCTATCATGCACTGCTCACGTGGCTATCATGCACTGCTCACGTGGCTGATCATTCAGTGATCACACAGCTACCATGTACTGGTCACATGACTGATCATGCACTGATCACGTAATTGATCATGCACTGATCACCTGGCTTATCATGCATTCATCATGTGACTGATCATGTGCTGATCATGTTTGGTGTCTCACACTGATCATGTGCATCTGGAGGCAATGAACAAAGAGCTGAGTAAGCAGGAATCAGTCAGCAGGCTATAATCATGGAACTCAGCTCTGAGAAATCATGCTGCTCAGCTGGAAATAATCAAGTAGATGAGCAGGCAGGAATTATGCAGCACAGGTGGCAATAGTCAAGGAGATGCCAGGCAGGAATCGTGCAGGTCAGCTGGCAATTGTCAAGCAGATGAGCAGACAGTAATCATGCTGCTCAGCAGGCCCTGATCACGTGACTGAGCATGCACTCTTCACGTCATTGATCACACACCTATCACGTGACTGATCATGCACTGATCACGTGGCTCTCATGCACTGATCACGTGATTGCGCATGCACTGATCACGTAATTGTATGCACTGCTCACGTGGCTATCATGCACTGATCATGTGACTGATCATGCACTGATCACGTAGCTATCTTGCACTGATCACTTGGCTGATCATACACTCATCACGGGACTGATCGTGCACTGATTACGGCGCTATCATGCATTGACTACATGACTCCACATGCACTGATCACGCGGATGATCATGCACTGATCACGTGACTGACCATGCACTGATCACGTGACTGATTATGCACTGATCACGTGGCTGATCATGCACTGATCACGTGGCTAACATGCACTGCTCACGTGGCTGATCATGCAAACATCAGGTGGCTATCATGCACTTCTCACCTGGCTGGTCATGCAATGTTCACGTAGCTACCATATACTGGTCACGTGACTGATCATGCACAGATCACGTAAATGATCATGCACTGTTCACATGACTGATCATGTACTGATCACGTGACTGATCACGCACTGATCACGTGGCTATCATGCACTGCTCACGTGGCTGATCATGCAATGTTCACGTAGCAACCATGTACTGGTCACGTGACTGATCATGCACTGATCACGTAATTAATCCTGCACTGATCACCTGACTCATCATGCACTGATCACGTGGCTGATCACACACGTATCACGTGACTGATCATGCACTGATCACGTGGTTATCATGCACTGATCACGTGGCTATCATTCACTGATCACGTGGATATCATGCACGGGTCACGTGGCTGATCACACACGCATCACGTGACTGATCGTGCACTGATCACGTGGCTATCATGCACTGATCACGTGGCTGATCATGCAATGATCACGTAGATACCATGTACTGGTCTCGTGACTGATCCTGCACTGATCACGTAATTGATCATGCACTGATCACGTGGCTGATCAAGCACTGATCACGTGGATATCATGCACTGCTAACGTGGCTGATCATGAAATGATCACGCAGCTACCATGTACTGGTCACGTGACTGATCATGCACTGATCATGTGGCTGATCATGCACTGATCACGTAACTGACCATGCACTGATCACGTGGCTATCATGCACTGATCACTTGGCTGGTCATACACTGATCACGCAGCTCCCATGTACTGGTCACGTGACTGATCATGCACTGATCACGTGGCTATAATGCACTGATCACATGGCTGGTCATACACTGATCACGTGACTGATCATGCACTGATCACGTGGCTATCATGCACAGATCACATGGCTGGTCATACACTGATCACGTGCCTGGTCATGCACTGATCACGTGCCTGTTCATGCACTGATCACGTGGCTATCATGCACTGATCACATGGCTGGTCATACAGTGATCACGTGCCTGGTCATGCACAGATTACATGACTGATCATGCACTGATCACGTCACTGATCATGCACTGATCACGTGGCTATCATGCACTGATCACGTGGCTATAATGCACTGATCACGTGGCTGATCATGCAATGATCACGTAGCTACCATGTACTGGTCACGTGACTAATCTTGCACTGATCACGTGGCTATCATGCACTGATCATATGGCTGATCATACACTGATCACCTGCCTGGTCATGCACAGATCATGTGACTAATCATGAACTGATCACGCAGCAATCATTCACTGATCACCTGGCTGATCATGCACTGATCATGTGACTATCATGCAATGATCACGTGGCTATCATGCACTGATCACGTGGCTGATCATGCACTGATACCGTGACTGAGCATGGACTGATCACATGACTATCATGTAGTGATCATGTGACTTAATGGCGCTGACCATGTGACTGATCATGCGCTGAGCATGTTTGCTATCATACACTGATCATGTGCCTCTGGAGGCAATAAACAAAGAGCTGAGTAGGCATGAATTAAACAGTCAGCAGGCAATAATCATGGAACTCAGCTGTGAGGAATCATGCTGCTCAGCTGGCAATAATCAAGCAGCTGAGCAGGCAGGAATTACACAGCACAGCTGGCAATTGTCAAGCAGATGACAGGCAGGAATCATGCAGCTCAGCTGGCAATTGTCAAGCAGATGAGCAGACAGTAATCACGCAGCTCAGCAGGCCCTGATCACGTGACTGAGCATGCACTGTTCACGTGGCTGATCATACACTGATTACGTGATTGATCATGCACTGATCACATTGATATCATGCACTGATCACGTGGCTGATCATACACTGTTCACGTGTCTGACCATGCACTGATCACGTGGCTGATTATGCACTGATCACGTGGCTGATCATGCAATGATCACGTAGCAACAATGTACTGGTCACGTGACTAATCATGCACTGATCACGTAATTAATACTGCAATGATCACCTGACTCATCATGCACTGATCACGTGGCTGATCACACACGTATCACGTGACTGATCATGGACTGATCACGTGGTTATCATGCACTGATCACGTGGCTATCATTGACTGATCACGTGGATATCATGCACGGGTCACGTGGCTGATCACACACGTATCACGTGACTGATCATGCACTGATCACGTGGCCATCATCCACTGATCACGTGGCTGATCATGCAATGATCACGTAGCTACCATGCACTGGTCACGTGACTGATCTTGCACTGATCACGTAATTGATCATGCACTGATCACGTGGCTGATCAAGCACTGATCACGTGGCTATCATGCACTGATAACGTGGCTGATCATGAAATGAACACGCAGCTCCCAATTACTAGTCACGTGACTGATCATGCACTGATCATGTGGCTGATCATGCACTGATCACGTGACTGATCATGCACTGATCACGTGGCTATCATGCACTGATCACTTGGCTGGCCATACACTGATCACGCAGCTCCCATGTACTGGTCACGTGACTGATCATGCACTGATGACGTAATTGATCATGCACTGATTACGTGGCTATCATGCACTGATCACATGGCTGGTCATACACTGATCACGTGACTGATCATGCACTGATCACGTGGCTATCATGCACTGATCACATGGCTGGTCATACACTGATCACGTGCCTGGTCATGCACTGATCACGTGGCTATCATGCACTGATCACATGGCTGGTCGTACACTGATCACGTGCCTGGTCATGCACAGATTACATGACTGATCATGCACTGATCACGTCACTGATCATGCACTGATCACGTGGCTATCACGCACTACTCACGTGGCTGATCATGCAATGATCATGTAGCTACCATGTACCGGTCACGTGACTGATCATACACCCATCAGGTGACTGATCATGCACTGATCACGTGGCTATCATGCACTGATCATGTGGCTGATCATACACTGATCACCTGCCTGGTCATGCACAGATCACGTGTCTAATCATGAACTGATCACGTAGCAATCATTCACTGATCACGTGGCTATCATGCAATGATCACGTGGCTATCATGCACTGATCACGTCGCTGATCATGCACTGATACCGTGACTGAGCATGGACTGATCACATGACTATCATGTAGTGATCACGTGACTTAATGGCGCTGACCATGTGACTGATCATGCGCTGAGCATGTTTGCTATCATACACTAATCATGTGCCTCTGGAGGCAATAAACAAAGAGCTGAGTAGGCATGAATCAAAAAGTCAGCAGGCAATAATCATGGAACTCAGCTGTGAGGAATCATGCTGCTCAGCTGGCAATAATCAAGCAGCTGAGCAGGCAGGAATTACGCAGCACAGCTGGCAATTGTCAAGCAGATGACAGGCAGGAATCTGCAGTTCAGCTGGCAATTGTCAAGCAGATGAGCAGACAGGAATCACGCAGCTCAGCAGGCCCTGATCACGTGACTGAGCATGCACTGTTCACTTGGCAGATCATACACTGATTACGTGATTTATCATGCACTGATCACTTGGATATCATGCACTGATCACGTGGCTGATCATACACTGTTCACGTGTCTGACCATGCATTGATCACGTGGCTGATCATACACTGCTCACGTAACTGATCATGCACTGATCACGTAATTGATCATGCACTGATCACGTGGCTGATCATGCACTGAACACGTGACTGATCATGCACTGATCACGTGACTGATCATGCAATGATCACGTGGCTATCATGCACTGCTCACGTGTCTGAACATGCAGTGATCACACAGCTACCATGTACTGGTCACATGACTGATCATGCACTGATCACGTAATTGATCATGCACTGATCACCTGGCTTCTCATGCATTCATCATGTGACTGATCATGTTCTGATCATGTTTGGTGTCACACACTCTCATGTGCATCTGCAGGCAATGAACAAAGAGCTGAGTAGGCAGGAATCAGTCAGCAGGCTATAATCATGGAACTCAGCTCTGAGAAATCATGCTGCTCAGCTGGCAATAATCAAGTAGATGAGCAGGCAGGAATTATGCAGCACAGGTGGCAAGAGTCAAGGAGATGACATGCAGGAATCGTGCAGCTCAGCTGGCAATTGTCAAGCAGATGAGCAGACAGTAATCACGCAGCTCAGCAGGCCCTGATCACGTGACTGACCGTGCACTGTTCATGTCGCTGATCACACACCTATCACGTGACTGATCATGCCCTGATCAGGTGGCTCTCATGCACTGATCACGTGATTGCGCATGCACTGATCACGTAATTGTATGCACTGCTCACGTGGCTATCATGCACTGATCATGTGACTGATCATGCACTGATCACGTAGCTATCTTGCACTGATCACTTGGCTGATCATACACTCATCACGGGACTGATCGTGCACTGATTACGGCGCTATCATGCATTGACTACATGACTCCACATGCACTGATCACGTGGATGATCATGCACTGATCACGTGACTGACCATGCACTGATCACGTGACTGATTATGCACTGATCACGTGGCTGATCATGCACTGCTCACGTGGCTGATCATGCAAACATCAGGTGGCTATCATGCACTTCTCACCTGGCTGGTCATGCAATGTTCAGGTAGCTACCATATACTGGTCACGTGACTGATCATGCACAGATCACGTAAATGATCATGCACTGTTCACGTGTCTGATCAAGTACTGATCACGTGACTGATCACGCACTGATCACGTGGCTATCATGCACTGCTCACGTGGCTGATCATGCAATGATCACGTAGCAACCATGTACTGGTCACGTGACTGATCATGCACTGATCACGTAATTAATCCTGCACTGATCACCTGACTCATCATGCACTGATCACGTGGCTGATCACACACGTATCACGTGACTGATCATGCACTGATCATGTGTTTATCATGCACTGATCACGTGGCTATCATTCACTGATCACGTGGATATCATGCACGGGTCACGTGGCTGATCACACACGTATCACGTGACTGATCATGCACTGATCACGTGGCTATCATGCACTGATCACGTGGCTGATCATGCAATGATCACGTAGCTACCATGTACTGGTCTCGTGACTGATCTTGCACTGATCACGTAATTGATCATGCACTGATCACGTGGCTGATCAAGCACTGATCACGTGGCTATCATGCACTGCTAACGTGGCTGATCATGAAATGATCACGCAGCTACCATGTACTGGTCACGTGACTGATCATGCACTGATCACGTGGCTGATCATGCAATGATCACGTAGCTACCATGTACTGGTCACGTGACTGATCTTGCACTGGTCACGTGGCTATCATGCACTGATCATGTGGCTGATCATACACTGATCACCTGCCTGGTCATGCACAGATCACGTGACTAATCATGAACTGATCACGTAGAAATCATTCACTGATCACCTGGCTGATCATGCACTGATCACGTGGCTATCAAGCACTGATCACGTGGCTGATCATGGACTGATACTGTGACTGAGCATGGACTGATCACATGACTATCATGTAGTGATCACGTGACTTAATGGCGCTGACCATGTGACTGATCATGCACTGATCATGTTTGCTATCATACACTGATCATGTGCCTCTGGAGGCAATAAACAAAGAGCTGAGAGGGCACGTATCAAACAGTCATCGACTGATCACGTGGCTGATCACACACGTATCACGTGACTGAGCATGCACTGATCACGTGGCTATCATGCACTGATCACATGGCTGGTCATACACTGATCACTTGGCTGGTCATACACTGATCACGCAGCTCCCATGTACTGGTCACGTGACTGATCATGCACTGATGACGTAATTGATCATGCACTGATCACGTGGCTATCATGCACTGATCACATGGCTGGTCATACACTGATCACGTGACTGATCATGCACTGATCACGTGGCTATCATGCACTGATCACATGGCTGGTCATACACTGATCACGTGCCTGGTCATGCACTGATCACGTGGCTATCATGCACTGATCACATGGCTGGTCATACACTGATCACGTGCCTGGTCATGCACAGATTACATGACTGATCATGCACTGATCACTTCACTGATCATGCACTGATCACGTGGCTATCATGCACTACTCACGTGGCTGATCATGCAATGATCATGCAGCTACCATGTACTGGTCACATGACTGATCATGCACAGATCACGTAATTGATCATGCACTGATCACCTGGCTTATCATGCATTGATCATGTGACTGATCATGTGCTGATCATGTTTGGTGTCACACACTGATCATGTGCCTCTGGAGGCAATGCACATAGAGCTGAGTAGGCAGGAAACAGTCAGCAGGCTATAATCATGGAACTCAGCTCTGAGAAATCATGCTGCTCAGCTGGCAATAATCAAATAGATGAGCAGGCAGGAATTACGCAGCACAGGTGGCAATTGTCAAGGACGTGGCAGGCAGGAATCGTGCAGCTCAGCTGGCAATCGTCAAGCAGATGAGCAGACAGTAAATACGCAGCTCAGCAGGCCCTGATCACGTGACTGAGCATGCACTGTTCACATGGCTGATCACACACCTATCACGTGACTAATCATCCACTGATCACGTGGCTCTCATGCACTGATCACGTGATTGCGCATGCATTGTTCACGTAATATTATGCACTGATCACGTGGCTATCATGCACTGATCACTTGGCTGATCATACACTCATCACGGGACTGATCGTGCACTGATCAAGGCGCTATCATGCATTGATTACATAACTCCACATGCATTGATCACGTGGATGATCATGCAGTGATCACGTGACTGACCATGCACTGATCACGTGACTGATCATGCACTGATCAGGTGGCTATCATGCACTGATCACCTGGCTATCATGCACTGATCACGTGACTATTCATGCACTCATCACGTGACTCATCATGCACTGATCACGTGTCTATCATGCACTGATCACTTGGCTGAACATATACTGATCACGTGCCTGGTCATGCACTGATCACGTGGCTGATCATGCACTGATCACGTGACTGGTCATGCACTGATCACGTGGCTATCATGCACTGATCACCTGGCTATCATGCACAGATCACGTGACTGATCATGCACTGATCACGTGACTGATCATGCACTGATCACGTGGCTATCATGCACTGATCACTTGCCTGGACATACACTGATCACGTGCCTGGTCGTGCACTGATCACGTGGCTGATCATGCACTGATCACGTGACTGATCATGCACTGATCTCGAGTCTGATCATGCACTGGCTATCATGCACTGCTCACGTGGCTGATCAAGCGATGATCACGCAGCTACCATGTACTGGTCACATGACTGATCATGCACTGATCACGTGACTGATCATGCAGTGATCACGTGGCTATCATGTACTGATCACGAGACTGATCATGCACTGATCACGTCTATATCATTCACTGATCACATGACTGCCCATGCACTGATAACATGGATGATCATAGACTAATCATGTGACCGATCATGCACTGATCACGTGGCTGATCATGCACTGATACCATGACTGAGCATGGACTGATCACATGACTATCATGTAGTGATCACGTGACTTAATGACGCTGATCATGTGACTGATCATGAGCTGAACATGTTTGCTATCATACACTAATCATGTGCCTCTGGAGGAAATAAACAAAGAGCTGAGTAGGCACGAATGAAACAGTCAGCAGGCAATAATCATGGAACTCAGCTGTGAGGAATCATGCTGCTCAGCTGGCAATAATCAAGCACGTGACCAGGCAGGAATTACGCAGCACAGCTGGCAATTGTCAAGCAGATGACAGGCAGGAATCGTGCAGCTCAGCTGGCAATTGTCAAGCAGATGAGCAGACAGTAATCACGCAGCTCAGCAGGCCCTGATCACGTGACTGAGCATGCACTGTTCACGTGGCTTATCATACACTGATCACGTGATTGATCATGCACTGATCACTTGGATATCATGCACTGATCACGTGGCTGATCATACACTGTTCACGTGTCAGACCATGCACTGATCACGTGGCTGATCATACACTGATCACGTGACTGATAATGCACTGATCACGTGGCTGATCATGCACTAATCACGTGGCTGATCATGCACTGATCACGTGTCTATCATGCACTGCTTACGTGGCTGATCATACAATGTTCACATAGCTGCCATGTACTGGTCACATGACTGATCAGCACTGATCACGTAATTGATCATGCACTGATCAAGCGGCTGATCATACACTGATCACGGGACTGATCATGCACTCTTCACGAGACTCATCATGCACTGATCACGTGGCTATCATGCACTGATCACGTGGCTATCATGCACTGATCACGTGGCTATCATGCACTGATCACGTGGCTGATCATGCAATGATCACGTAGCTACCATGTACTGGTCACGTGACTGATCTTGCACTGATCACGTGGCTGATCAAGCACTGATCACGTTGCTACCATGCACTGCTAACGTGGCTGATCATGCAATGTTCACGCAGCTACCATGTACTGGTCACGTGACTGATCATGCACTGATCATGTGTCTGATCATGCACTGATCACGTGACTGATCATGCACTGATCACGTGACTGATCATGCACTGATCACGTGGCTATCATGCACTGATCACTTGGCTGGTCATACACTTATCACGCAGCTACCATGTACTTGTCACGTGACTGATCATGCACTGATGACGTAATTGATCATGCACTGATCATGTGGCTGATCATGCACTGATCACGTGACTGATCATGCACTGATCACGTGACTGATCATGCACTGATCACGTGGCTATCATGCACTGATCACATGGCTGGTCATACACTGATCACGTGCCTGGTCATGCACAGATTACGTGACTGATCATGCACTGATCACCTCACTGATCATGCACTGATCACGTGGCTATCATGCACTACTCACGTGGCTGATCATGCAATGTTCATGTAGCTACCATGTACCGGTCACGTGAATGATCATACACCCATCAGGTGACTGAGCATGCACTGATCACGTGGCTATCATGCACTGTTCACGTGGCTGATCATACACTGATCACCTGCCTGGTCATGCACAGATCACGTGACAAATCATGAACTGATCACGTAGCAATCATTCACTGATCCCCTGGCTGATCATGCACTGATCACGTGGCTATCATGCAATGATCACGTGGCTATCATGCACTGATCACGTGGCTGATCATGCACTGATACCGTGACTGAGCATGGACTGATCACATGACTATCATGTAGTGATCACGTGACTTAATGGCACTGACCATGTGACTGATCATGTGCTGATCATGTTTGCTGTCACACACTGATCATGTGCCTCTGGAGGCAATGAACATAGAGCTGAGTAGGCAGGAATCAGTCAGCAGGCTATAATCATGGAACTCACCTCTGGGAAATCATGCTGCTCAGCTGGCAACAATCAAGTAGATGAGCAGGCAGGAATTATGCAGCACAGGTGGCAATTGTCAAGGAGATTACAGGCAGGAATCGTGCAGCTCAGCTGGCAATTGTCAAGCAGATGAGCAGACAGTAATCACGCAGCTCAGCAGGCCCTGATCACGTGACTGAGCATGCACTGTTCACATGGCTGATCACACACCTATCACGTGACTGATCATGCACTTATCATGTGACTGATCATGCACTGATCACGTAGCTATCTTGCACTGATCACTTGGCTGATCATACACTCATCAAGGGACTGATCGTGCACTGATCACGGCGCTATCATGCATTGACTATATGACTCCACATGCACTGATCACGTGGATGATCATGCACTGATCACGTGAATGACCATGCACTGATCACATGACTGATCAGGCACTGATCAAATGGCTGATCATGCACTGATCACGTGGCTATCATGCACTGCTCACGTGGCTGATCAGGCAATGGTCACACAGCTACCATGTACTGGTCACATGACTGATCATGCACTGATCACATAATTGATCATGCACTGATCACCTGGCTTATCATGCATTGATCATGTGACTGATCATGTGCTGATCATGTTTGGTGTCACACACTGATCATGTGCCTCTGGAGGCAATGAACATAGAGCTGAGTAGGCAGGAATCAGTCAGCAGGCTATAATCATGGAACTCAGCTCTGAGAAATCATGCTGCTCAGCTGGCAATAATCAAGTAGATGAGCAGGCAGGAATTACGCAGCACAGGTGGCAATTGTCAAGGAGATGACAGGCAGGAATCGTGCAGCTCAGCTGGAAATTGTCAAGCAGATGAGCAGACAGTAATCACGCAGCTCAGCAAGCCCTGATCACGTGACTGAGCTTGCACTGTTCAAATGGCTGATCACACACCTATCACATGACTGATCATGCACTGATCATGTGACTGATCATGCACTGATCACGTACTTATCTTGCAATGATCACTTGGCTGATCATACACTCATCACGGGACTGATCGTGCACTGATCACGGCGCTATGATGCATTGACTACATGACTCCACATGCACTGATGACGTGGATGATCATGCACTGATCACGTGACTGATCAAGCACTGATCACATGGCTGATCATGCACTGATCTTGTGGCTATCATGCACTGTTCATGTGGCTGATCATGCACTGATGACGAAATTGATCATGCACTGATCATGTGGCTGATCATGCACTGATCACTTGACATATCATGCACTGATCACGTGACTGATCATGCACTGATCACGTGGCTATCATGCACTGATCACTTGGCTGGTCATACACTGATCACGCAGCTACCATGTACTGGTCACGTGACTGATCATGCACTGATGACGTAATTGATCATGCACTGATCATGTGGCTGATCATGCACTGATCACGTGGCTATCATGCACTTATCACATGGCTGGTCATACACTGATCTTATACCTACCATGTACCGGTCATGTGAATGATCATACACCCATCAGGTGACTGATCATGCAATGATCACGTGGCTATCATGCACTGACCACGAGACTGAAAATGCACTGATCACGTCTAATCATGCACTGATCACATGACTGCCCATGCACTGATCATGTGGATGATCATACAGTAATCATGTGACAGATCATGCACTGATCACGTGGCTGATCATGCACTGATACCGTGACTGAGCATGGACTGATCACATGACTATCATGACTTAATGGCGCTGATCATGTGACTGTTCATGCGCTGATCATGTTTGCTATCATACACTGATCATGTGCCTCTGGAGGCAATAAACAAAGAGCTGAGTAGGCAGGAATCACACAGTCAGCAGGCAATAATCATGGAACTCAGCTGTGAGGAATCATGCTGCTCAGCTGGCAATAATCAAGCAGCTGAGCAGGCAGGAATTACGCAGCACAGCTGGCAATTGTCAAGCAGATGACAGGCAGGAATCGTGCAGCTCAGCTGGCAATTGTCAAGCAGATGAGCAGACAGTAATCACGCAGCTCAGCAGGCCCTGATCACGTGGCTACCATGCACTGTACACGTGGCTCGTCATGGAATGATCACATAGCTACCATATACTGGTCACGTGACTGATCATGTACAGATCACGTAAATGATCTTGCACTGTTCACGTGACTGATCATGTACTGATCACGTGACTGATCATGCACTGATCACGTGGCTATCATGCTCTGCTCACGTGGCTGATCATGCAACGATCACGTAGCAACCATGTACTGGTCACGTGACTGATCATGCACTGATCACGTAATTGATCCTGCACTGATTACGTGGCTCATAATGCACTGATCACGTGGCTGATCACACACGTATCACATGACTGATCATGCACTGATCACGTGGCTATCATGCACTGATCACGTGGCTGTCATGCACTGATCACGTGGCTGATCACGCAATGATCACGTAGCTAGCATGTACTGGTCACGTGACTGATCATGCACTGATCACGTAATTGATCCTGCACTGATCACATGGCTCATCACGCACTGATCCGGTGGCTGATCACACACGTATCACGTGACTAATCATGTACAGATCACGTGAATAATCATGAAGTGATCACGTGGCTATCCTGCACTGATCACGTGGATATCATGCAGTGATCACGTGGCTGATCACACACGTATCACGTGACTGATCATGCACTGCTCACGTGGCTGATCATGCAATGATCACACATCTACCATGTACTGGTCACATGACTGATTATGCACTGACCACATAATTGATCATGCACTGATCACCTGGCTTATCATGCATTGATCATGTGACTGATCATGTGCTGATCACGTTTGGTGTCACACACTGATCATGGGCCTCTGGAGGCAATGAACATAGAGCTGAGTAAGCAGGAATCAGTCAGCAGGCTATAATCATGGAACTCAGCTCTGAGAAATCATGCTGCTCAGCTGGCAATAATCAAGTAGATGAGCAGGCAGGAATTACGCAGCACAGGTGGCAATTGTCAAGGAGATGACAGGAAGGAATCGTGCAGCTCAGCTGGCAATTGTCAAGCAGATGAGCAGACAGTAATCACGCAGCTCAGCAGGCCCTGATCACGTGACTGAGCATGCACTGTTCACATGGCTGATCACACACCCATAAAGTGACTGATCATGCACTGATCACGAGACTGATCAGGCACTGATCACATGGCTGATCATGCACTGATCACGTGGCTATCATGCACTGATCACATGGCTGGTCATACACTGATCACGTGACTGATCATGCACTGATCACGTGGCTATCATGCACTGATCACATGGCTGGTCATACACTGATCACGTGCCTGGTCATGCACTGATCACGTGGCTATCATGCACTGATCACATGGCTGGTCATACACTGATCACGTGCCTGGTCATGCACAGATTACATGACTGATCATGCACTGATCACGTCACTGATCATGCACTGATCACGTGGCTATCATGCACTACTCACGTGGCTGATCATGCAATGATCATGTAGCTACCATGTACCGGTCACGTGACTGATCATACACCCATCAGGTGACTGATCATGCACTGATCACGTGGCTATCATGCACTGATCATGTGGCTGATCATACACTGATCACCTGCCTGGTCATGCACAGATCACGTGTCTAATCATGAACTGATCACGTAGCAATCATTCACTGATCACGTGGCTATCATGCAATGATCACGTGGCTATCATGCACTGATCACGTCGCTGATCATGCACTGATACCGTGACTGAGCATGGACTGATCACATGACTATCATGTAGTGATCACGTGACTTAATGGCGCTGACCATGTGACTGATCATGCGCTGAGCATGTTTGCTATCATACACTGATCATGTGCCTCTGGAGGCAATAAACAAAGAGCTGAGTAGGCATGAATCAAACAGTCAGCAGGCAATAATCATGGAACTCAGCTGTGAGGAATCATGCTGCTCAGCTGGCAATAATCAAGCAGCTGAGCAGGCAGGAATTACGCAGCACAGCTGGCAATTGTCAAGCAGATGACAGGCAGGAATCTGCAGTTCAGCTGGCAATTGTCAAGCAGATGAGCAGACAGGAATCACGCAGCTCAGCAGGCCCTGATCACGTGACTGAGCATGCACTGTTCACTTGGCAGATCATACACTGATTACGTGATTTATCATACACTGATCACTTGGATATCATGCACTGATCACGTGGCTTATCATACACTGTTCACGTGTCTGACCATGCATTGATCACGTGGCTGATCATACACTGCTCACGTAACTGATCATGCACTGATCACGTAATTGATCATGCACTGATCACGTGGCTGATCATGCACTGAACACGTGACTGATCATGCACTGATCACGTGGCTGATCATGCAATGATCACGTGGCTATCATGCACTGCTCACGTGTCTGAACATGCAGTGATCACACAGCTACCATGTACTGGTCACATGACCGATCATGCACTGATCACGTAATTGATCATGCACTGATCACCTGGCTTCTCATGCATTCATCATGTGACTGATCATGTTCTGATCATGTTTGGTGTCACACACTCTCATGTGCATCTGCAGGCAATGAACAAAGAGCTGAGTAGGCAGGAATCAGTCAGCAGGCTATAATCATGGAACTCAGCTCTGAGAAATCATGCTGCTCAGCTGGCAATAATCAAGTAGATGAGCAGGCAGGAATTATGCAGCACAGGTGGCAAGAGTCAAGGAGATGACATGCAGGAATCGTGCAGCTCAGCTGGCAATTGTCAAGCAGATGAGCAGACAGTAATCACGCAGCTCAGCAGGCCCTGATCACGTGACTGACCGTGCACTGTTCATGTCGCTGATCACACACCTATCACGTGACTGATCATGCCCTGATCAGGTGGCTCTCATGCACTGATCACGTGATTGCGCATGCACTGATCACGTAATTGTATGCACTGCTCACGTGGCTATCATGCACTGATCATGTGACTGATCATGCACTGATCACGTAGCTATCTTGCACTGATCACTTGGCTGATCATACACTCATCACGGGACTGATCGTGCACTGATTACGGCGCTATCATGCATTGACTACATGACTCCACATGCACTGATCACGTGGATGATCATGCACTGATCACGTGACTGACCATGCACTGATCACGTGACTGATTATGCACTGATCACGTGGCTGATCATGCACTGCTCACGTGGCTGATCATGCAAACATCAGGTGGCTATCATGCACTTCTCAACTGGCTGGTCATGCAATGTTCAGGTAGCTACCATATACTGGTCACGTGACTGATCATGCACAGATCACGTAAATGATCATGCACTGTTCACGTGTCTGATCAAGTACTGATCACGTGACTGATCACGCACTGATCACGTGGCTATCATGCACTGCTCACGTGGCTGATCATGCAATGATCACGTAGCAACCATGTACTGGTCACGTGACTGATCATGCACTGATCACGTAATTAATCCTGCACTGATCACCTGACTCATCATGCACTGATCACGTGGCTGATCACACACGTATCACGTGACTGATCATGCACTGATCATGTGTTTATCATGCACTGATCACGTGGCTATCATTCACTGATCACATGGATATCATGCACGGGTCACGTGGCTGATCACACACGTATCACGTGACTGATCATGCACTGATCACGTGGCTATCATGCACTGATCACGTGGCTGATCATGCAATGATCACGTAGCTACCATGTACTGGTCTCGTGACTGATCTTGCACTGATCACGTAATTGATCATGCACTGATCACGTGGCTGATCAAGCACTGATCACGTGGCTATCATGCACTGCTAACGTGGCTGATCATGAAATGATCACGCAGCTACCATGTACTGGTCACGTGACTGATCATGCACTGATCACGTGGCTGATCATGCAATGATCACGTAGCTACCATGTACTGGTCACGTGACTGATCTTGCACTGGTCACGTGGCTATCATGCACTGATCATGTGGCTGATCATACACTGATCACCTGCCTGGTCATGCACAGATCACGTGACTAATCATGAACTGATCACGTAGAAATCATTCACTGATCACCTGGCTGATCATGCACTGATCACGTGGCTATCATGCAATGATCACGTGGCTATCATGCACTGATCACGTGGCTGATCATGGACTGATACTGTGACTGAGCATGGACTGATCACATGACTATCATGTAGTGATCACGTGACTTAATGGCGCTGACCATGTGACTGATCATGCACTGATCATGTTTGCTATCATACACTGATCATGTGCCTCTGGAGGCAATAAACAAAGAGCTGAGAGGGCACGTATCAAACAGTCATCGACTGATCACGTGGCTGATCACACACGTATCACGTGACTGAGCATGCACTGATCACGTGGCTATCATGCACTGATCACATGGCTGGTCATACACTGATCACTTGGCTGGTCATACACTGATCACGCAGCTCCCATGTACTGGTCACGTGACTGATCATGCACTGATGACGTAATTGATCATGCACTGATCACGTGGCTATCATGCACTGATCACATGGCTGGTCATACACTGATCACGTGACTGATCATGCACTGATCACGTGGCTATCATGCACTGATCACATGGCTGGTCATACACTGATCACGTGCCTGGTCATGCACTGATCACGTGGCTATCATGCACTGATCACATGGCTGGTCATACACTGATCACGTGCCTGGTCATGCACAGATTACATGACTGATCATGCACTGATCACTTCACTGATCATGCACTGATCACGTGGCTATCATGCACTACTCACGTGGCTGATCATGCAATGATCATGCAGCTACCATGTACTGGTCACATGACTGATCATGCACAGATCACGTAATTGATCATGCACTGATCACCTGGCTTATCATGCATTGATCATGTGACTGATCATGTGCTGATCATGTTTGGTGTCACACACTGATCATGTGCCTCTGGAGGCAATGCACATAGAGCTGAGTAGGCAGGAAACAGTCAGCAGGCTATAATCATGGAACTCAGCTCTGAGAAATCATGCTGCTCAGCTGGCAATAATCAAATAGATGAGCAGGCAGGAATTACGCAGCACAGGTGGCAATTGTCAAGGACGTGGCAGGCAGGAATCGTGCAGCTCAGCTGGCAATCGTCAAGCAGATGAGCAGACAGTAAATACGCAGCTCAGCAGGCCCTGATCACGTGACTGAGCATGCACTGTTCACATGGCTGATCACACACCTATCACGTGACTAATCATCCACTGATCACGTGGCTCTCATGCACTGATCACGTGATTGCGCATGCATTGTTCACGTAATATTATGCACTGATCACGTGGCTATCATGCACTGATCACTTGGCTGATCATACACTCATCACGGGACTGATCGTGCACTGATCAAGGCGCTATCATGCATTGATTACATAACTCCACATGCATTGATCACGTGGATGATCATGCAGTGATCACGTGACTGACCATGCACTGATCACGTGACTGATCATGCACTGATCAGGTGGCTATCATGCACTGATCACCTGGCTATCATGCACTGATCACGTGACTATTCATGCACTCATCACGTGACTCATCATGCACTGATCACGTGTCTATCATGCACTGATCACTTGGCTGAACATATACTGATCACGTGCCTGGTCATGCACTGATCACGTGGCTGATCATGCACTGATCACGTGACTGGTCATGCACTGATCACGTGGCTATCATGCACTGATCACCTGGCTATCATGCACAGATCACGTGACTGATCATGCACTGATCACGTGACTGATCATGCACTGATCACGTGGCTATCATGCACTGATCACTTGCCTGGACATACACTGATCACGTGCCTGGTCGTGCACTGATCACGTGGCTGATCATGCACTGATCACGTGACTGATCATGCACTGATCTCGAGTCTGATCATGCACTGGCTATCATGCACTGCTCACGTGGCTGATCAAGCGATGATCACGCAGCTACCATGTACTGGTCACATGACTGATCATGCACTGATCACGTGACTGATCATGCAGTGATCACGTGGCTATCATGTACTGATCACGAGACTGATCATGCACTGATCACGTCTATATCATTCACTGATCACATGACTGCCCATGCACTGATAACATGGATGATCATAGACTAATCATGTGACCGATCATGCACTGATCACGTGGCTGATCATGCACTGATACCATGACTGAGCATGGACTGATCACATGACTATCATGTAGTGATCACGTGACTTAATGACGCTGATCATGTGACTGATCATGAGCTGAACATGTTTGCTATCATACACTAATCATGTGCCTCTGGAGGAAATAAACAAAGAGCTGAGTAGGCACGAATGAAACAGTCAGCAGGCAATAATCATGGAACTCAGCTGTGAGGAATCATGCTGCTCAGCTGGCAATAATCAAGCACGTGACCAGGCAGGAATTACGCAGCACAGCTGGCAATTGTCAAGCAGATGACAGGCAGGAATCGTGCAGCTCAGCTGGCAATTGTCAAGCAGATGAGCAGACAGTAATCACGCAGCTCAGCAGGCCCTGATCACGTGACTGAGCATGCACTGTTCACGTGGCTTATCATACACTGATCACGTGATTGATCATGCACTGATCACTTGGATATCATGCACTGATCACGTGGCTGATCATACACTGTTCACGTGTCAGACCATGCACTGATCACGTGGCTGATCATACACTGATCACGTGACTGATAATGCACTGATCACGTGGCTGATCATGCACTAATCACGTGGCTGATCATGCACTGATCACGTGTCTATCATGCACTGCTTACGTGGCTGATCATACAATGTTCACATAGCTGCCATGTACTGGTCACATGACTGATCAGCACTGATCACGTAATTGATCATGCACTGATCAAGCGGCTGATCATACACTGATCACGGGACTGATCATGCACTCTTCACGAGACTCATCATGCACTGATCACGTGGCTATCATGCACTGATCACGTGGCTATCATGCACTGATCACGTGGCTATCATGCACTGATCACGTGGCTGATCATGCAATGATCACGTAGCTACCATGTACTGGTCACGTGACTGATCTTGCACTGATCACGTGGCTGATCAAGCACTGATCACGTGGCTACCATGCACTGCTAACGTGGCTGATCATGCAATGTTCACGCAGCTACCATGTACTGGTCACGTGACTGATCATGCACTGATCATGTGTCTGATCATGCACTGATCACGTGACTGATCATGCACTGATCACGTGACTGATCATGCACTGATCACGTGGCTATCATGCACTGATCACTTGGCTGGTCATACTCTGATCACGCAGCTACCATGTACTTGTCACGTGACTGATCATGCACTGATGACGTAATTGATCATGCACTGATCATGTGGCTGATCATGCACTGATCACGTGACTGATCATGCACTGATCACGTGACTGATCATGCACTGATCACGTGGCTATCATGCACTGATCACATGGCTGGTCATACACTGATCACGTGCCTGGTCATGCACAGATTACATGACTGATCATGCACTGATCACCTCACTGATCATGCACTGATCACGTGGCTATCATGCACTACTCACGTGGCTGATCATGCAATGATCATGTAGCTACCATGTACCGGTCACGTGAATGATCATACACCCATCAGGTGACTGATCATGCACTGATCACGTGGCTATCATGCACTGTTCACGTGGCTGATCATACACTGATCACCTGCCTGGTCATGCACAGATCACGTGACTAATCATGAACTGATCACGTAGCAATCATTCACTGATCCCCTGGCTGATCATGCACTGATCACGTGGCTATCATGCAATGATCACGTGGCTATCATGCACTGATCACGTGGCTGATCATGCACTGATACCGTGACTGAGCATGGACTGATCACATGACTATCATGTAGTGATCACGTGACTTAATGGCACTGACCATGTGACTGATCATGTGCTGATCATGTTTGCTGTCACACACTGATCATGTGCCTCTGGAGGCAATGAACATAGAGCTGAGTAGGCAGGAATCAGTCAGCAGGCTATAATCATGGAACTCACCTCTGGGAAATCATGCTGCTCAGCTGGCAACAATCAAGTAGATGAGCAGGCAGGAATTATGCAGCACAGGTGGCAATTGTCAAGGAGATTACAGTCAGGAATCGTGCAGCTCAGCTGGCAATTGTCAAGCAGATGAGCAGACAGTAATCACGCAGCTCAGCAGGCCCTGATCACGTGACTGAGCATGCACTGTTCACATGGCTGATCACACACAATATCACGTGACTGATCATGCACTTATCATGTGACTGATCATGCACTGATCACGTAGCTATCTTGCACTGATCACTTGGCTGATCATACACTCATCAAGGGACTGATCGTGCACTGATCACGGCGCTATCATGCATTGACTATATGTCTCCACATGCACTGATCACGTGGATGATCATGCACTGATCACGTGAATGACCATGCACTGATCACGTGACTGATCAGGCACTGATCAAATGGCTGATCATGCACTGATCACGTGGCTATCATGCACTGCTCACGTGGCTGATCAGGCAATGGTCACACAGCTACCATGTACTGGTCACATGACTGATCATGCACTGATCACATAATTGATCATGCACTGATCACCTGGCTTATCATGCATTGATCATGTGACTGATCATGTGCTGATCATGTTTGGTGTCACACACTGATCATGTGCCTCTGGAGGCAATGAACATAGAGCTGAGTAGGCAGGAATCAGTCAGCAGGCTATAATCATGGAACTCAGCTCTGAGAAATCATGCTGCTCAGCTGGCAATAATCAAGTAGATGAGCAGGCAGGAATTACGCAGCACAGGTGGCAATTGTCAAGGAGATGACAGGCAGGAATCGTGCAGCTCAGCTGGAAATTGTCAAGCAGATGAGCAGACAGTAATCACGCAGCTCAGCAAGCCCTGATCACGTGACTGAGCTTGCACTGTTCAAATGGCTGATCACACACCTATCACATGACTGATCATGCACTGATCATGTGACTGATCATGCACTGATCACGTACTTATCTTGCAATGATCACTTGGCTGATCATACACTCATCACGGGACTGATCGTGCACTGATCACGGCGCTATGATGCATTGACTACATGACTCCACATGCACTGATGACGTGGATGATCATGCACTGATCACGTGACTGATCAAGCACTGATCACATGGCTGATCATGCACTGATCTCGTGGCTATCATGCACTGTTCATGTGGCTGATCATGCACTGATGACGTAATTGATCATGCACTGATCATGTGGCTGATCATGCACTGATCACTTGACATATCATGCACTGATCACGTGACTGATCATGCACTGATCACGTGGCTATCATGCACTGATCACTTGGCTGGTCATACACTGATCACGCAGCTACCATGTACTGGTCACGTGACTGATCATGCACTGATGACGTAATTGATCATGCACTGATCATGTGGCTGATCATGCACTGATCACGTGGCTATCATGCACTTATCACATGGCTGGTCATACACTGATCTTATACCTACCATGTACCGGTCACGTGAATGATCATACACCCATCAGGTGACTGATCATGCAATGATCACGTGGCTATCATGCACTGACCACGAGACTGAAAATGCACTGATCACGTCTAATCATGCACTGATCACATGACTGCCCATGCACTGATCATGTGGATGATCATACAGTAATCATGTGACAGATCATGCACTGATCACGTGGCTGATCATGCACTGATACCGTGACTGAGCATGGACTGATCACATGACTATCATGACTTAATGGCGCTGATCATGTGACTGTTCATGCGCTGATCATGTTTGCTATCATACACTGATCATGTGCCTCTGGAGGCAATAAACAAAGAGCTGAGTAGGCACGATCAAACAGTCAGCAGGCAATAATCATGGAACTCAGCTGTGAGGAATCATGCTGCTCAGCTGGCAATAATCAAGCAGCTGAGCAGGCAGGAATTACGCAGCACAGCTGGCAATTGTCAAGCAGATGACAGGCAGGAATCGTGCAGCTCAGCTGGCAATTGTCAAGCAGATGAGCAGACAGTAATCACGCAGCTCAGCAGGCCCTGATCACGTGACTGAGCATGCACTGTACACGTGGCTGATCATACACTTATCACGTGATTGATCATGCACTGATCACGTGGCTGATCATACACTGCTCACGCAACTGATCATGCACTGATCACGTGGCTATCATGCACTGATCACGTGACTGATCATGCACTGGTCACGTGTCTGATCATGCCCTGATCAAGTGGCTATCATGCACTGAATACGTGGCTGAAAATGCACTGTTCACGTGGCTGATCACACACCTGTCACGTGACATATCATGCACTGATCACGTGGCACTCATGCACTGATCACGTGGCTGATCATACTCTGCTCACGTAACTCATCATGCACACATCACGTTTCTATCATGCACTGCTCACGTGGTTCGTCATGCAATGATCATGAAGCTATCATGTACCAGTCACGTGACCAATCATACACCCATCAGGTGACTGATCCTGCACTGATCACGTGGCTATATTGCACTGATCACGTGGCTATCATGCACTGATCACGTGGCTGATCATGCAATGATCACGTAGCTACCATGCACTGGTCACTTGACTGATCATGCACAGATCACGTGACTGATCATGCACAGATCACGTGACTGATCATGCACTGATCACGTGGCTATCATGCACTGCTCACGTGGCTGATCATGCAATGATCACATAATTGATCATGCACTGATCACCTGGCTTATCATGCATTGATTATGTGACTGATCATGTGCTGATCATGTTTGGTGTCACACACTGATCATGTGCCTCTGGAGGCAATGAACATAGAGCTGAGTAGGCAGGAATCAGTCAGCAGGCTATAATCATGGAACTCACCTCTGAGAAATCATGCTGCTCAGCTGGCAATAATCAAGTAGATGAGCAGGCAGGAATTACGCAGCACAGGTGGCAATTGTCAAGGAGATGACGGGCAGGAATCGTGCAGCTCAGCTGGAAATTGTCAAGCAGACGAGCAGACAGTAATCACGCAGCTCAGAAGGCCCTGATCACGTGACTGAGCATGCACTGTTCACGTGGATGATCACACACCTATCACGTGACTGATCATGCACTGATCACGTGGCTATCATGCACTGATCACTTGGCTGGACATACACTGATCACGTGCCTGGCCATGCACTGATCACGTGGCTGATCATGCACGGATCACGTGACTGATCATGCACTGATCTCATGTCTCATCATGCACTGATCACGTGGCTATCATGCACTGCTCACGTGGCTGATCATACACTGAACACGTGATTGATCATGCACTGATCACTTGGATATCATGCACTGATCTCGTGGCTGATCATACACTGTTCACGTGTCTGACCATGCACTGATCACGTGGCTGATCATACACTCTCACGTAACTGATCATGCACTGATCACGTGGCTATCATGCACTGAATACGTGGCTGAACATGCACTGTTCACGTGGCTGATCACACACCTGTCACGTGACATATCATTCACTGATCACGTGGCACTCATGCACTGATCACGTGGCTGATCATACTCTGCTCACGTAACTCATCATGGACACATCACGTTTCTATCATGCACTGCTCACTTGGTTCGTCATGGAATGATCATGTAGCTACCATATACTGGTCACGTGACTGATCATGCGCAGATCACGTAAATGATCATGCACTGTTCACGTGACTGATCATGTACTGATCACGTGGCTGATCATGCACTGATCACGTAATTGATCATGCACTTATATTTTGGCTTTTCATGCACTGACCTTGTAACTGATTATACACTGATCACATGACTGATCATGCACTGATCACGTGACTGATCATGCACTAATCACGTGGCTATCATGCACTGATCACTTGGCTGGTCATACACTGATCACATGACTGATCATGCACTGTTCACGTGACTGATCATGTACAGATCACGTGAATAATCATGAAGTGATCACTTGGCTATCCTGCAATGATCACGTAGATATAATGCACAGATCACGTGGCTATCATGCACTGATCACGTGGCTGATCATGCAATGATCACGTAGCTACCATGCACTGGTCACGTGACAGATCATGCACTGATCAGGTAATTGATCATGCACTGATCACGTGACTGATCACACACGTATCACATGACTGATCATGCACTGATCACGTGGCTGATCATGCACTGATCACGTGGCTGTCATGCACTGATCACGTGGCTGATCACGCAATGATCACGTAGCTACCATGTACTGGTCACGTGACTGATAATGCACTGATAACGTAATTGATCCTGCACTGATCACATGGCTATCACGCACTGATCCGGTGGCTGATCACACACGTATCACGTGACTAATCATGTACAGATCACGTGAATAATCATGAAGTGATTACGTGGCTATCCTGCACTGATCACGTGGATATCATGCACTGATCACGTGGCTGATCACACAGGTATCAGGTGACTGATCATGCACTGATCACGTGACTGATCATGCACTGCTCACGTGGCTGATCATGCAATGATCACACATATACCATGTACTGGTCACATAACTGATTATGCACTGATCACATAATTGATCATGCACTGATCACCTGGCTTATCATGCATTGATCATGTGACTGATCATGTGCTGATCACGTTTGGTGTCACCCACTTATCATGTGCCTCTGGAGGCAATGAACATAGAGCGGAGTAAGCAGGAATCTGTCAGCAGACTATAATCATGGAACTCAGCTCTGAGAAATCATGCTGCTCAGCTGTCAATAATCAAATAGATGAGCAGGCAGGAATTACGCAGCACAGGTGGCAATTGTCAAGGAGATGCCAGGCAGGAATCGTGCAGCTCAGCTGGAAATTGTCAAGCAGATGAGCAGACAGTAATCACGCAGCTCAGCAGGCCCTGATCACGTGACTGAGCATGTACTGATCACGTGACTGATCATGCACTGATCACGTGGCTATCATGCAATGCTCACGTGGCTTATCATGCAATGATCACGTAGCAACCATGTACTGGTCACGTGACTGATCATGCACTGATCACGTAATTAATCCTGCACTGATCACCTGACTCATCCTGCACTGATCACGTGGCTGATCACACAAGTATCACGTGACTGATCATGCACTGATCACGTGGCTATCATGCACTGATCACGTGGCTATCATGCACTGATCACGTGGCTATCATGCACTGATCACGTGGCTGATCATGCAATGATCACGTAGCTACCATGTACTGGTCACGTGACTGATCTTGCACTGATGACGTAATTGATCATGCACTGATCATGTGGCTGATCACACAAGTATCACGTGACTGATCATGCACAGATCACGTGACTGATCATGCACAGATCACGTGGCTGATCAAGCACTGATCACGTGGCTATCATGCACTGCTAACGTGGCTGAACATGCAATGATCACGCAGCTACCATGTACTGGTCACGTGACTGATCATGCATTGATCATGTGTCTGATCATGCACTGATCACGTGACTGATCATGCACTGATCACGTGACTGATCATGCACTGATCACGTGGCTATCATGCACTGATCACTTGGCTGGTCATACACTGATCACGCAGCTACCATGTACTGGTCACGTGACTGATCATGCACTGATGACATAATTGATCATGCCCTGTTCATGTGGCTGATCATGAACTGATCACGTGACTGATCATGGACTGAACACGTGAGTGATCATGCACTGATCACGTGGCTATCATGCACTGATCACATGGCTGGTCATGCACTGATCACATGGCTGTTCATACACTGATCACGTGCCTGGTCATGCACAGATTACATGACTGATCATGCACTGATCACCTCACTGATCATGCACTGATCACGTGGCTATCATGCACTACTCACGTGGCTGATCATGCAATGATCATGTAGCTACCATGTACCGGTCACGTGACTGATCATGCACCCATCAGGTGACTGATCATGCACTGATCACGTGGCTGTCATGCACTGTTCACGTGGCTGATCATACACTGATCACCTGCCTGGTCATGCACAGATCTCGTGACTAATCATGAACTGATCACGTAGCAATCATTCACTGCTCCCCTGGCTGATCATGCACTGATCGCGTGGCTATCATGCAATGATCACGTGGCTATCATGCACTGATCACGTGGCTGATCATGCACTGATACCGTGACTGAGCATGGACTGATCACATGACTATCATGTAGTGATCACCTGACTTAATGGCACTGACCATGTGACTGATCATGTGCTGATCATGTTTGCTGTCACACACTGATCATGTGCCTCTGGAGGCAATGAACATAGAGCTGAGTAGGCAGGAATCAGTCAGCAGGCTATAATCATGGAACTCACCTCTGAGAAATCATGCTGCTCAGCTGGCAATAATCAAGTAGATGAGCAGGCAGGAATTACGCAGCACAGGTGGCAAATGTCAAGGAGATTACAGGCAGGAATCGTGCAGCTCAGTTGGAAATTGTCAAGCAGATGAGCAGACAGTAATCACGCAGCTCAGCAGGCCCTGATCACGTGACTGAGCATGCACTGTTCACATGGCTGATCACACACCTATCACGTGACTGATCATGCACTGATCATGTGACTGATCATGCACTGATCACGTAGCTATCTTGCACTGATCACTTGACTGATCATACACTCATCACGGGACTGATCGTGCACTGATCACGGCGTTATCATGCATTGACTATATGACTCAACATGCACTGATCACGTGGCTGATCATGCACTGATCACGTGACTGATCATGCACTGATCACGTGGCTGATCATGCACTGATCACGTGGCTGATCATGCACTGATCACGTGGCTGATCATGCACTGATCACGTGGCTGATCATGCACTGATCACGTGACTGATCATGCACTGATCACGTGACTGATCATGCACTGATCACGTGACTGATCATGCACTGATCACGTGGCTATCATGCACTGCTCACGTGGCTGATCATGCATGATCACGCAGCTACCATGTACTGGTCACATGACTGATCATGCACTGATCACGTGACTGATCATTCAGTGATCACGTGGCTATCATGCACTACTCACGTGGCTGATAATTCAATGATCATGTAGCTACCATGTACAGGTCACGTGAATGATCTTACACCCATCAGGTGACTGATCATGCACTGATCACGTGGCTATCATGCACTGATCACGAGACAGATCATGCACTGATCACGTCTATATCATGCACTGATCACATGACTGCCCATGCACTGATCACGTGGATGATCATACACTAATCATGTGACAGATCATGCCCTGATCACGTGGCTGATCATGCACTGATACCGTGACTGAGCATGGACTGATCACATGACTATCATGTAGTGATCACGTGACTTAATGGCGCTGATCATGTGACTGATCATGCGCTGATCATGTTTGCTATCATACACTGATCATGTGCCTCTGGAGGCAATAAACAAAGAGCTGAGTAGGCACGAATCAAACAGTCAGCAGGCAATAATCATGGAACTCAGCTGTGATGAATCATGCTGCTCAGCTGGCAATAATCAAGCAGCTGAGCAGGCAGGAATTACGCAGCACAGCTGGCAATTGTCAAGCAGATGACAGGCAGGAATCGTGCAGCTCAGCTGGCAATTGTCAAGCAGATGAGCAGACAGTAATCACGCAGCTCAGCAGGCCCAGATCACGTGAGTGAGCATGCACTGTTCACGTGTCTGATCATACACTGATCACGTGATTGATCATGCACTGATCAATTGGATATCATGCACTGATCACGTGGCTGATCATACACTGTTCACGTGTCTGACCATGCACTGATCACGTGGCTGATCATACACTGCTCACGTAACTGATCATGCACTGATCACGTGGCTATCAGGCACTGAATACGTGGCTGAACATGCACTGTTCACGTGGCTGATCACACACCTGTCACGTGACATATCATGCACTGATCACGTGGCACTCATGCACTGATCACGTGGCTGATCATACTCTGCTCACGTAACTCATCATGCACACATCACGTGGCTATCATGCACTGCTCACGTGGTTCGTCATGGAATGATCACGAAGCTACCATATACTGGACACGTGACTGATCATGCACAGATCACGTAAATGATCATGCACTGTTCACGTGACTGATCATGTACTGATCACGTGACTGATCATGCACTGATCACGTGGCTATCATGCACTGATCACGTGGCTGATCATGCACTGATCACGTGGCTGATCATGCACTGATCACGTGACTGATCATGCACTGATCACGTGGCTGATCATGCACTGATCACGTGGCTATCATGCACTGATCACGTGACTGATCATGCACTGATCACGTGACTGATCATGCACTGATCACGTGGCTATCATGCACTGATCACGTGGCTGATCATGCACTGATCACGTGGCTGATCATGCACTGATCACGTGGCTGATCATGCACTGATCACGTGACTGATCATGCACTGATCACGTGGCTATCATGCACTGATCACGTGGCTGATCATGCAATGATCACGTAGCTACCATGTACTGGTCACGTGACTGATCATGCACTGATCACGTGACTGATCATGCACTGATCACGTGGCTGATCATGCACTGATCACGTGACTGATCATGCACTGATCACGTGACTGATCATGCACTGATCACGTGGCTATCATGCACTGATCACGTGGCTGATCATGCACTGATCACGTGACTGATCATGCACTGATCACGTGACTGATCATGCACTGATCACGTGGCTATCATGCACTGATCACGTGGCTGATCATGCACTGATCACGTGGCTGATCATGCACTGATCACGTGGCTGATCATGCACTGATCACGTGACTGATCATGCACTGATCACGTGGCTGATCATGCACTGATCACGTGACTGATCATGCACTGATCACGTGGCTGATCATGCACTGATCACGTGACTGATCATGCACTGATCACGTGACTGATCATGCACTGATCACGTGACTGATCATGCACTGATCACGTGGCTATCATGCACTGATCACGTGGCTGATCATGCACTGATCACGTGACTGATCATGCACTGATCACGTGACTGATCATGCACTGATCACGTGACTGATCATGCACTGATCACGTGGCTGATCATGCACTGATCACGTGGATGATCATGCACTGATCACGTGGCTATCATGCACTGATCACGTGGCTGATCATGCACTGATCACGTGGCTATCATGCACTGATCACGTGACTGATCATGCACTGATCACGTGACTGATCATGCACTGATCACGTGACTGATCATGCACTGATCACGTGACTGATCATGCACTGATCACGTGACTGATCATGCACTGATCACGTGGCTATCATGCACTGATCACGTGGCTGATCATGCACTGATCACGTGGCTACCATGTACTGATCACGTGACTGATCATGCACTGATCACGTAATTGATCATGCACTGATCACGTGGCTTATCATGCACTGATCATGTGACTGATCATGTGCTGATCACGTTTGGTGTCATACACTGATCATGTGCCTCTGGAGGCAATGAACATAGAGCTGAGTAGGCAGGAATCAGTCAGCAGGCTATAATCATGGAACTCAGCTCTGAGAAATCATGCTGCTCAGCTGGCAATAATCAAGTAGATGAGCAGGCAGGAATTACGCAGCACAGGTGGCAATTGTCAAGCAGATGACAGGCAGGAATCGTGCAGCTCAGCTGGCAATTGTCAAGCAGACGAGCAGACAGTAATCACGCAGCTCAGCAGGCCCTGATCACGTGACTGATCATGCACTGTTCACGTGGCTGATCACACACCTGTCACGTGACTGATCATGCACTGATCACGTGACTGATCATGCACTGATCACGTGGCTATCATGCACTGATCACGTGGCTGATCATGCACTGATCACGGGACTGATCATGCACTGATCACGTGGCTGATCATGCACTGATCACATGGCTGATCATGCACTGATCACGTGGCTGATCATGCACTGATCACGTGACTGATCATGCACTGATCACGTGGCTTATCATGCACTGATCATGTGACTGATCATGCACTGATCATGTTTGGTGTCATACACTGATCATGTGCCTCTGGAGGCAATGAACATAGAGCTGAGTAGGCAGGAATCAGTCAGCAGGCTATAATCATGGAACTCAGCTCTGAGAAATCATGCTGCTCAGCTGGCAATAATCAAGCAGATGAGCAGGCAGGAATTACGCAGCACAGGTGGCAATTGTCAAGCAGATGACAGGCAGGAATCGTGCAGCTCAGCTGGCAATTGTCAAGCAGACGAGCAGACAGTAATCACGCAGCTCAGCAGGCCCTGATCACGTGACTGAGCATGCACTGATCACGTGGCTGATCACACACTGATCACGTGACTGATCATGCACTGATCACGTGGCTATCATGCACTGATCACGTGGCTGATCATACACTGATCACGTGGCTGATCATGCACTGATCACGTGGCTGATCATGCACTGATCACGTGACTGATCATGCACTGATCACGTGGCTGATCATGCACTGATCACGTGGCTGATCATGCACTGATCACGTGGCTGATCATGCACTGATCACGTGACTGATCATGCACTGATCACGTGGATATCATGCACTGATCACGTGGCTGATCATGCACTGATCACGTGACTGATCATGCACTGATCACGTGGCTGATCATGCACTATCACGTGACTGATCATGCACTGATCACGTGGCTATCATGCACTGATCACGTGGCTGATCATGCACTGATCACGTGGCTGATCATGCACTGATCACGTGACTGATCATGCACTGATCACGTGGCATCATGCACTGATCACGTGGCTGATCATACACTGATCACGTGACTGATCATGCACACATCACGTGGCTATCATGCACTGATCACGTGGCTGTCATGCACTGATCACGTAGCTACCATGCACTGATCACGTGACTGATCATGCACTGATCACGTGGCTGATCATGCACTGATCACGTGACTGATCATGCACTGATCACGTGGCTGATCATGCACTGATCACGTGGCTGATCATGCACTGATCACGTGGCTGATCATGCACTGATCACGTAACTGATCATGCACTGATCACGTGACTGATCATGCACTGATCACGTGACTGATCATGCACTGATCACGTGGCTATCATGCACTGATCACGTGGCTGATCATGCACTGATCACGTGACTGATCATGCACTGATCACGTGACTGATCATGCACTGATCACGTGACTGATCATGCACTGATCACGTGGCTGATCATGCACTGATCACGTGGATATCATGCACTGATCACGTGGCTATCATGCACTGATCACGTGGCTGATCATGCACTGATCACGTGGCTATCATGCACTGATCACGTGACTGATCATGCACTGATCACGTGGCTGATCATGCACTGATCACGTGGCTGATCATGCACTGATCACGTGACTGATCATGCACTGATCACGTGGCTGATCATGCACTGATCACGTGGCTATCATGCACTGATCACGTGGCTGATCATGCAATGATCACGTAGCTACCATGTACTGGTCACGTGACTGATCATGCACTGATCACGTGACTGATCATGCACTGATCACGTGGCTGATCATGCACTGATCACGTGGCTGATCATGCACTGATCACGTGACTGATCATGCACTGATCACGTGAATGATCATGCACTGATCACGTGGCTATCATGCACTGATCACGTGGCTATCATGCACTGATCACGTGGCTGATCACACACTGATCACGTGACTGATCATGCACTGATCACGTGACTGATCATGCACTGATCACGTGGCTGATCATGCACTGATCACACAGCTACCATGCACTGATCACATGACTGATCATGCACTGATCACATGACTGATCATGCACTGATCACGTGGCTTATCATGCACTGATCATGTGACTGATCATGCACTGATCATGTTTGCTATCATACACTGATCATGTGCCTCTGGAGGCAATGAACAAAGAGCTGAGTAGGCACGAATCAGTCAGCAGGCTATAATCATGGAACTCAGCTCTGAGGAATCATGCTGCTCAGCTGGCAATAATCAAGCAGCTGAGCAGGCAGGAATTACGCAGCACAGCTGGCAATTGTCAAGGAGATGACAGGCAGAATCATGCAGCTCAGCTGGCAATTGTCAAGCAGATGAGCAGACAGTAATCACGCAGCTCAGCAGGCCCTGATCACGTGACTGAGCATGCACTGATCACGTGGCTGATCATGCACTGATCACGTGGCTATCATGCACTGATCACGTGGCTGATCATGCACTGATCACGTGGCTACCATGCACTGATCACGTGACTGATCATGCACTGATCACGTAATTGATCATGCACTGATCACGTGACTGATCATGCACTGATCACGTGGCTGATCACACACTGATCACGTGACTGATCATGCACTGATCACGTGGCTATCATGCACTGATCACGTGGCTGATCATGCACTGATCACGTGGCTGATCATGCACTGATCACGTGGCTATCATGCACTGATCACGTGGCTGATCATGCACTGATCACGTAGCTACCATGCACTGATCACGTGACTGATCATGCACTGATCACGTAACTGATCATGCACTGATCACGTGGCTGATCACACTGATCACGTGACTGATCATGCACTGATCACGTGACTGATCATGCACTGATCACGTGGCTGATCATGCACTGATCACGTGGCTATCATGCACTGATCACGTGGCTGATCATGCACTGATCACGTAGCTATCATGCACTGGTCACGTGACTGATCATGCACTGATCACGTGGCTGATCATGCACTGATCACGTGACTGATCATGCACTGATCACGTGACTGATCATGCACTGATCACGTGGCTATCATGCACTGATCACGTGGCTGATCATGCACTGATCACGTAGCTATCATGCACTGATCACGTGACTGATCATGCACTGATCACGTGACTGATCATGCACTGATCACGTGGCTGATCATGCACTGATCACGTGACTGATCATGCACTGATCACGTGACTGATCATGCACTGATCACGTGGCTATCATGCACTGATCACGTGGCTGATCATGCACTGATCACGTGGCTGATCATGCACTGATCACGTGGCTGATCATGCACTGATCACGTGACTGATCATGCACTGATCACGTGACTGATCATGCACTGATCACGTGGCTATCATGCACTGATCACGTGGCTGATCATGCACTGATCACGTAGCTACCATGTACTGGTCACGTGACTGATCATGCACTGATCACGTGACTGATCATGCACTGATCACGTGGCTATCATGCACTGATCACGTGGCTGATCATGCACTGATCACGTGACTGATCATGCACTGATCACGTGACTGATCATGCACTGATCACGTGGCTATCATGCACTGATCACGTGGCTGATCATGCACTGATCACGTGGCTATCATGCACTGATCACGTGGCTATCATGCACTGATCACGTGGCTGATCATGCACTGATACCGTGACTGAGCATGGACTGATCACATGACTATCATGCAGTGATCACGTGACTTAATGGCACTGATCATGTGACTGATCATGCGCTGATCATGTTTGCTGTCATACACTGATCATGTGCCTCTGGAGGCAATGAACAAAGAGCTGAGTAGGCACGAATCAGTCAGCAGGCTATAATCATGGAACTCAGCTGTGAGAAATCATGCTGCTCAGCTGGCAATAATCAAGCAGCTGAGCAGGCAGGAATTACGCAGCACAGCTGGCAATTGTCAAGCAGATGACAGGCAGGAATCGTGCAGCTCAGCTGGCAATTGTCAAGCAGATGAGCAGACAGTAATCACGCAGCTCAGCAGGCCCTGATCACGTGACTGAGCATGCACTGTTCACGTGGCTGATCACACACTGATCACGTGACTGATCATGCACTGATCACGTGACTGATCATGCACTGATCACGTGGCTGATCATGCACTGATCACGTGGCTGATCATGCACTGATCACGGGACTGATCATGCACTGATCACGGCTGATCATGCACTGACTATGAGTCATCATGCACTGATCACGTGGCTGATCATGCACTGATCACGTGACTGATCATGCACTGATCACGTGGCTGATCATGCACTGATCACGTGGCTGATCATGCACTGATCACGTGGCTGATCATGCACTGATCACGTGGCTGATCATGCACTGATCACGTGACTGATCATGCACTGATCACGTGACTGATCATGCACTGATCACGTGACTGATCATGCACTGATCACGTGGCTATCATGCACTGCTCACGTGGCTGATCATGCATGATCACGCAGCTACCATGTACTGGTCACATGACTGATCATGCACTGATCACGTGACTGATCATGCACTGATCACGTGGCTATCATGCACTACTCACGTGGCTGATCATTCAATGATCATGTAGCTACCATGTACAGGTCACGTGAATGATCATACACCCCTCAGGTGACTGATCATGCACTGATCACGTGGCTATCATGCACTGATCACGAGACTGATCATGCACTGATCACGTCTATATCATGCACTGATCACATGACTGCCCATGCACTGATCACGTGGATGATCATACACTAATCATGTGACAGATCATGCACTGATCACGTGGCTGATCATGCACTGATACCGTGACTGAGCATGGACTGATCACATGACTATCATGTAGTGATCACGTGACTTAATGGCGCTGATCATGTGACTGATCATGCGCTGATCATGTTTGCTATCATACACTGATCATGTGCCTCTGGAGGCAATAAACAAAGAGCTGAGTAGGCACGAATCAAACAGTCAGCAGGCAATAATCATGGAACTAAGGTGTGAGGAATCATGCTGCTCAGCTGGCAATAATCAAGCAGCTGAGCAGGCAGGAATTACGCAGCACAGCTGGCAATTGTCAAGCAGATGACAGGCAGGAATCGTGCAGCTCAGCTGGCAATTGTCAAGCAGATGAGCAGACAGTAATCACGCAGCTCAGCAGGCCCAGATCACGTGAGTGAGCATGCACTGTTCACGTGGCTGATCATACACTGATCACGTGATTGATCATGCACTGATCAATTGGATATCATGCACTGATCACGTGGCTGATCATACACTGTTCACGTGTCTGACCATGCACTGATCACGTGGCTGATCATACACTGCTCACGTAACTGATCATGCACTGATCACGTGGCTATCATGCACTGATCACGTGGCTGAACATGCACTGTTCACGTGGCTGATCACACACCTGTCACGTGACATATCATGCACTGATCACGTGGCACTCATGCACTGATCACGTGGCTGATCATACTCTGCTCACGTAACTCATCATGCACACATCACGTGGCTATCATGCACTGCTCACGTGGTTCGTCATGGAATGATCACGAGCTACCATATACTGGTCACGTGACTGATCATGCACAGATCACGTAAATGATCATGCACTGTTCACGTGACTGATCATGTACTGATCACGTGACTGATCATGCACTGATCACGTGGCTATCATGCACTGATCACGTGGCTGATCATGCACTGATCACGTGGCTGATCATGCACTGATCACGTGACTGATCATGCACTGATCACGTGGCTGATCATGCACTGATCACGTGGCTATCATGCACTGATCACGTGACTGATCATGCACTGATCACGTGACTGATCATGCACTGATCACGTGGCTATCATGCACTGATCACGTGGCTGATCATGCACTGATCACGTGGCTGATCATGCACTGATCACGTGGCTGATCATGCACTGATCACGTGACTGATCATGCACTGATCACGTGGCTATCATGCACTGATCACGTGGCTGATCATGCAATGATCACGTAGCTACCATGTACTGGTCACGTGACTGATCATGCACTGATCACGTAATTGATCATGCACTGATCACGTGGCTGATCATGCACTGATCACGTGACTGATCATGCACTGATCACGTGACTGATCATGCACTGATCACGTGGCTGATCATGCACTGATCACGTGGCTGATCATGCACTGATCACGTGACTGATCATGCACTGATCACGTGACTGATCATGCACTGATCACGTGGCTATCATGCACTGATCACGTGGCTGATCATGCACTGATCACGTGGCTGATCATGCACTGATCACGTGGCTGATCATGCACTGATCACGTGACTGATCATGCACTGATCACGTGGCTGATCATGCACTGATCACGTGACTGATCATGCACTGATCACGTGGCTGATCATGCACTGATCACGTGACTGATCATGCACTGATCACGTGACTGATCATGCACTGATCACGTGACTGATCATGCACTGATCACGTGGCTATCATGCACTGATCACGTGGCTGATCATGCACTGATCACGTGACTGATCATGCACTGATCACGTGACTGATCATGCACTGATCACGTGACTGATCATGCACTGATCACGTGGCTGATCATGCACTGATCACGTGATGATCATGCACTGATCACGTGGCTATCATGCACTGATCACGTGGCTGATCATGCACTGATCACGTAGCTATCATGCACTGGTCACGTGACTGATCATGCACTGATCACGTAACTGATCATGCACTGATCACGTGACTGATCATGCACTGATCACGTGACTGATCATGCACTGATCACGTGACTGATCATGCACTGATCACGTGGCTATCATGCACTGATCACGTGGCTGATCATGCACTGATCACGTGGCTATCATGCACTGATCACGTGACTGATCATGCACTGATCACATGACTGATCATGCACTGATCACGTGGCTTATCATGCACTGATCATGTGACTGATCATGCGCTGATCATGTTTGCTATCATACACTGATCATGTGCCTCTGGAGGCAATGAACAAAGAGCTGAGTAGGCACGAATCAGTCAGCAGGCAATAATCATGGAACTCAGCTCTGAGAAATCATGCTGCTCAGCTGGCAATAATCAAGCAGATGAGCAGGCAGGAATTACGCAGCACAGGTGGCAATTGTCAAGCAGATGACAGGCAGGAATCGTGCAGCTCAGCTGGCAATTGTCAAGCAGATGAGCAGACAGTAATCACGCAGCTCAGCAGGCCCTGATCACGTGACTGAGCATGCACTGTTCACGTGGCT
Source organism: Bos javanicus (assembly GCF_032452875.1). NCBI lineage: Eukaryota > Metazoa > Chordata > Mammalia > Artiodactyla > Bovidae > Bos > Bos javanicus. The sequence goes on from NW_026893636.1 coordinate 553,128, forward strand.
GATCACACACTGATCACGTGACTGATCATGCACTGATCACGTGACTGATCATGCACTGATCACGTGGCTATCATGCACTGATCACGTGGCTGATCATGCACTGATCACGGGACTGATCATGCACTGATCACGTGGCTATCATGCACTGATACACGTGACTGACATGCACTGATCACGTGGCTGATCATGCACTGATCACGTGACTGATCATGCACTGATCACGTGGCTGATCATACACTGATCACGTGACTGATCATGCACTGATCACGTGGCTATCATGCACTGTCACGTGGCTCGTCATGCAATGATCACGTAGCTACCATATACTGGTCACGTGACTGATCATGCACTGATCACGTAAATGATCATGCACTGATCACGTGACTGATCATGCACTGATCACGTGACTGATCATGCACTGATCACGTGGCTATCATGCACTGATCACGTGGCTGATCATGCACGATCACGTAGCAACCATGTACTGATCACGTGACTGATCATGCACTGATCACGTAATTGATCATGCACTGATCACGTGGCTCATCATGCACTGATCACGTGGCTGATCACACACGTATCACGTGACTGATCATGCACTGATCACGTGGCTATCATGCACTGATCACGTGGCTGTCATGCACTGATCACGTGGCTGATCATGCACTGATCACGTGGCTATCATGCACTGATCACGTGACTGATCATGCACTGATCACGTAACTGATCATGCACTGATCACGTGGCTATCATGCACTGATCACGTGGCTGATCATGCACTGATCACGTGACTGATCATGCACTGATCACGTGACTGATCATGCACTGATCACGTGGCTGATCATGCACTGATCACGTGGCTATCATGCACTGATCACGTGGCTGATCATGCACTGATCACGTGACTGATCATGCACTGATCACGTGGCTGATCATGCACTGATCACGTGGCTATCATGCACTGATCACGTGACTGATCATGCACTGATCACATGACTGATCATGCACTGATCACGTGGCTTATCATGCACTGATCATGTGACTGATCATGCACTGATCATGTTTGGTGTCATACACTGATCATGTGCCTCTGGAGGCAATGAACAAAGAGCTGAGTAGGCAGGAATCAGTCAGCAGGCAATAATCATGGAACTCAGCTCTGAGAAATCATGCTGCTCAGCTGGCAATAATCAAGCAGATGAGCAGGCAGGAATTACGCAGCACAGCTGGCAATTGTCAAGCAGATGACAGGCAGGAATCGTGCAGCTCAGCTGGCAATTGTCAAGCAGATGAGCAGACAGTAATCACGCAGCTCAGCAGGCCCTGATCACGTGACTGAGCATGCACTGTTCACGTGGCTGATCACACACTGATCACGTGACTGATCATGCACTGATCACGTGACTGATCATGCACTGATCACGTGGCTGATCATGCACTGATCACGTGGCTATCATGCACTGATCACGTGGCTGATCATGCACTGATCACGTGGATATCATGCACTGATCACGTGACTGATCATGCACTGATCACGTAACTGATCATGCACTGATCACGTGGCTGATCATGCACTGATCACGTGGCTGATCATGCACTGATCACGTGACTGATCATGCACTGATCACGTGACTGATCATGCACTGATCACGTGGCTATCATGCACTATCACGTGGCTGATCATGCAATGATCATGTAGCTACCATGTACTGGTCACGTGAATGATCATGCACCCATCACGTGACTGATCATGCACTGATCACGTGGCTATCATGCACTGATCACGTGACTGATCATGCACTGATCACGTCTATATCATGCACTGATCACGTGACTGATCATGCACTGATCACGTGGATGATCATGCACTGATCACGTGACTGATCATGCACTGATCACGTGACTGATCATGCACTGATCACGTGGCTATCATGCACTGATCACGTGGCTGATCATGCACTGATCACGTGGCTACCATGCACTGATCACGTGACTGATCATGCACTGATCACGTGATTGATCATGCACTGATCACGTGGCTGATCATGCACTGATCACGTGACTGATCATGCACTGATCACGTGGCTATCATGCACTGATCACGTGGCTGATCATGCACTGATCACGTGGCTGATCATGCACTGATCACGTGACTATCATGCACTGATCACGTGGCACTCATGCACTGATCACGTGGCTGATCATACACTGATCACGTGACTGATCATGCACTGATCACGTGGCTATCATGCACTGATCACGTGGCTGATCATGCAATGATCACGTAGCTACCATATACTGATCACGTGACTGATCATGCACTGATCACGTGGCTGATCATGCACTGATCACGTGACTGATCATGCACTGATCACGTGACTGATCATGCACTGATCACGTGGCTATCATGCACTGATCACGTGGCTGATCATGCACTGATCACGTGGCTGATCATGCACTGATCACGTGACTGATCATGCACTGATCACGTGGCTGATCATGCACTGATCACGTGGCTGATCATGCACTGATCACGTGACTGATCATGCACTGATCACGTGACTGATCATGCACTGATCACGTGGCTATCATGCACTGATCACGTGGCTGATCATGCACTGATCACGTGACTGATCATGCACTGATCACGTGGCTGATCATGCACTGATCACGTGACTGATCATGCACTGATCACGTGGCTATCATGCACTGATCACGTGGCTGATCATGCAATGATCACGTAGCTACCATGTACTGGTCACGTGACTGATCATGCACTGATCACGTAATTGATCATGCACTGATCACGTGGCTGATCATGCACTGATCACGTGACTGATCATGCACTGATCACGTGACTGATCATGCACTGATCACGTGGCTATCATGCACTGATCACGTGGCTGATCATGCACTGATCACGTGACTGATCATGCACTGATCACGTGACTGATCATGCACTGATCACGTGGCTATCATGCACTGATCACGTGGCTGATCATGCACTGATCACGTGACTGATCATGCACTGATCACGTGGCTGATCATGCACTGATCACGTGACTGATCATGCACTGATCACGTGGCTGATCATGCACTGATCACGTGACTGATCATGCACTGATCACGTGGCTATCATGCACTGATCACGTGGCTGATCATGCACTGATCACGTGACTGATCATGCACTGATCACGTGGCTGATCATGCACTGATCACGTGACTGATCATGCACTGATCACGTGGCTGATCATGCACTGATCACGTGACTGATCATGCACTGATCACGTGGCTGATCATGCACTGATCACGTGACTGATCATGCACTGATCACGTGACTGATCATGCACTGATCACGTGACTGATCATGCACTGATCACGTGGCTATCATGCACTGATCACGTGGCTGATCATGCACTGATCACGTGACTGATCATGCACTGATCACGGGCTATCATGCACTGATCACATGACTGATCATGCACTGATCACGTGGCTGATCATGCACTGATCACGTGACTGATCATGCACTGATCACGTGGCTGATCATGCACTGATCACGTGACTGATCATGCACTGATCACGTGGCTATCATGCACTGATCACGTGGCTGTCATGCAATGATCACGTAGCTACCATGCACTGATCACGTGACTGATCATGCACTGATCACGTGACTGATCATGCACTGATCACGTGACTGATCATGCACTGATCACGTGACTGATCATGCACTGATCACGTGGCTATCATGCACTGATCACGTGGCTGATCATGCACTGATCACGTAGCAACCATGCACTGATCACGTGACTGATCATGCACTGATCACGTAATTGATCATGCACTGATCACGTGGCTGATCATGCACTGATCACGTGGCTGATCACACACTATCACATGACTGATCATGCACTGATCACGTGGCTATCATGCACTGATCACGTGGCTATCATGCACTGATCACGTGGCTGATCATGCACTGATCACGTGCTATCATGCACTGATCACGTGACTGATCATGCACTGATCACGTGACTGATCATGCACTGATCACGTGGCTATCATGCACTGATCACGTGGCTGATCACACACGATCACGTGACTGATCATGCACTGATCACGTGACTGATCATGCACTGATCACGTGGCTGATCATGCACTGATCACGTGGCTATCATGCACTGATCACGTGGCTGATCATGCACTGATCACGTGACTGATCATGCACTGATCACGTGGCTGATCATGCACTGATCACGCAGCTACCATGCACTGATCACGTGACTGATCATGCACTGATCACATGACTGATCATGCACTGATCACGTGGCTTATCATGCACTGATCATGTGACTGATCATGCGCTGATCATGTTTGGTGTCATACACTGATCATGTGCCTCTGGAGGCAATGAACAAAGAGCTGAGTAGGCAGGAATCAGTCAGCAGGCTATAATCATGGAACTCAGCTCTGAGAAATCATGCTGCTCAGCTGGCAATAATCAAGCAGATGAGCAGGCAGGAATTACGCAGCACAGCTGGCAATTGTCAAGCAGATGACAGGCAGGAATCATGCAGCTCAGCTGGCAATTGTCAAGCAGATGAGCAGACAGTAATCACGCAGCTCAGCAGGCCCTGATCACGTGACTGAGCATGCACTGTTCACGTGGCTGATCACACACTGATCACGTGACTGATCATGCACTGATCACGTGACTGATCATGCACTGATCACGTGGCTATCATGCACTGATCACGTGGCTGATCATGCACTGATCACGGGACTGATCATGCACTGATCACGTGCTATCATGCACTGATACATGACTGATCATGCACTGATCACGTGGCTGATCATGCACTGATCACGTGACTGATCATGCACTGATCACGTGACTGATCATGCACTGATCACGTGGCTGATCATGCACTGATCACGTGGCTATCATGCACTGATCACGTGGCTGATCATGCAATGATCACGTAGCTACCATGCACTGATCACGTGACTGATCATGCACTGATCACGTAACTGATCATGCACTGATCACGTGGCTGATCATGCACTGATCACGTGGCTGATCATGCACTGATCACGTGACTGATCATGCACGATCACGTGACTGATCATGCACTGATCACGTGACTGATCATGCACTGATCACGTGGCTATCATGCACTGATCACGTGGCTGATCATGCAATGATCACGTAGCTATCATGCACTGATCACGTGACTGATCATGCACTGATCACGTGACTGATCATGCACTGATCACGTGGCTATCATGCACTGATCACGTGACTGATCATGCACTGATCACGTCTATATCATGCACTGATCACGTGACTGATCATGCACTGATCACGTGGCTGATCATGCACTGATCACGTGACTGATCATGCACTGATCACGTGGCTGATCATGCACTGATCACGTGACTGATCATGCACTGATCACGTGACTGATCATGCACTGATCACGTGGCTGATCATGCACTGATCACGTGGCTATCATGCACTGATCACGTGGCTGATCATGCAATGATCACGTAGCTATCATGCACTGATCACGTGACTGATCATGCACTGATCACGTAACTGATCATGCACTGATCACGTGGCTGATCATGCACTGATCACGTGGCTGATCATGCACTGATCACGTGACTGATCATGCACTGATCACGTGACTGATCATGCACTGATCACGTGGCTATCATGCACTGATCACGTGGCTGATCATGCACTGATCACGTGGCTGATCATGCACTGATCACGTGGCTGATCATGCACTGATCACGTGACTGATCATGCACTGATCACGTGGCTATCATGCACTGATCACGTGGCTGATCATGCACTGATCACGTGGCTGATCATGCACTGATCACGTGGCTGATCATGCACTGATCACGTGACTGATCATGCACTGATCACGTGGCTATCATGCACTGCTCACGTGGCTGATCATGCATGATCACGCAGCTACCATGTACTGGTCACATGACTGATCATGCACTGATCACGTGACTGATCATGCAGTGATCACGTGGCTATCATGCACTACTCACGTGGCTGATCATGCAATGATCATGTAGCTACCATGTACAGGTCACGTGAATGATCATACACACATCAGGTGACTGATCATGCACTGATCACGTGGCTATCATGCACTGATCACGAGACTGATCATGCACTGATCACGTCTATATCATGCACTGATCACATGACTGCCCATGCACTGATCACGTGGATGATCATACACTAATCATGTGACAGATCATGCACTGATCACGTGGCTGATCATGCACTGATACTGTGACTGAGCATGGACTGATCACATGACTATCATGTAGTGATCACGTGACTTAATGGCGCTGATCATGTGACTGATCATGAGCTGATCATGTTTGCTATCATACACTGATCATGTGCCTCTGGAGGCAATAAACAAAGAGCTGAGTAGGCACGAATCAAACAGTCAGCAGGCAATAATCATGGAACTCAGGTGTGAGGAATCATGCTGCTCAGCTGGCAATAATCAAGTAGCTGAGCAGGCAGGAATTACGCAGCACAGCTGGCAATTGTCAAGCAGATGACAGGCAGGAATCGTGCAGCTCAGCTGGCAATTGTCAAGCAGATGAGCAGACAGTAATCACGCAGCTCAGCAGGTCCAGATCACGTGACTGAGCATGCACTGTTCACGTGGCTGATCATACACTGATCACGTGATTGATCATGCACTGATCACTTGGATATCATGCACTGATCACGTGGCTGATCATACACTGTTCACGTGTCTGACCATGCACTGATCACGTGGCTGATCATACACTGCTCACGGAACTGATCATGCACTGATCACGTGGCTATCATGCACTGAATACGTGGCTGAACATGCACTGTTCACGTGGCTGATCACACACCTGTCACGTGCCATATCATGCACTGATCACCTGGCACTCATGCACTGATCACGTGGCTGATCATACTCTGCTCACGAAACTCATCATGCACACATCACGTGGCTATCATGCACTGCTCACGTGGTTCGTCATGGAATGATCATGAAGCTCGCATATACTGGTCACGTGACTGATCATGCACAGATCACGTAAATGATCATGCATGTTCACGTGACTGATCATCTACTGATCACGTGACTGATAATGCACTGATCACGTGGCTATCATGCACTGATCACGTGGCTGATCATGCACTGATCACGTGGCTGATCATGCACTGATCACGTAGCTACCATGCACTGATCACGTGACTGATCATGCACTGATCACGTGACTGATCATGCACTGATCACGTGGCTATCATGCACTGATCACGTGGCTGATCATGCACTGATCACGTGGCTGATCATGCACTGATCACGTGGCTGATCATGCACTGATCACGTGGCTGATCATGCACTGATCACGTGGCTATCATGCACTGATCACGTGGCTGATCATGCATGATCACGCAGCTACCATGTACTGGTCACGTGACTGATCATGCACTGATCACGTGACTGATCATGCACTGATCACGTGGCTATCATGCACTGATCACGTGGCTGATCATGCACTGATCACGTAGCTACCATGTACTGGTCACGTGACTGATCATACACCCATCAGGTGTCACGTGACTGATCATGCACTGATCACGTGGCTATCATGCACTTATCACGAGACTGATCATGCACTGATCACGTGGCTATCATGCACTGATCACGTGGCTATCATGCACTGATCACGTGGCTGATCACACACTATCACATGACTGATCATGCACTGATCACGTGGCTATCATGCACTGATCACGTGGCTGATCATGCACTGATCACGTGGCTACCATGTACTGATCACGTGACTGATCATGCACTGATCACGTGGCTATCATGCACTGATCACGTGGCTGATCATACACTGATCACGTGACTGATCATGCACTGATCACGTGGCTATCATGCACTGATCACGTGGCTGATCACACTGATCACGTGACTGATCATGCACTGATCACGTGACTGATCATGCACTGATCACGTGGCTGATCATGCACTGATCACGCAGCTATCATGCACTGATCACGTGACTGATCATGCACTGATCACATGACTGATCATGCACTGATCACGTGGCTTATCATGCACTGATCATGTGACTGATCATGCGCTGATCATGTTTGGTATCATACACTGATCATGTGCCTCTGGAGGCAATGAACAAAGAGCTGAGTAGGCACGAATCAGTCAGCAGGCTATAATCATGGAACTCAGCTGTGAGAAATCATGCTGCTCAGCTGGCAATAATCAAGCAGCTGAGCAGGCAGGAATTACGCAGCACAGCTGGCAATTGTCAAGCAGATGACAGGCAGGAATCGTGCAGCTCAGCTGGCAATTGTCAAGCAGATGAGCAGACAGTAATCACGCAGCTCAGCAGGCCCTGATCACGTGACTGAGCATGCACTGTTCACGTGGCTGATCATACACTGATCACGTGACTGATCATGCACTGATCACGTGGATATCATGCACTGATCACGTGGCTGATCATACACCTGTCACGTGACTGATCATGCACTGATCACGTGGCATCATGCACTGATCACGTGGCTGATCATGCACTGATCACGTGACTGATCATGCACTGATCACGTGGCTATCATGCACTGATCACGTGGCTGATCATGCACTGATCACGTAGCTATCATGCACTGATCACGTGACTGATCATGCACTGATCACGTGGCTGATCATGCACTGATCACGTGACTGATCATGCACTGATCACGTGACTGATCATGCACTGATCACGTGGCTGATCATGCACTGATCACGTGACTGATCATGCACTGATCACGTGGCTGATCATGCACTGATCACGTGGCTGATCATGCACTGATCACGTGACTGATCATGCACTGATCACGTGGCTGATCATGCACTGATCACGTGACTGATCATGCACTGATCACGTGACTGATCATGCACTGATCACGTGACTGATCATGCACTGATCACGTGGCTATCATGCACTGATCACGTGGCTGATCATGCACTGATCACGTGACTGATCATGCACTGATCACGTGACTGATCATGCACTGATCACGTGACTGATCATGCACTGATCACGTGGCTATCATGCACTGATCACGTGGCTATCATGCACTGATCACGTGGCTGATCACACATGATCACGTGACTGATCATGCACTGATCACGTGGCTGATCATGCACTGATCACGTGGCTGATCATGCACTGATCACGTGGCTATCATGCACTGATCACGTGGCTGATCATGCAACGATCACGTAGCTACCATGTACTGATCACGTGACTGATCATGCACTGATCACGTAATTGATCATGCACTGATCACGTGGCTGATCATGCACTGATCACGTGGCTGATCACACTGATCACGTGACTGATCATGCACTGATCACGTGACTGATCATGCACTGATCACGTGGCTATCATGCACTGATCACGTGGCTATCATGCACTGATCACGTGGCTGATCATGCACTGATCACGTGACTGATCATGCACTGATCACGTGGCTGATCATGCACTGATCACGTGCCTGATCATGCACTGATCACGTGACTGATCATGCACTGATCACGTGACTGATCATGCACTGATCACGTGGCTATCATGCACTATCACGTGGCTGATCATGCATGATCACGTAGCTACCATGTACTGGTCACGTGACTGATCATGCACTGATCACGTGACTGATCATGCACTGATCACGTGGCTATCATGCACTGATCACGTGGCTGATCATGCACTGATCACGTGACTGATCATGCACTGATCACGTGACTGATCATGCACTGATCACGTGGCTATCATGCACTGATCACGTGGCTGATCATGCACTGATCACGTGGCTGATCATGCACTGATCACGTGGCTATCATGCACTGATCACGTGGCTGATCATGCACTGATACCGTGACTGAGCATGGACTGATCACATGACTATCATGTAGTGATCACGTGACTTAATGGCCCTGATCATGTGACTGATCATGCGCTGATCATGTTTGCTATCATACACTGATCATGTGCCTCTGGAGGCAATAAACAAAGAGCTGAGTAGGCACGAATCAAACAGTCAGCAGGCAATAATCATGGAACTCAGCTGTGAGGAATCATGCTGCTCAGCTGGCAATAAACAAGCAGCTGAGCAGGCAGGAATTACGCAGCACAGCTGGCAATTGTCAAGCAGATGACAGGCAGGAATCGTGCAGCTCAGCTGGCAATTGTCAAGCAGATGAGCAGACAGTAATCACGCAGCTCAGCAGGCCCTGATCACGTGACTGAGCATGCACTGTTCACGTGGCTGATCATACACTGATCACGTGATTGATCATGCACTGATCACTTGGATATCATGCACTGATCACGTGGCTGATCATACACTGTTCACGTGTCTGACCATGCACTGATCACGTGGCTGATCATACACTGCTCACGTAACTGATCATGCACTGATCACGTAACTGATCATGCACTGATCACGTGGCTGATCATGCACTGATCACGTGGCTGATCATGCACTGATCACGTGACTGATCATGCACTGATCACGTGACTGATCATGCACTGATCACGTGGCTATCATGCACTGATCACGTGGCTGATCATGCACTGATCACGTGGCTGATCATGCACTGATCACGTGGCTGATCATGCACTGATCACGTGACTGATCATGCACTGATCACGTGGCTGATCATGCACTGATCACGTGGCTGATCATGCACTGATCACGTAACTGATCATGCACTGATCACGTGGCTCATGCACTGATCACGTGGCTGATCATGCACTGATCACGTGACTGATCATGCACTGATCACGTGGCTATCATGCACTGATCACGTGGCTGATCATGCACTGATCACGTGGCTATCATGCACTGATCACGTGACTGATCATGCACTGATCACGTGGCTGATCATGCACTGATCACGTGACTGATCATGCACTGATCACGTGACTGATCATGCACTGATCACGTGGCTATCATGCACTGATCACGTGGCTGATCATGCACGATCACGTAGCTACCATGTACTGATCACGTGACTGATCATGCACTGATCACGTAATTGATCATGCACTGATCACGTGGCTGATCATGCACTGATCACGTGGCTGATCACACATGATCACGTGACTGATCATGCACTGATCACGTGGCTATCATGCACTGATCACGTGGCTATCATGCACTGATCACGTGGCTGATCACACACTGATCACGTGACTGATCATGCACTGATCACGTGGCTGATCATGCACTGATCACGTGGCTATCATGCACTGATCACGTGGCTGATCATGCACTGATCACGTAGCTACCATGTACTGTCACGTGACTGATCATGCACTGATCACGTGGCTATCATGCACTGATCACGTGGCTGATCATGCACTGATCACGTGACTGATCATGCACTGATCACGTGGCTATCATGCACTGATCACGTGGCTGATCATGCACTGATCACGTGACTGATCATGCACTGATCACGTGACTGATCATGCACTGATCACGTGGCTGATCATGCACTGATCACGTGGCTATCATGCACTGATCACGTGACTGATCATGCACTGATCACATGACTGATCATGCACTGATCACGTGGCTTATCATGCACTGATCATGTGACTGATCATGCGCTGATCATGTTTGCTATCATACACTGATCATGTGCCTCTGGAGGCAATGAACAAAGAGCTGAGTAGGCACGAATCAGTCAGCAGGCTATAATCATGGAACTCAGCTGTGAGAAATCATGCTGCTCAGCTGGCAATAATCAAGCAGATGAGCAGGCAGGAATTACGCAGCACAGCTGGCAATTGTCAAGCAGATGACAGGCAGGAATCGTGCAGCTCAGCTGGCAATTGTCAAGCAGATGAGCAGACAGTAATCACGCAGCTCAGCAGGCCCTGATCACGTGACTGAGCATGCACTGTTCACGTGGCTGATCATACACTGATCACGTGATTGATCATGCACTGATCACTTGGATATCATGCACTGATCACGTGGCTGATCACACACTGTCACGTGACATATCATGCACTGATCACGTGGCACTCATGCACTGATCACGTGGCTGATCATGCACTGATCACGTGACTGATCATGCACTGATCACGTGGCTATCATGCACTGATCACGTGGCTGATCATGCACTGATCACGTAGCTATCATGCACTGATCACGTGACTGATCATGCACTGATCACGTGGCTGATCATGCACTGATCACGTGACTGATCATGCACTGATCACGTGACTGATCATGCACTGATCACGTGGCTGATCATGCACTGATCACGTGGCTGATCATGCACTGATCACGTGGCTGATCATGCACTGATCACGTGGCTGATCATGCACTGATCACGTGACTGATCATGCACTGATCACGTGGCTGATCATGCACTGATCACGTGACTGATCATGCACTGATCACGTGACTGATCATGCACTGATCACGTGACTGATCATGCACTGATCACGTGGCTATCATGCACTGATCACGTGGCTGATCATGCACTGATCACGTGACTGATCATGCACTGATCACGTGACTGATCATGCACTGATCACGTGACTGATCATGCACTGATCACGTGGCTATCATGCACTGATCACGTGGCTATCATGCACTGATCACGTGGCTGATCACACATGATCACGTGACTGATCATGCACTGATCACGTGGCTGATCATGCACTGATCACGTGGCTGATCATGCACTGATCACGTGGCTATCATGCACTGATCACGTGGCTGATCATGCACTGATCACGTAGCTACCATGTACTGGTCACGTGACTGATCATGCACTGATCACGTAATTGATCATGCACTGATCACGTGGCTGATCATGCACTGATCACGTGGCTGATCATGCACTGATCACGTGACTGATCATGCACTGATCACGTGACTGATCATGCACTGATCACGTGGCTATCATGCACTGATCACGTGGCTATCATGCACTGATCACGTGGCTGATCATGCACTGATCACGTGACTGATCATGCACTGATCACGTGGCTGATCATGCACTGATCACGTGGCTGATCATGCACTGATCACGTGACTGATCATGCACTGATCACGTGACTGATCATGCACTGATCACGTGGCTATCATGCACTATCACGTGGCTGATCATGCATGATCATGTAGCTACCATGTACTGGTCACGTGACTGATCATGCACTGATCACGTGACTGATCATGCACTGATCACGTGGCTATCATGCACTGATCACGTGGCTGATCATGCACTGATCACGTGACTGATCATGCACTGATCACGTGACTGATCATGCACTGATCACGTGGCAATCATGCACTGATCACGTGGCTGATCATGCACTGATCACGTGGCTGATCATGCACTGATCACGTGGCTGATCATGCACTGATCACGTGGCTGATCATGCACTGATACCGTGACTGAGCATGGACTGATCACATGACTATCATGTAGTGATCACGTGACTTAATGGCCCTGATCATGTGACTGATCATGCGCTGATCATGTTTGCTATCATACACTGATCATGTGCCTCTGGAGGCAATAAACAAAGAGCTGAGTAGGCACGAATCAAACAGTCAGCAGGCAATAATCATGGAACTCAGCTGTGAGGAATCATGCTGCTCAGCTGGCAATAAACAAGCAGCTGAGCAGGCAGGAATTACACAGCACAGCTGGCAATTGTCAAGCAGATGAGCAGACAGTAATCACGCAGCTCAGCAGGCCCTGATCACGTGACTGAGCATGCACTGTTCACGTGGCTGATCATACACTGATCACGTGACTGATCATGCACTGATCACGTGGATATCATGCACTGATCACGTGGCTGATCATGCACTGATCACGTGTCTGATCATGCACTGATCACGTGGCTGATCATACACTGCTCACGTAACTGATCATGCACTGATCACGTAACTGATCATGCACTGATCACGTGACTGATCATGCACTGATCACGTGGCTATCATGCACTGATCACGTGACTGATCATGCACTGATCACGTGACTGATCATGCACTGATCACGTGGCTATCATGCACTGATCACGTGGCTGATCATGCACTGATCACGTGCCTGATCATGCACTGATCACGTGGCTGATCATGCACTGATCACGTGACTGATCATGCACTGATCACGTGGCTGATCATGCACTGATCACGTGGCTGATCATGCACTGATCACGTAACTGATCATGCACTGATCACGTGGCATCATGCACTGATCACGTGGCTGATCATGCACTGATCACGTGACTGATCATGCACTGATCACGTGGCTATCATGCACTGATCACGTGGCTGATCATGCACTGATCACGTAGCTATCATGCACTGATCACGTGACTGATCATGCACTGATCACGTAATGATCATGCACTGATCACGTGACTGATCATGCACTGATCACGTGACTGATCATGCACTGATCACGTGGCTATCATGCACTGATCACGTGGCTGATCATGCACGATCACGTAGCTACCATGTACTGGTCACGTGACTGATCATGCACTGATCACGTAATTGATCATGCACTGATCACGTGGCTGATCATGCACTGATCACGTGGCTGATCACACATGATCACGTGACTGATCATGCACTGATCACGTGGCTATCATGCACTGATCACGTGGCTATCATGCACTGATCACGTGGCTGATCACACACTGATCACGTGACTGATCATGCACTGATCACGTGGCTATCATGCACTGATCACGTGGCTATCATGCACTGATCACGTGGCTGATCATGCAATGATCACGTAGCTACATGCACTTGTCACGTGACTGATCATGCACTGATCACGTGGCTATCATGCACTGATCACGTGGCTGATCATGCACTGATCACGTGACTGATCATGCACTGATCACGTGGATATCATGCACTGATCACGTGGCTGATCATGCACTGATCACGTGACTGATCATGCACTGATCACGTGACTGATCATGCACTGATCACGTGGCTGATCATGCACTGATCACGCAGCTATCATGCACTGATCACATGACTGATCATGCACTGATCACATGACTGATCATGCACTGATCACGTGGCTTATCATGCACTGATCATGTGACTGATCATGCGCTGATCATGTTTGCTATCATACACTGATCATGTGCCTCTGGAGGCAATGAACAAAGAGCTGAGTAGGCACGAATCAGTCAGCAGGCTATAATCATGGAACTCAGCTGTGAGAAATCATGCTGCTCAGCTGGCAATAATCAAGCAGATGAGCAGGCAGGAATTACGCAGCACAGCTGGCAATTGTCAAGCAGATGACAGGCAGGAATCGTGCAGCTCAGCTGGCAATTGTCAAGCAGATGAGCAGACAGTAATCACGCAGCTCAGCAGGCCCTGATCACGTGACTGAGCATGCACTGTTCACTTGGCTGTTCATACACTGATTACGTGATTGATCATGGACTGATCACTTGGATATCATGCACTGATCACGTGGCTGATCACACACCTGTCACGTGACATATCATGCACTGATTACGTGGCATCATGCACTGATCACGTGGCTGATCATACACTGCTCACGTAACTCATCATGCACACATCACGTGGATATCATGCACTGCTCACGTGGCTCGTCATGGAATGATCACGTAGCTATCATATACTGGTCACGTGACTGATCATGCACTGATCACGTAAATGATCATGCACTGTTCACGTGACTGATCATGTACTGATCACGTGACTGATCATGCACTGATCACGTGGCTGATCATGCACTGATCACGTAATTGATCATGCACTTATCATTTGGCTTTTCATGCACTGATCACGTGGCTGATCATGCACTGTTCACGTGACTGATCATGCACTGATCACGTAAATGATAATGCACTGTTCACCTGACTGATCATGTACTGATCACGTGACTGATCATGCACTGATCACGTAAATGATCATGCACTGATCACGTGGCTGATCATGCACTGATCACGTGACTGATCATGCACTGATCACATGACTGATCATGCACTGATCACGTGACTGATCATGTACAGAGCACGTGAATAATCATGAAGTGATCACGTGGCTATCCTGCAATGATCACGTGGATATCATGCACTGATCACGTGGCTGATCACACATGTATCACGTGACTGATCATGCACTGATCACGTGGCTGAACATGCACTGATCACGTGGCTGATCATGCACTGATCACGTGGCTATCATGCACTGCTCACGTGGCTGATCATGCACGATCACGTAGCAACCATGTACTGCCACGTGACTGATCATGCACTGATCACGTAATTGATCATGCACTGATCACGTGGCTCATCACGCACTGATCCGGTGGCTGATCACACTGATCACGTGACTGATCATGTACAGATCACGTGACTAATCATGAAATGATCACGTGGCTATCCTGCACTGATCACGTGGATATCATGCACTGATCACGTGGATGATCACACACTGATCACGTGACTGATCATGCACTGATCACGTGGCTGGTCATACACTGATCACGTGCCTGGTCATGCACAGATTACATGACTGATCATGCACTGATCACCTCACGGATCATGCACTGATCACGTGGCTATCATGCACTATCACGTGGCTGATCATGCATGATCATGTAGCTACCATGTACCGGTCACGTGACTGATCATACACCCATCAGGTGACTGATCAAGCACTGATCACGTGGCTATCATGCACTGTTCACGTGGCTGATCATACACTGATCACCTGCCTGCTCATGCACAGATCACGTGACTAATCATGAACTGATCACGTAGCAATCATTCACTGATCACCTGGCTGATCATGCACTGATCATGTGGCTATCATGCAATGATCACTTGGCTATCATGCACTGATCACGTGGCTGATCATGCACTGATACCGTGACTGAGCATGGACTGATCACATGACTATCATGTAGTGATCACGTGACTTAATGGCCCTGACCATGTGACTGATCATGCGCTGAGCATGTTTGCTATCATACACTGATCATGTGCCTCTGGAGGCAATAAACAAAGAGCTGAGTAGGCACGAATCAAACAGTCAGCAGGCAATAATCATGGAACTCAGCTGTGAGGAATCATGCTGCTCAGCTGGCAATAAATAAGCAGCTGAGCAGGCAGGAATTACACAGCACAGCTGGCAATTGTCAAGCAGATGAGCAGACAGTAATCACGCAGCTCAGCAGGCCCTGATCACGTGACTGAGCATGCACTGTTCACGTGGATGATCATACACTGATCACGTGATTGATCATGCACTGATCACTTGGATATCATGCACTGATCACGTGGCTGATCATACACTGTTCACGTGTCTGACCATGCACTGATCACGTGGCTGATCATACACTGCTCACGTAACTGATCATGCACTGATCACGTAATTGATCATGCACTGATCACGAGACTGATCATGCACTGATCACCTGGCTATCATGCACAGATCACGTGACTGATCATGCACTGATCACGTGACTGATCATGCACTGATCACGTGGCTATCATGCACTGATCACTTGGTTGATCATACACTGATCACGTGCCTGGTCATGCACTGATCACGTGGCTGATCATGCACTGATCACGTGACTGATCATGCACTGATCTCGTGTCTGATCATGCACTGTTCACGTGGCTGATCATACACTGATCACGTAACTGACCATGCACTGATCACGTGGCACTCATGCACTGATCACGTGGCTGATCATACTCTGCTCACGTAACTCATCATGTACACATCACGTGGCTATCATGCACTGCTCACGTGGCTCGTCATGGAACGATCACATAGCTACCATACACTGGTCACGTGACTGATCATGCACAGATCACGTAAATTATCATGCACTGTTCACGTGACTGATCATGTACAGATCATGTGACTGATCATGCACTGAACACTTGGCTATCATGCTCTGCTCACGTGGCTGATCAGGCAACGATCACGTAGCAACCATGTACTGGTCAGGTGACTGATCATGCACTGATCACATAATTGATCCTGCACTGATCACGTGGCTCATCATGCACAGATCACGTGGCTGATCACACATGTATCACGTGACTGATCATGCACTGATCACGTGGCTCTCATGCACTGATCACGTGGCTGCTCATGCACTGATCACGTGGATATCATGCACTGATCACGTGGCTGATCACACACGTATCACATGACTGATCATGCACTGATCACGTAGCTATCATGCACTGATCACGTGACTATCATGCACTGATCACGTGGATATCATGCACTGATCACGTGGCTGATCACACACGTATCACATGACTGATCCTGCACTGATCACGTGGATATCATGCACTGATCACGTGGCTGATCACACCCGTATCACGTGACTGATCATGCACTGATCACGTGACTGATCATGCACTGCTCACGTGGCTGATCATGCAATGATCACACAGCTACCATGTACTGGTCCCATGACTGATCATGCACTGATCACATAATTGATCATGCACTGATCACCTGGCTTATCATGCATTGATCATGTGACTGATCATGTGCTGATCATGTTTGGTGTCACACACTGATCATGTGCCTCTGGAGGCAATGAACATAGAGCTGAGTAAGCAGGAATCAGTCAGCAGGCTATAATCATGGAACTCAGCTCTGAGAAATCATGCTGCTCAGCTGGCAATAATCAAGTAGATGAGCAGGCAGGAATTACGCAGCACAGGTGGTAATTGTCAAGGAGATGACAGGCAGGAGTCGTGCAGCTCAGCTGGAAATTGTCAAGCAGATGAGCAGACAGTAATCACGCAGCTCAGCAGGCCCTGATCACGTGACTGAGCATGCACTGTTCACTTGGCTAATCATACACTGATTACGTGATTGATCATGGACTGATCACTTGGATATCATGCACTGATCACGTGGCTGATCACACACCTGTCACGTGACATATCATGCACTGATTACGTGGCACTCATGCACTGATCACGTGGCTGATCATACTCTGCTCACGTAACTCATCATGCACACATCACGTGGATATCATGCACTGCTCACGTGGCTCGTCATGGAATGATCACGTAGCTACCATATACTGGTCACGTGACTGATCATGCACAGATCACGTAAATGATCATGCACTGTTCACGTGACTGATCATGTACTGATCACGTGACTGATCATGCACTGATCACGTGGCTGATCATGCACTGATCACGTAATTGATCATGCACTTATCATTTGGCTTTTCATGCACTGATCACGTGGCTGATCATGCACTGTTCACGTGACTGATCATGCACAGATCACGTAAATGATAATGCACTGTTCACCTGACTGATCATGTACTGATCACGTGACTGATCATGCACTGATCACGTGACTGATCCTGCACTGATCACGTGGCTATCATGCACTGATCACTTGGCTGGTCATACACTGATCACATGACTGATCATGCACTGTTCACGTGACTGATCATGTACAGAGCACGTGAATAATCATGAAGTGATCACGTGGCTATCCTGCAATGATCACGTGGATATCATGCACTGATCACGTGGCTGATCACACATGTATCACGTGACTGACCATGCACTGATCACGTGGCTAACATGCACTGATCACGTGGCTATCATGCACTGATCACGTGGCTATCATGCTCTGCTCACGTGGCTGATCATGCAACGATCACGTAGCAACCATGTACTCGTCTCGTGACTGATCATGCACTGATCACGTAATTGAATCTGCACTGATCACGTGGCTCATCACGCACTGATCCGGTGGCTGATCACACACGTATCACGTGACTGATCATGTACAGATCACATGACTAATCATGAAATGATCACGTGGCTATCCTGCACTGATCACGTGGATATCATGTACTGATCACGTGGATGATCATGCACGTATCACGTGACTGATCATGCACTGATCACGTGGCTATCATGCACTGATCACTTGGCTGGTCATACACTGATCACATGACTGATCATGCACTGTTCACGTGAATGATCGTGTACAGATCACATGAATAATCATGAATTGATCACGTGGCTATCCTGCACTGATCACGTGGATATCATGCACTGATCACGTGGCTGATCACACCCGTATATCGTGACTGATCATGCACTGATCACGTGACTGATCATGCACTGCTCACGTGGCTGATCATGCAATGATCACACAGCTACCATGTACTGGTCACATGACTGATCATGCACTGATCACATAATTGATCATGCACTGATCACCTGGCTTATCATGCATTGATCATGTGACTGATCATGTGCTGATCATGTTTGGTGTCACACACTGATCATGTGCCTCTGGAGGCATGAACATAGAGCTGAGTAAGCAGGAATCAGTCAGCAGGCTATAATCATGGAACTCAGCTCTGAGAAATCATGCTGCTCAGCTGGCAATAATCAAGTAGATGAGCAGGCAGGAATTACGCAGCTCAGCTGGAAATTGTCAAGCAGATGAGCAGACAGTAATCACGCAGCTCAGCAGGCCCTGATCACGTGACTGAGCATGCACTGTTCACTTGGCTGATCATACACTGATTACGTGATTGATCATGGACTGATCACTTGGATATCATGCACTGATCACGTGGCTGATCACACACCTGTCACGTGACATATCATGCACTGATTACGTGGCACTCATGCACTGATCACGTGGCTGATCATACTCTGCTCACGTAACTCATCATGCACACATCACGTGGATATCATGCACTGCTCACGTGGCTCGTCATGGAATGATCACGTAGCTACCATATACTGGTCACGTGACTGATCATGCACAGATCACGTAAATGATCATGCACTGTTCACGTGACTGATCATGTACTGATCACGTGACTGATCATGCACTGATCACGTGGCTGATCATGCACTGATCACGTAATTGATCATGCACTTATCATTTGGCTTTTCATGCACTGATCACGTGGCTGATCATGCACTGTTCACGTGACTGATCATGCACAGATCACGTAAATGATAATGCACTGTTCACCTGACTGATCATGTACTGATCACGTGACTGATCATGCACTGATCACGTGACTGATCATGCACTGATCACGTGGCTATCATGCACTGATCACTTGGCTGGTCATACACTGATCACATGACTGATCATGCACTGTTCACGTGACTGATCATGTACAGAGCACGTGAATAATCATGAAGTGATCACGTGGCTATCCTGCAATGATCACGTGGATATCATGCACTGATCACGTGGCTGATCACACATGTATCACGTGACTGATCATGCACTGATCACGTGGCTAACATGCACTGATCACGTGGCTATCATGCACTGATCACGTGGCTATCATGCTCTGCTCACGTGGCTGATCATGCAACGATCACGTAGCAACCATGTACTGGTCTCGTGACTGATCATGCACTGATCACGTAATTGAATCTGCACTGATCACGTGGCTCATCACGCACTGATCCGGTGGCTGATCACACACGTATCACGTGACTGATCATGTACAGATCACGTGACTAATCATGAAATGATCACGTGGCTATCCTGCACTGATCACGTGGATAACATGTACTGATCACGTGGATGATCACACACGTATCACGTGACTGATCATGCACTGATCACGTGGCTGGTCATACACTGATCACGTGCCTGGTCATGCACAGATTACATGACTGATCATGCACTGATCACCTCACGGATCATGCACTGATCACGTGGCTATCATGCACTACTCACGTGGGTGATCATGCCATGATCATGTATCTACCATGTACCGGTCACGTGACTGATCATACACCCATCAGGTGACTGATCAAGCACTGATCACGTGGCTATCATGCACTGTTCACGTGGCTGATCATACACTGATCACCTGCCTGGTCATGCACAGATCACGTGACTAATCATGAACTGATCACGTAGCAATCATTCACTGATCACCTGGCTGATCATGCACTGATCACGTGGCTATCATGCAATGATCACTTGGCTATCATGCACTGATCACGTGGCTGATCATGCACTGATACCGTGACTGAGCATGGACTGATCACATGACAATCATGTAGTGATCACGTGACTTAATGGCCCTGACCATGTGACTGATCATGCGCTGAGCATGTTTGCTATCATACACTGATCATGTGCCTCTGGAGGCAATAAACAAAGAGCTGAGTAGGCACGAATCAAACAGTCAGCAGGCAATAATCATGGAACTCAGCTGTGAGGAATCATGCTGCTCAGCTGGCAATAATCAAGCAGCTGAGCAGGCAGGAATTACACAGCACAGCTGGCAATTGTCAAGCAGATGACAGGCAGGAATCATGCAGCTCAGCTGGCAATTGTCAAGCAGATGAGCAGACAGTAATCACGCAGCTCAGCAGGCCCTGATCACGTGACTGAGCATGCACTGTTCACGTGGATGATCATACACTGATCACGTGATTGATTATGCACTGATCACTTGGATATCATGCACTGATCACGTGGCTGATCATACACTGTTCACGTGTCTGACCATGCACTGATCACGTGGCTGATCATACACTGCTCACGTAACTGATCATGCACTGATCACGTAATTGATCATGAACTGATCACGAGACTGATCATCCACTGATCACCTGGCTATCATGCACAGATCACGTGACTGATCATGCACTGATCACGTGACTGATCATGCACTGATCCCGTGGCTATCATGCACTGATCACTTGGATGGACATACACTGATCACGTGCCTGGTCATGCACTGATCACGTGGCTGATCATGCACTGATCACGTGACTGATCATGCACTGATCTCGTGTCTGATCATGCACTGGCTATCATGCACTGCTCACGTTGGTGATCAAGCGATGATCACGCAGCTACCATGTACTGGTCACATGACTGATCATGCACTGATCACGTGACTGATCATGCAGTGATCACGTGGCTATCATGCACTACTCACGTGGCTGATCATGCAATGATCATGTAGCTACCATGTACAGGTCACGTGAATGATCATACACCCATCAGGTGACTGATCATGCACTGATCACGTGGCTATCATGCACTGATCACGTGGCTATCATGCACTGATCACGAGACTGATCATGCACTGATCACGTCTATATCATTCACTGATCACATGACTGCCCATGCACTGATCACGTGGATGATCATACACTAATCATGTGACAGATCATGCACTGATCACGTGGCTGATCATGCACTGATACCGTGACTGAGCATGGACTGATCACATGACTATCATGTAGTGATCACGTGACTTAATGACGCTGATCATGTGACTGATCATGCACTGATCATATTTGCTATCATACACTGATCATATGCCTCTGGAGGCAATAAACAAAGAGCTGAGTAGGCACGTATCAAACAGTCAGCAGGCAATAATCATGGAACTCAGGTGTGAGGAATCATGCTGCTCAGCTGGCAATAATCAAGCAGCTGAGCAGGCAGGAATTACGCAGCACAGCTGGCAATTGTCAAGCAGATGACAGGCAGGAATCGTGCAGCTCAGCTGGCAATTGTCAAGCAGAGGAGCAGACAGTAATCACGCAGCTCAGGAGGCCCAGATCACGTGACTGAGCATGCACTGTTCACGTGGCTGATCATACACTGATCACGTAACTGACCATGCACTGATCACGTGGCACTCATGCACTGATCACGTGGCTGATCATACTCTGCTCACGTAACTCATCATGTACACATCACGTGGCTATCATGCACTGCTCACGTGGCTCGTCATGGAACGATCACATAGCTACCATATACTGGTCACGTGACTGATCATGCACAGATCACGTAAATTATCATGCACTGTTCACGTGACTGATCATGTACAGATCACGTGACTGATCATGCACTGACCACTTGGCTATCATGCTCTGCTCACGTGGCTGATCATGCAACGATCACGTAGCAACCATGTACTGGTCAGGTGACTGATCATGCACTGATCACATAATTGATCCTGCACTGATCACGTGGCTCATCATGCACAGATCACGTGGCTGATCACACATGTATCACGTGACTGATCATGCACTGATCACGTGGCTCTCATGCACTGATCACGTGGCTCTCATGCACTGATCACGTGGATATCATGCACTGATCACGTGGCTGATCACACACGTATCACATGACTGATCATGCACTGATCATGTGGCTATCATGCACTGATCACGTGGCTATCATGCACTGATCACGTGGCTGATCAGGCAATGATCACGTAGCTACCATGTACTTGTCACGTGACTCATCATGCACTGATCACGTGGATATCATGCACTGATCACGAGGCTGATCACACACGTATCACATGACTGATCCTGCACTGATCACGTGGATATCATGCACTGATCACGTGGCTGATCACACCCGTATCACGTGACTGATCATGCACTGATCACGTGACTGATCATGCACTGCTCACGTGGCTGATCATGCAATGATCACACAGCTACCATGTACTGGTCACATGACTGATCATGCACTGATCACATAATTGATCATGCACTGATCACCTGGCTTCTCATGCATTGATCATGTGACTGATCATGTGCTGATCATGTTTGGTGTCACACACTGATCATGTGCCTCTGGAGGCAATGAACATAGAGCTGAGTAAGCAGGAATCAGTCAGTAGGCTATAATCATGGAACTCAGCTCTGAGAAATCATGCTGCTCAGCTGGCAATAATCAAGTAGATGAGCAGGCAGGAATTACGCAGCACAGGTGGTAATTGTCAAGGAGATGACAGGCAGGAATCGTGCAATTCAGCTGGAAATTGTCAAGCAGATGAGCAGACAGTAATCACGCAGCTCAGCAGGCCCTGATCACGTGACTGAGCATGCACTGTTCACTTGGCTGATCATACACTGATTACGTGATTGATCATGGACTGATCACTTGGATATCATGCACTGATCACGTGGCTGATCATACACTGTTCACGTGTCTGACCATGCACTGATCACGTGGCTGATCATACTCTGCTCACGTAACTGATCATGCACTGATCACGTGGCTATCATGCACTGAATACGTGGCTGAACATGCACTGTTCACGTGGCTGATCACACACCTGTCACGTGACATATCATGCACTGATTACGTGGCACTCATGCACTGATCACGTGGCTGATCATACTCTGCTCACATAACTCATCATGCACACATCACGTGGATATCATGCACTGCTCACGTGGCTCGTCATGGAATGATCACGTAGCTACCATATACTGGTCACGTGACTGATCATGCACAGATCACGTAAATGATCATACACTGTTCACGTGACTGATCATGTACTGATCACGTGACTGATCATGCACTGATCACGTGGCTGATCATGCACTGATCATGTAATTGATCATGCACTTATCATTTGGCTTTTCATGCACTGATCACGTGGCTGATCATGCACTGTTCACGTGACTGATCATGCACAGATCACGTAAATGATAATGCACTGTTCACGTGACTGATCATGTACTGATCACGTGACTGATCATGCACTGATCACGTGGCTATCATGCACTGATCACTTGGCTGGTCATACACTGATCACATGACTGATCATGCACTGTTCACGTGACTGATCATGTACAGAGCACGTGAATAATCATGAAGTGATCACGTGGCTATCCTGCAATGATCACGTGGATATCATGCACTGATCACGTGGCTGATCACACATGTATCACGTGACTGATCATGCACTGATCACGTGGCTAACATGCACTGATCACGTGGCTATCATGCACTGATCAGGTGGCTATCATGCTCTGCTCACGTGGCTGATCATGCAACGATCACGTAGCAACCATGTACTCGTCTCGTGACTGATCATGCACTGATCACGTAATTGAATCTGCACTGATCACGTGGCTCATCACGCACTGATACGGTGGCTGATCACACACGTATCACGTGACTGATCATGTACAGATCACGTGACTAATCATGAAATGATCACGTGGCTATCCTGCATTGATAATGTGGATATCATGCACTGATCTCGTGGATGATCACACACGTATCACGTGACTGATCATGCACTGATCACGTGGCTATCATGCACTGATCACTTGGCTGTTCATACACTGATCACATGACTGATCATGCACTGTTCACGTGACTGATCATGTACAGATCACGTGAATAATCATGAATTGATCACGTGGCTATCCTGCAATGATCACGTGGATATCATGCACTGATCACGTGGCTGATCACACATGTATCACGTGACTCATCATGCACTGATCACGTGGCTAACATGCACTGATCACCTGGCTATCATGAACTGATCACGTGGCTATCATGCTCTGCTCACGTGGCTGATCATGCAACGATCACGTAGCAACCATGTACTGGTCTCGTGACTGATCATGCACTGATCACGTACTTGATCCTGCACTGATCACGTGGCTCATCACGCACTGATCCTGTGGCTGATCACACACGTATCACGTGACTGATCATGTACAGTTCACGTGACTAATCATGAAGTGATCACGTGGCTATCCTGCACTTATCACGTGGATATCATGCACTGATCACGTGGCTGATCATGCACTGATCACGTGGCTATCATGCACTGATCACGTGGCTATCATGCACTGATCACGTGGCTATCATGCACTGATAACATGCACTGGTCACGTGGCTGACCACACACGTATCACGTGACTGATCATACACTGATAACGTGGCTATCATGCACAGATTACGTGGCTTATCATGCAATGATCACGTAGCTAACATGTACTGGTCACGTGACTGATCACGTGGCTGATCATGCACTGATCACGTGACTGACCATGCACTGATCACGTGGCTGATCATGCACTGATCACGTGGCTATCATGCACTGCTCACGTGGCTGATCAGACAATGATCACGCAGCTACCATGTACTGGTCACGTGACTGATCATGGACTTATCTTGTGGCTGACCATGCACTGATCACTTGGCTGGACATACACTGATCACGTGCCTGGTCATGCACTGATCACGTGGCTGATCATGCACTGATCTCGTGTCTGATCATGTACTGTTCACGTGGCTATCATGCACTGCTCATGTGGCTGATCATGCGATGATCACGCAGCTACCATGTACTGGTCACATGACTGATCATGCACTGATCACGTGACTGATCATGCCGTGATCACGTGGCTATCATGCACTGATCACGAGACTGATCATGCACTGATCACGAGACTGATCATGCACTGATCACGTCTATATCATTCCCTGATCACATGACTGCCCATGCACTGATCACGTGGATGATCATACACCCATCACTTGACTGATCATGCACTGATCACGTGGCTCTCATGCACTGATCACGTGGCTATCATGCACTGATCACGAGACTGATCATGCACTGATCACGTCTATATCATTCCCTGATCACATGACTGCCCATGCACTGATCACGTGGATGATCATACACTAATCATGTGACAGATCATGCACTGATCACGTGGCTGATCATGCACTGATACGGTGACTGAGCATGGACTGATCACATGACTATCATGTAGTGATCACGTGACTTAATGACGCTGATCATGTGACTCATCATGTGCTGATCATGTTTGCTATCATACACTGATCATGTGCCTCTGGAGGCAATAAACAAAGAGCTGAGTAGGCACGAATCAAACAGTCAACAGGCAATAATCATGGAACTCAGCTGTGAGGAATCATGCTGCTCAGCTGACAATAATCAAGCAGCTGAGCAGGCAGGAATTATGCAGCACAGGTGGCAATTGTGAAGCAGATGACAGGCAGGAATCGTGCAGCTCAGCTGGCAATTGTCAAGCAGATGAGCAGACAGTAATCAAGCAGCTCAGCAGGCCCAGATCACGTGACTGAGCATGCACTGTTCACGTGGCTGATCATACACTGATCACGTGATTGATCATGCACTGATCACTTGGATATCATGCACTGATCACGTGGCTGATCATACACTGTTCACGTGTCTGACCATGCACTGATCACGTGGCTGATCATACACGGCTCACGTAACTGATCATGCACTGATCACGTGGCTATCATGCACTGATCACGTGGCTGATCATGCACTGATCACGTGGCTGATCATGCACTGATCACGTGGCTGATCATGCACTGATCACGTGACTGATCATGCACTGATCACGTGGCTGATCATGCACTGATCACGTGGCTATCATGCACTGATCACGTGGCTGATCATGCACTGATCACGTGACTGATCATGCACTGATCACTGGCTATCATGCACTGATCACGTGGCTGATCATGCACTGATCACGTGGCTGATCATGCACTGATCACGTGACTGATCATGCACTGATCACGTCTATATCATGCACTGATCACGTGACTGATCATGCACTGATCACGTGGCTGATCATGCACTGATCACGTGACTGATCATGCACTGATCACGTGGCTATCATGCACTGATCATGTGGCTGATCATGCACTGATCACGTGGCTATCATGCACTGATCACGTGACTGATCATGCACTGATCACGTGACTGATCATGCACTGATCACGTGACTGATCATGCACTGATCACGTGACTGATCATGCACTGATCACGTGACTGATCATGCACTGATCACGTGGCTATCATGCACTGATCACGTGGCTGATCATGCACTGATCACGTGGCTATCATGCACTGATCACGTGACTGATCATGCACTGATCACGTAACTGATCATGCACTGATCACGTGGCTGATCATGCACTGATCACGTGACTGATCATGCACTGATCACGTGACTGATCATGCACTGATCACGTGGCTGATCATGCACTGATCACGTGGCTGATCATGCACTGATCACGTGGCTGATCATGCACTGATCACGTGACTGATCATGCACTGATCACGTGACTGATCATGCACTGATCACGTGGCTATCATGCACTGATCACGTGGCTGATCATGCACTGATCACGTAGCTACCATGCACTGGTCACGTGACTGATCATGCACTGATCACGTGACTGATCATGCACTGATCACGTGGCTATCATGCACTGATCACGTGACTGATCATGCACTGATCACGTGACTGATCATGCACTGATCACGTGGCTTATCATGCACTGATCATGTGACTGATCATGCACTGATCATGTTTGGTGTCATACACTGATCATGTGCCTCTGGAGGCAATGAACAAAGAGCTGAGTAGGCACGAATCAGTCAGCAGGCAATAATCATGGAACTCAGCTGTGAGGAATCATGCTGCTCAGCTGGCAATAATCAAGCAGCTGAGCAGGCAGGAATTATGCAGCACAGGTGGCAATTGTCAAGCAGATGACAGGCAGGAATCGTGCAGCTCAGCTGGCAATTGTCAAGCAGATGAGCAGACAGTAATCACGCAGCTCTGCAGGCCCTGATCACGTGACTGAGCATGCACTGTTCACGTGGCTGATCATACACTGATCACGTGACTGATCATGCACTGATCACGTGACTGATCATGCACTGATCACGTGGCTGATCATGCACTGATCACGTGATGAATGCACTGATCACGTGGCTGATCATGCACTGATCACGTGGCTGATCATGCACTGATCACGTGACTGATCATGCACTGATCACGTGGCTGATCATGCACTGATCACGTGGCTGATCATGCACTGATCACGTGACTGATCATGCACTGATCACGGGCTATCATGCACTGATCACGTGACTGATCATGCACTGATCACGTGGCTGATCATGCACTGATCACGTGACTGATCATGCACTGATCACGTGACTGATCATGCACTGATCACGTGGCTATCATGCACTGATCACGTGGCTGATCATGCACTGATCACGTGACTGATCATGCACTGATCACGTGACTGATCATGCACTGATCACGTGGCTATCATGCACTGATCACGTGGCTGATCATGCACTGATCACGTGACTGATCATGCACTGATCACGTGGCTGATCATGCACTGATCACGTGACTGATCATGCACTGATCACGTGGCTGATCATGCACTGATCACGTGGCTATCATGCACTGATCACGTGACTGATCATGCACTGATCACATGACTGATCATGCACTGATCACGTGGCTTATCATGCACTGATCATGTGACTGATCATGCGCTGATCATGTTTGGTATCATACACTGATCATGTGCCTCTGGAGGCAATGAACAAAGAGCTGAGTAGGCACGAATCAGTCAGCAGGCAATAATCATGGAACTCAGCTCTGAGAAATCATGCTGCTCAGCTGGCAATAATCAAGCAGATGAGCAGGCAGGAATTACGCAGCACAGCTGGCAATTGTCAAGCAGATGACAGGCAGGAATCGTGCAGCTCAGCTGGCAATTGTCAAGCAGATGAGCAGACAGTAATCACGCAGCTCAGCAGGCCCTGATCACGTGACTGAGCATGCACTGTTCACGTGGCTGATCATACACTGATCACGTGATTGATCATGCACTGATCACTTGGATATCATGCACTGATCACGTGGCTGATCATACACTGTTCACGTGTCTGACCATGCACTGATCACGTGGCTGATCATACACTGCTCACGTAACTGATCATGCACTGATCACGTGGCTATCATGCACTGATCACGTGGCTGAACATGCACTGATCACGTGGCTGATCACACACTGTCACGTGACTATCATGCACTGATCACGTGGCACTCATGCACTGATCACGTGGCTGATCATACTCTGCTCACGTAACTGATCATGCACACATCACGTGGCTATCATGCACTGCTCACGTGGCTGTCATGGAATGATCACGTAGCTACCATATACTGGTCACGTGACTGATCATGCACTGATCACGTAAATGATCATGCACTGATCACGTGACTGATCATGCACTGATCACGTGACTGATCATGCACTGATCACGTGGCTGATCATGCACTGATCACGTGACTGATCATGCACTGATCACGTGGCTGATCATGCACTGATCACGTGGCTGATCATGCACTGATCACGTGACTGATCATGCACTGATCACGTGGCTGATCATGCACTGATCACGTGACTGATCATGCACTGATCACGTGACTGATCATGCACTGATCACGTGACTGATCATGCACTGATCACGTGGCTATCATGCACTGATCACGTGGCTGATCATGCACTGATCACGTGACTGATCATGCACTGATCACGTGACTGATCATGCACTGATCACGTGACTGATCATGCACTGATCACGTGGCTATCATGCACTGATCACGTGGCTATCATGCACTGATCACGTGGCTGATCACACATGATCACGTGACTGATCATGCACTGATCACGTGGCTGATCATGCACTGATCACGTGGCTGATCATGCACTGATCACGTGGCTATCATGCACTGATCACGTGGCTGATCATGCACTGATCACGTAGCTACCATGTACTGGTCACGTGACTGATCATGCACTGATCACGTAATTGATCTGCACTGATCACGTGGCTCATCATGCACTGATCACGTGGCTGATCACACACGTATCACGTGACTGATCATGCACTGATCACGTGACTGATCATGCACTGATCACGTGGCTATCATGCACTGATCACGTGGATATCATGCACTGATCACGTGGCTGATCACACACGATCACGTGACTGATCATGCACTGATCACGTGGCTGATCATGCACTGATCACGTGGCTGATCATGCACTGATCACATGACTGATCATGCACTGATCACGTGACTGATCATGCACTGATCACGTGGCTATCATGCACTATCACGTGGCTGATCATGCATGATCATGTAGCTACCATGTACTGGTCACGTGACTGATCATGCACTGATCACGTGACTGATCATGCACTGATCACGTGGCTATCATGCACTGATCACGTGGCTGATCATGCACTGATCACGTGCCTGATCATGCACTGATCACGTGACTGATCATGCACTGATCACGTGGCAATCATGCACTGATCACGTGGCTGATCATGCACTGATCACGTGGCTGATCATGCACTGATCACGTGGCTATCATGCACTGATCACGTGGCTGATCATGCACTGATACCGTGACTGAGCATGGACTGATCACATGACAATCATGTAGTGATCACGTGACTTAATGGCGCTGATCATGTGACTGATCATGCGCTGATCATGTTTGCTATCATACACTGATCATGTGCCTCTGGAGGCAATAAACAAAGAGCTGAGTAGGCACGAATCAAACAGTCAGCAGGCAATAATCATGGAACTCAGCTGTGAGGAATCATGCTGCTCAGCTGGCAATAATCAAGCAGCTGAGCAGGCAGGAATTACGCAGCACAGCTGGCAATTGTCAAGCAGATGACAGGCAGGAATCATGCAGCTCAGCTGGCAATTGTCAAGCAGATGAGCAGACAGTAATCACGCAGCTCAGCAGGCCCTGATCACGTGACTGAGCATGCACTGTTCACGTGGCTGATCATACACTGATCACGTGATTGATCATGCACTGATCACGTGGATATCATGCACTGATCACGTGGCTGATCATACACTGTTCACGTGTCTGACCATGCACTGATCACGTGGCTGATCATACACTGCTCACGTAACTGATCATGCACTGATCACGTGGCTGATCATGCACTGATCACGTGGCTGATCATGCACTGATCACGTGGCTGATCATGCACTGATCACGTGACTGATCATGCACTGATCACGTGACTGATCATGCACTGATCACGTGGCTATCATGCACTGATCACGTGGCTGATCATGCACTGATCACGTGCCTGATCATGCACTGATCACGTGGCTGATCATGCACTGATCACGTGACTGATCATGCACTGATCACGTGACTGATCATGCACTGGCTATCATGCACTGATCACGTGGCTGATCATGCATGATCACGCAGCTACCATGTACTGGTCACATGACTGATCATGCACTGATCACGTGACTGATCATGCACTGATCACGTGGCTATCATGCACTACTCACGTGGCTGATCATGCAATGATCATGTAGCTACCATGTACTGGTCACGTGAATGATCATACACTGATCACGTGACTGATCATGCACTGATCACGTGGCTATCATGCACTGATCACGTGGCTATCATGCACTGATCACGACTGATCATGCACTGATCACGTCTATATCATGCACTGATCACATGACTGCCCATGCACTGATCACGTGGATGATCATACACTAATCATGTGACAGATCATGCACTGATCACGTGGCTGATCATGCACTGATACCGTGACTGAGCATGGACTGATCACATGACTATCATGTAGTGATCACGTGACTTAATGGCGCTGATCATGTGACTGATCATGCACTGATCATGTTTGCTATCATACACTGATCATGTGCCTCTGGAGGCAATAAACAAAGAGCTGAGTAGGCACGAATCAAACAGTCAGCAGGCAATAATCATGGAACTCAGGTGTGAGGAATCATGCTGCTCAGCTGGCAATAATCAAGCAGCTGAGCAGGCAGGAATTACGCAGCACAGCTGGCAATTGTCAAGCAGATGACAGGCAGGAATCGTGCAGCTCAGCTGGCAATTGTCAAGCAGATGAGCAGACAGTAATCACGCAGCTCAGCAGGCCCAGATCACGTGACTGAGCATGCACTGTTCACGTGGCTGATCATACACTGATCACGTAACTGATCATGCACTGATCACGTGGCATCATGCACTGATCACGTGGCTGATCATACACTGATCACGTAACTGATCATGCACTGATCACGTGGCTATCATGCACTGATCACGTGGCTGATCATGCACTGATCACGTGGCTATCATGCACTGATCACGTGACTGATCATGCACTGATCACGTAAATGATCATGCACTGATCACGTGACTGATCATGCACTGATCACGTGACTGATCATGCACTGATCACGTGGCTATCATGCACTGCTCACGTGGCTGATCATGCAACGATCACGTAGCAACCATGTACTGGTCACGTGACTGATCATGCACTGATCACGTAATTGATCATGCACTGATCACGTGGCTGATCATGCACTGATCACGTGGCTGATCACACATGATCACGTGACTGATCATGCACTGATCACGTGGCTATCATGCACTGATCACGTGGCTATCATGCACTGATCACGTGGATATCATGCACTGATCACGTGGCTGATCACACACGTATCACGTGACTGATCATGCACTGATCACGTGGCTATCATGCACTGATCACGTGGCTATCATGCACTGATCACGTGGCTGATCATGCACTGATCACGTAGCTATCATGCACTGTCACGTGACTGATCATGCACTGATCACGTGGCTATCATGCACTGATCACGTGGCTGATCATACACGATCACGTGACTGATCATGCACTGATCACGTGGCTATCATGCACTGATCACGTGGCTGATCATGCACTGATCACGTGACTGATCATGCACTGATCACGTGACTGATCATGCACTGATCACGTGGCTGATCATGCACTGATCACACAGCTATCATGCACTGATCACGTGACTGATCATGCACTGATCACATGACTGATCATGCACTGATCACGTGGCTTATCATGCACTGATCATGTGACTGATCATGCGCTGATCATGTTTGCTATCATACACTGATCATGTGCCTCTGGAGGCAATGAACAAAGAGCTGAGTAGGCACGAATCAGTCAGCAGGCAATAATCATGGAACTCAGCTGTGAGGAATCATGCTGCTCAGCTGGCAATAATCAAGCAGATGAGCAGGCAGGAATTACGCAGCACAGGTGGCAATTGTCAAGCAGATGACAGGCAGGAATCGTGCAGCTCAGCTGGCAATTGTCAAGCAGATGAGCAGACAGTAATCACGCAGCTCAGCAGGCCCTGATCACGTGACTGAGCATGCACTGTTCACGTGGCTGATCATACACTGATCACGTGATTGATCATGCACTGATCTCTTGGATATCATGCACTGATCACGTGGCTGATCATACACTGTTCACGTGTCTGACCATGCACTGATCACGTGGCTGATCATACACTGCTCACGTAACTGATCATGCACTGATCACGTGGCTATCATGCACTGATCACGTGGCTGAACATGCACTGTTCACGTGGCTGATCACACACCTGTCACGTGACATATCATGCACTGATCACGTGGCACTCATGCACTGATCACGTGGCTGATCATACTCTGCTCACGTAACTGATCATGCACACATCACGTGGATATCATGCACTGCTCACGTGGCTCGTCATGGAATGATCACGTAGCTACCATATACTGGTCACGTGACTGATCATGCACAGATCACGTAAATGATCATGCACTGTTCACGTGACTGATCATGCACTGATCACGTGACTGATCATGCACTGATCACGTGGCTGATCATGCACTGATCACGTGGCTGATCATGCACTGATCACGTGGCTGATCATGCACTGATCACGTGGCTGATCATGCACTGATCACGTGACTGATCATGCACTGATCACGTGGCTG
Organism: Bos javanicus; assembly: GCF_032452875.1. Taxonomy (NCBI): domain Eukaryota; kingdom Metazoa; phylum Chordata; class Mammalia; order Artiodactyla; family Bovidae; genus Bos; species Bos javanicus. Next base: position 588,805 of record NW_026893636.1, read on the forward strand.
ATCATGCACTGATCACGTGACTGATCATGCACTGATCACGTGACTGATCATGCACTGATCACGTGACTGATCATGCACTGATCACGTGGCTATCATGCACTGATCACGTGGCTGATCATGCACTGATCACGTGACTGATCATGCACTGATCACGTGACTGATCATGCACTGATCACGTGGCTGATCATGCACTGATCACGTGGCTATCATGCACTGATCACGTGGCTATCATGCACTGATCACGTGGCTGATCATGTGATCACGTGACTGATCATGCACTGATCACGTGGCTGATCATGCACTGATCACGTGGCTGATCATGCACTGATCACGTGATATCATGCACTGATCACGTGGCTGATCATGCACTGATCACGTAGCTATCATGCACTGATCACGTGACTGATCATGCACTGATCACGTGATTGATCATGCACTGATCACGTGGCTGATCATGCACTGATCACGTGGCTGATCATGCACTGATCACGTGACTGATCATGCACTGATCACGTGACTGATCATGCACTGATCACGTGGCTATCATGCACTGATCACGTGGCTATCATGCACTGATCACGTGGCTGATCATGCACTGATCACGTGGCTGATCATGCACTGATCACGTGGCTATCATGCACTGATCACGTGGCTATCATGCACTGATATCATGCACTGATCACGTGGCTGATCATGCACTATCACGTGACTGATCATGCACTGATCACGTGGCTGATCATGCACTGATCACGTGGCTTATCATGCACTGATCACGTAGCTAACATGTACTGGTCACGTGACTGATCACGTGGCTGATCATGCACTGATCACGTGACTGATCATGCACTGATCACGTGGCTGATCATGCACTGATCACGTGGCTATCATGCACTGATCACGTGGCTGATCATGCACTGATCACGCAGCTACCATGCACTGATCACGTGACTGATCATGCACTGATCACGTAACTGATCATGCACTGATCACGTGGCTTATCATGCACTGATCATGTGACTGATCATGCACTGATCATGTTTGCTGTCATACACTGATCATGTGCCTCTGGAGGCAATGAACAAAGAGCTGAGTAGGCACGAATCAGTCAGGCAATAATCATGGAACTCAGCTCTGAGAAATCATGCTGCTCAGCTGGCAATAATCAAGCAGATGAGCAGGCAGGAATTATGCAGCACAGCTGGCAATTGTCAAGCAGATGACAGGCAGGAATCGTGCAGCTCAGCTGGCAATTGTCAAGCAGATGAGCAGACAGTAATCACGCAGCTCAGCAGGCCCTGATCACGTGACTGAGCATGCACTGTTCACGTGGCTGATCACACACTGATCACGTGAATGATCATGCACTGATCACGTGGCTATCATGCACTGATCACGTGACTGATCATGCACTGATCACGTGACTGTCATGCACTGATCACGTGGCTATCATGCACTGATCACGTGGCTGATCATGCACTGATCACGTGACTGATCATGCACTGATCACGTGGCTATCATGCACTGATCACGTGGCTGATCATGCACTGATCACGGACTGATCATGCACTGATCACGGCATCATGCACTGATCACATGACTGATCATGCACTGATCACGTGGATGATCATGCACTGATCACGTGGCTATCATGCACTGCTCACGTGGCTGATCATGCAATGATCACGTAGCTACATGTACTGATCACGTGACTGATCATGCACTGATCACGTGGCTGATCATGCACTGATCACGTGACTGATCATGCACTGATCACGTGACTGATCATGCACTGATCACGTGGCTATCATGCACTGATCACGTGGCTGATCATGCACTGATCACGTGACTGATCATGCACTGATCACGTGGCTGATCATGCACTGATCACGTGGCTGATCATGCACTGATCACGTGGCTATCATGCACTGATCACGTGGCTGATCATGCACTGATCACGTATGTGATCATGCACTGATCACGTGACTGATCATGCACTGATCACGTGACTGATCATGCACTTATCACGTGGATATCATGCACTGATCACGTGGCTGATCATGCACTGATCACGTGTCTGATCATGCACTGATCACGTGGCTGATCATGCACTGATCACGTAACTGATCATGCACTGATCACGTGGCTATCATGCACTGATCACGTGGCTGATCATGCACTGATCACGTGGCTGATCATGCACTGATCACGTGACTGATCATGCACTGATCACGTGGCACTCATGCACTGATCACGTGGCTGATCATACACTGATCACGTAACTGATCATGCACTGATCACGTGGCTATCATGCACTGCTCACGTGGCTGATCATGCACTGATCACGTAGCTACCATGCACTGGTCACGTGACTGATCATGCACTGATCACGTGCTGATCATGCACTGATCACGTGACTGATCATGCACTGATCACGTGACTGATCATGCACTGATCACGTGGCTATCATGCACTGCTCACGTGGCTGATCATGCACTGATCACGTAGCTACCATGCACTGGTCACGTGACTGATCATGCACTGATCACGTAATTGATCATGCACTGATCACGTGACTGATCATGCACTGATCACGTGGCTGATCACACTGATCACGTGACTGATCATGCACTGATCACGTGGCTATCATGCACTGATCACGTGGCTGATCATGCACTGATCACGTAGCTATCATGCACTGATCACGTGACTGATCATGCACTGATCACGTGACTGATCATGCACTGATCACGTGGCTGATCATGCACTGATCACGTGGCTATCATGCACTGATCACGTGGCTGATCATGCACTGATCACGTGAGCTATCATGCACTGATCACGTGACTGATCATGCACTGATCACGTGACTGATCATGCACTGATCACGTGGCTGATCATGCACTGATCACGTGACTGATCATGCACTGATCACGTGGCTATCATGCACTGATCACGTGGCTGATCATGCACTGATCACGTGCCTGATCATGCACTGATCACATGACTGATCATGCACTGATCACGTGACTGATCATGCACTGATCACGTGGCTATCATGCACTACTCACGTGGCTGATCATGCAATGATCATGTATCTACCATGTACTGGTCACGTGACTGATCATACACCATCAGGTGACTGATCATGCACTGATCACGTGGCTATCATGCACTGATCACGTGGCTGATCATGCACTGATCACGTGCCTGATCATGCACTGATCACGTGACTGATCATGCACTGATCACGTGGCAATCATGCACTGATCACGTGGCTGATCATGCACTGATCACGTGGCTATCATGCACTGATCACGTGGCTGATCATGCACTGATACCGTGACTGAGCATGGACTGATCACATGACTATCATGTAGTGATCACGTGACTTAATGGCCCTGATCATGTGACTGATCATGCGCTGATCATGTTTGCTATCATACACTGATCATGTGCCTCTGGAGGCAATAAACAAAGAGCTGAGTAGGCACGAATCAAACAGTCAGCAGGCAATAATCATGGAACTCAGCTGTGAGGAATCATGCTGCTCAGCTGGCAATAATCAAGCAGCTGAGCAGGCAGGAATTACGCAGCACAGCTGGCAATTGTCAAGCAGATGACAGGCAGGAATCGTGCAGCTCAGCTGGCAATTGTCAAGCAGATGAGCAGACAGTAATCACGCAGCTCAGCAGGCCCTGATCACGTGACTGAGCATGCACTGTTCACGTGGCTGATCATACACTGATCACGTGATTGATCATGCACTGATCACTTGGATATCATGCACTGATCACGTGGCTGATCATACACTGTTCACGTGTCTGACCATGCACTGATCACGTGGCTGATCATACACTGCTCACGTAACTGATCATGCACTGATCACGTAACTGATCATGCACTGATCACGTGGCTGATCATGCACTGATCACGTGGCTGATCATGCACTGATCACGTGACTGATCATGCACTGATCACGTGACTGATCATGCACTGATCACGTGGCTGATCATGCACTGATCACGTGCCTGATCATGCACTGATCACGTGGCTGATCATGCACTGATCACGTGACTGATCATGCACTGATCACGTGGCTGATCATGCACTGATCACGTGGCTGATCATGCACTGATCACGTGACTGATCATGCACTGATCACGTGGCACTCATGCACTGATCACGTGGCTGATCATGCACTGATCACGTGACTGATCATGCACTGATCACGTGGCTATCATGCACTGATCACGTGGCTGATCATGCACTGATCACGTAGCTATCATGCACTGATCACGTGACTGATCATGCACTGATCACGTAATGATCATGCACTGATCACGTGACTGATCATGCACTGATCACGTGACTGATCATGCACTGATCACGTGGCTATCATGCACTGATCACGTGGCTGATCATGCACGATCACGTAGCTACCATGTACTGATCACGTGACTGATCATGCACTGATCACGTAATTGATCATGCACTGATCACGTGGCTGATCATGCACTGATCACGTGGCTGATCACACATGATCACGTGACTGATCATGCACTGATCACGTGGCTATCATGCACTGATCACGTGGCTGATCATGCACTGATCACGTGGCTATCATGCACTGATCACGTGGCTGATCATGCACTATCACGTGACTGATCATGCACTGATCACGTGCTGATCATGCACTGATCACGTGGCTATCATGCACTGATCACGTGGCTGATCATGCAATGATCACGTAGCTACCATGTACTGTCACGTGACTGATCATGCACTGATCACGTGGCTGATCATGCACTGATCACGTGGCTGATCATGCACTGATCACGTGACTGATCATGCACTGATCACGTGGATATCATGCACTGATCACGTGGCTGATCACACTGATCACGTGACTGATCATGCACTGATCACGTGACTGATCATGCACTGATCACGTGGCTGATCATGCACTGATCACGCAGCTATCATGCACTGATCACATGACTGATCATGCACTGATCACATGACTGATCATGCACTGATCACGTGGCTTATCATGCACTGATCATGTGACTGATCATGCACTGATCATGTTTGCTATCATACACTGATCATGTGCCTCTGGAGGCAATGAACAAAGAGCTGAGTAGGCACGAATCAGTCAGCAGGCTATAATCATGGAACTCAGCTGTGAGAAATCATGCTGCTCAGCTGGCAATAATCAAGCAGATGAGCAGGCAGGAATTACGCAGCACAGCTGGCAATTGTCAAGCAGATGACAGGCAGGAATCGTGCAGCTCAGCTGGCAATTGTCAAGCAGATGAGCAGACAGTAATCACGCAGCTCAGCAGGCCCAGATCTCGTGACTGAGCATGCACTGTTCACGTGGCTGATCATACACTGATCACGTGATTGATCATGCACTGATCACTTGGATATCATGCACTGATCACGTGGCTGATCATACACCTGTCACGTGACTGATCATGCACTGATCACGTGGCATCATGCACTGATCACGTGGCTGATCATGCACTGATCACGTGACTGATCATGCACTGATCACGTGGCTATCATGCACTGATCACGTGGCTGATCATGCACTGATCACGTGGCTATCATGCACTGATCACGTGACTGATCATGCACTGATCACGTGGCTGATCATGCACTGATCACGTGACTGATCATGCACTGATCACGTGACTGATCATGCACTGATCACGTGGCTGATCATGCACTGATCACGTGATGATCATGCACTGATCACGTGGCTGATCATGCACTGATCACGTGGCTGATCATGCACTGATCACGTGACTGATCATGCACTGATCACGTGACTGATCATGCACTGATCACGTGACTGATCATGCACTGATCACGTGACTGATCATGCACTGATCACGTGACTGATCATGCACTGATCACGTGGCTATCATGCACTGATCACGTGGCTGATCATGCACTGATCACGTGACTGATCATGCACTGATCACGTGACTGATCATGCACTGATCACGTGACTGATCATGCACTGATCACGTGGCTATCATGCACTGATCACGTGGCTATCATGCACTGATCACGTGGCTGATCACACATGATCACGTGACTGATCATGCACTGATCACGTGGCTGATCATGCACTGATCACGTGGCTGATCATGCACTGATCACGTGGCTATCATGCACTGATCACGTGGCTGATCATGCACTGATCACGTAGCTATCATGTACTGATCACGTGACTGATCATGCACTGATCACGTAATTGATCATGCACTGATCACGTGGCTGATCATGCACTGATCACGTGGCTGATCATGCACTGATCACGTGACTGATCATGCACTGATCACGTGACTGATCATGCACTGATCACGTGGCTATCATGCACTGATCACGTGGCTATCATGCACTGATCACGTGGCTGATCATGCACTGATCACGTGACTGATCATGCACTGATCACGTGGCTGATCATGCACTGATCACGTGGCTGATCATGCACTGATCACGTGACTGATCATGCACTGATCACGTGACTGATCATGCACTGATCACGTGGCTATCATGCACTATCACGTGGCTGATCATGCATGATCATGTAGCTACCATGTACTGGTCACGTGACTGATCATGCACTGATCACGTGACTGATCATGCACTGATCACGTGGCTATCATGCACTGATCACGTGGCTGATCATGCACTGATCACGTGCCTGATCATGCACTGATCACGTGACTGATCATGCACTGATCACGTAGCAATCATGCACTGATCACGTGGCTGATCATGCACTGATCACGTGGCTGATCATGCACTGATCACGTGGCTGATCATGCACTGATCACGTGGCTGATCATGCACTGATACCGTGACTGAGCATGGACTGATCACATGACTATCATGTAGTGATCACGTGACTTAATGGCCCTGATCATGTGACTGATCATGCGCTGATCATGTTTGCTATCATACACTGATCATGTGCCTCTGGAGGCAATAAACAAAGAGCTGAGTAGGCACGAATCAAACAGTCAGCAGGCAATAATCATGGAACTCAGCTGTGAGGAATCATGCTGCTCAGCTGGCAATAATCAAGCAGCTGAGCAGGCAGGAATTACGCAGCACAGCTGGCAATTGTCAAGCAGATGACAGGCAGGAATCATGCAGCTCAGCTGGCAATTGTCAAGCAGATGAGCAGACAGTAATCACGCAGCTCAGCAGGCCCTGATCACGTGACTGAGCATGCACTGTTCACGTGGCTGATCATACACTGATCACGTGACTGATCATGCACTGATCACGTGGATATCATGCACTGATCACGTGGCTGATCATACACTGTTCACGTGTCTGACCATGCACTGATCACGTGGCTGATCATGCACTGATCACGTAACTGATCATGCACTGATCACGTGGCTGATCATGCACTGATCACGTGACTGATCATGCACTGATCACGTGGCTGATCATGCACTGATCACGTGACTGATCATGCACTGATCACGTGGCTGATCATGCACTGATCACGTGGCTGATCATGCACTGATCACGTGACTGATCATGCACTGATCACGTGGCTGATCATGCACTGATCACGTGGCTGATCATGCACTGATCACGTGGCTGATCACACATGATCACGTGACTGATCATGCACTGATCACGTGGCTGATCATGCACTGATCACGTGGCTGATCATGCACTGATCACGTGGCTATCATGCACTGATCACGTGGCTGATCATGCACTGATCACATGACTGATCATGCACTGATCACGTGGCTATCATGCACTGATCACGTGACTATCATGCACTGATCACGTGGCTGATCATGCACTGATCACGTGGCTATCATGCACTGTCACGTGACTGATCATGCACTGATCACGTGGCTATCATGCACTGATCACGTGGCTGATCATGCACTGATCACGTGACTGATCATGCACTGATCACGTGGCTATCATGCACTGATCACGTGGCTGATCACACTGATCACGTGACTGATCATGCACTGATCACGTGACTGATCATGCACTGATCACGTGGCTGATCATGCACTGATCACGCAGCTATCATGCACTGATCACATGACTGATCATGCACTGATCACATGACTGATCATGCACTGATCACGTGGCTTATCATGCACTGATCATGTGACTGATCATGCACTGATCATGTTTGCTGTCATACACTGATCATGTGCCTCTGGAGGCAATGAACAAAGAGCTGAGTAGGCACGAATCAGTCAGCAGGCTATAATCATGGAACTCAGCTCTGAGAAATCATGCTGCTCAGCTGGCAATAATCAAGCAGATGAGCAGGCAGGAATTACGCAGCACAGCTGGCAATTGTCAAGCAGATGACAGGCAGGAATCGTGCAGCTCAGCTGGCAATTGTCAAGCAGATGAGCAGACAGTAATCACGCAGCTCAGCAGGCCCTGATCACGTGACTGAGCATGCACTGATCACGTGGCTGATCATACACTGATCACGTGACTGATCATGCACTGATCACGTGGATATCATGCACTGATCACGTGGCTGATCATACACTGATCACGTGTCTGATCATGCACTGATCACGTGGCTGATCATACACTGATCACGTAACTCATCATGCACTCATCACGTGGCTATCATGCACTGATCACGTGGCTGTCATGCAATGATCACGTAGCTATCATGTACTGATCACGTGACTGATCATGCACTGATCACGTGACTGATCATGCACTGATCACGTGGCTGATCATGCACTGATCACGTGACTGATCATGCACTGATCACGTGGCTGATCATGCACTGATCACGTGACTGATCATGCACTGATCACGTGGCTGATCATGCACTGATCACGTGGCTGATCATGCACTGATCACGTGACTGATCATGCACTGATCACGTGACTGATCATGCACTGATCACGTGACTGATCATGCACTGATCACGTGACTGATCATGCACTGATCACGTGACTGATCATGCACTGATCACGTGGCTATCATGCACTGATCACGTGGCTGATCATGCACTGATCACGTGACTGATCATGCACTGATCACGTGACTGATCATGCACTGATCACGTGACTGATCATGCACTGATCACGTGGCTATCATGCACTGATCACGTGGCTATCATGCACTGATCACGTGGCTGATCACACATGATCACGTGACTGATCATGCACTGATCACGTGGCTGATCATGCACTGATCACGTGGCTGATCATGCACTGATCACGTGGCTATCATGCACTGATCACGTGGCTGATCATGCACTGATCACGTAGCAATCATGTACTGATCACGTGACTGATCATGCACTGATCACGTAATTGATCATGCACTGATCACGTGGCTGATCATGCACTGATCACGTGGCTGATCATGTGATCACGTGACTGATCATGCACTGATCACGTGACTGATCATGCACTGATCACGTGGCTATCATGCACTGATCACGTGGCTATCATGCACTGATCACGTGGCTGATCACACACTGATCACGTGACTGATCATGCACTGATCACGTGGCTGATCATGCACTGATCACGTGACTGATCATGCACTGATCACGTGGCTGATCATGCACTGATCACGTGGCTATCATGCACTGATCACGTGGCTGATCATGCACTGATCACGTGACTGATCATGCACTGATCACGTGGCTGATCATGCACTGATCACGTAACTGATCATGCACTGATCACGTAATTGATCATGCACTGATCACGTGACTGATCATGCACTGATCACGTGGCTGATCATGCACTGATCACGTGACTGATCATGCACTGATCACGTGACTGATCATGCACTGATCACGTGGCTATCATGCACTGATCACGTGGCTGATCATGCACTGATCACGTGCCTGATCATGCACTGATCACGTGGCTGATCATGCACTGATCACGTGACTGATCATGCACTGATCACGTGTCTGATCATGCACTGGCTATCATGCACTGATCACGTGGCTGATCATGCATGATCACGCAGCTACCATGTACTGGTCACATGACTGATCATGCACTGATCACGTGACTGATCATGCACTGATCACGTGGCTATCATGCACTACTCACGTGGCTGATCATGCAATGATCATGTAGCTACCATGTACAGGTCACGTGAATGATCATACACCCATCAGGTGACTGATCATGCACTGATCACGTGGCTATCATGCACTGATCACGTGGCTATCATGCACTGATCACGTGACTGATCATGCACTGATCACGTCTATATCATGCACTGATCACATGACTGCCCATGCACTGATCACGTGGATGATCATACACTAATCATGTGACAGATCATGCACTGATCACGTGGCTGATCATGCACTGATACCGTGACTGAGCATGGACTGATCACATGACTATCATGTAGTGATCACGTGACTTAATGGCGCTGATCATGTGACTGATCATGCACTGATCATGTTTGCTATCATACACTGATCATGTGCCTCTGGAGGCAATAAACAAAGAGCTGAGTAGGCACGAATCAAACAGTCAGCAGGCAATAATCATGGAACTCAGCTGTGAGGAATCATGCTGCTCAGCTGGCAATAATCAAGCAGCTGAGCAGGCAGGAATTACGCAGCACAGCTGGCAATTGTCAAGCAGATGACAGGCAGGAATCGTGCAGCTCAGCTGGCAATTGTCAAGCAGATGAGCAGACAGTAATCACGCAGCTCAGGAGGCCCAGATCACGTGACTGAGCATGCACTGTTCACGTGGCTGATCATACACTGATCACGTGACTGATCATGCACTGATCACGTGGCATCATGCACTGATCACGTGGCTGATCATACACTGATCACGTGACTGATCATGCACTGATCACGTGGCTGATCATGCACTGATCACGTGGCTGATCATGCACTGATCACGTAGCTACCATGCACTGATCACGTGACTGATCATGCACTGATCACGTGGCTGATCATGCACTGATCACGTGACTGATCATGCACTGATCACGTGACTGATCATGCACTGATCACGTGGCTATCATGCACTGATCACGTGGCTATCATGCACTGCTCACGTGGCTGATCATGCAATGATCACGTAGCAACCATGTACTGGTCACGTGACTATCATGCACTGATCACGTACTTGATCATGCACTGATCACGTGGCTGATCATGCA